>NC_089511.1:39775215-40105215 GCF_036850995.1 Saccopteryx leptura
TGGTGGTGAGTGGTGGTGGTGGTGGTAGTGAGTGGTAGTGGTGGTGGTGATGGTGATGGTGATGGTGGTGGGTGGTGGTGGGTAGTGGTGGTGAGTGGTGGTGGTGGTGGTGGGTAGTGGTGGTGAGTGGTGGTAGTGGTGGTGGTGGTGGTAGTGGTGGTGAGTGGTGGTGGTGGTGGTGGTGGTGGTAGGTGGTGGTAGTGAGTGGTAGTGGTGGTGGTGATGGTGATGGTGATGGTGGTGGGTGGTGGTGGGTAGTGGTGGTGAGTGGTGGTGATGGTGGTGGTGATGGTGGTGGTGGTGATGGTGGTAGGTGGTGGTGGTGGTAGTGGTGGTGAGTGGTGGTAGTGGTGGTGGTGGTGGTGGTGGTAGTGGTGGTGAGTGGTGGTGGTGGTGGTGGTGGTGGTGGTGGTGGTGGTAGGTGGTGGTAGTGAGTGGTAGTGGTGGCGGTGGTGGTGATGGTGATGGTGGTGGGTGGTGGTGGGTAGTGGTGGTGAGTGGTGGTGGTGGTGATGGTGGTGGTGGTGGTGGTGGTGGTGGTGGTGAGTGGTGGTGGTGGTAATGAGTGGTGGTGGTGGGTGGTGATGGTGGTGGTGGTGGGTAGTGGTGGTGAGTGGTCGTGGTGGTGGTGTTGAGTGGTGGTGGGTGGTGGTGGTGGTGGGTGGTGGTAGTGGTGAGTGGTGGTGGTAGTGGTGATGGTGGTGAATGGTGGTGATGGTGATAACAGTAGCAATGATGATATTCTAGAGAACTGGAGTTTCAGAAGTCATGTGAGTCGGGTTCTGGATCCACTCCTGACTTCACCTCCCTCCACAATCATAGAAAAGCTACTGGGTACTGCCCCCATGTGTAAAACAAATAACACTCACCTAGTTTCTGAATTTGACTCATTTCCTCTACAGAATACTACCAAAGAGGCTATGACATAGGAGGAAGCACGTGTCCTGCTCCAGAAAGGGATGCCTAAGTCACTGCAGGCAGGTGGTTAGCTCCCTGCAATGTTTTGGGGAAAAAAGGTAGAGTTTAGCATCTAAAGGTTATTTTATATGATGGGGAACCTTCAAATGTTATATCAAGGTTAAAGGGATCCCTCAGTTGTTTTTCTTGGTTATGTTTGATCTTTATTAGCAACTTAGTATTAACTAAAACAACAAATGCACCAGCACCCTCTCCAGAATGGGTGTGTCCTTGGGTGTTGAAGAGCTCAGTAAACAGAGAGGAGCTGTAGACATGATGATCCAAGAGGAATTTGAGGTCAGCCAACAGCAGCTGCCAATTATCCAAAAACTGACTGGTTTTGGAGTATTATTTCTTAGTCACATGAATAAATGTTGGTTACATTCCCTCTTGGAAACCTACCACCATATTGTGAGGGACCAGGCCACACAAGGAGCGAGCCTGCACAGGGGAAAACCAAGGGGCTCAGGTGGATAGCACCACGGAGCTCCGTGCTATAGGCCAGCACACTCCAGCCGGGAGCAAGCCTCAAGACAAGGCAGCCTGCCTAGCCTCCAGATGACCCTAGCCCAGTGGTAGTCAACCTGGTCCCTACCGCCCACTAGGGGGCATTCTAGCTTTCATGGTGGGCGCTAGCGGAGCAACCAAAGTATAAATAAAAAGATAGATTTAACTATAGTAAGTTGTTTTAGAAAGATGTATTCTGCCAAACTTAGCGAAAATCCGACATAAAGTATTTGGTAAGTAATTATTATTATATGCTTTAACTTGCTGTAACTCTGCTCTATAAATTTTATAAAATAAAGTTACTTCCCTACTTTATAAATCACCATTACTGTGGAACCGGTGTGCAGTTAGAAAATTTTACTACTAACAGAGATACAAAAGTGGGCGGTAGGTATAAAAAGGTTGACTACCCCTGCCCTAGATGATCCCAGAGATACCACTTGGGGCATAGCAATCACTTACTGAGCCAAATAAGCCCACAGAGTCATGAAAGAAAGATAATAAATGGTCATCATCTTCAGGCCTAAATTTGATGTTTGTTAACACAGCAAGAGGTAATTGAAACAAGAGTGACCATTAGCTGATTGTGTAGGGAAGTGTCCTTATGTTTACAAGTTTTATGATAAAGATTTTGGTGTCTACAACTTACTATTTTTTCTTTTTTTTTAAGTGGGAGGTGGGGAGATAGTGAGATAGACTTCCACATGCGCACGCCCCAACGAGACCCACTGGCAACCCCATCGGGGGCAGAAGCTCAACTCAACTGACCTATTTTAGCACCTGAGGCTGACACACTTGGAACAACCAAGTTATCTTGGCAACCAGGGCAGATGCTCGAACCAATTGAGCCACTGGCTGCGAGAGGGGAAGACGAAGAAAAAGGGGAAAGGGAGGTGAAGAGAAGCTGACAGTCGCTTCTCTTGTGTGCCCCAACTGGGAATCAAACCTGGGACGTCCATACACTGGGCCAACACTCTATCCACTGAGCCAACTGGGCAGGGCCTGCAACTTACTATTAAACTGTTTAAAATACAGCAAATACACATACATACACCCATACTTACTTATATAATACAAATATATGGTTTTCTGATTGTACTTTTATACAATTGAATCATGACTCATTCACAACTGGTTCTAATTCAGGCAGATTTAGAATCAGAATCCTATGTATTGCTATGCCAATGTCAATTAATATCTGCAATTTTTATGGAAACAGTAACTTCTTGTTCAACCATCATTCCCACTTACGTGACTAAGTGGAGACAAACCACTTACTGGGTCTCACTGGCAACTCAAATGCTCAAAGCAACCATCAAGAGTAGAGGTCACAAAAGCAGTACATGTACTAAATGCAAAGCGCCTTGTCTGTGTAACTGTACTTATCCCGGTTGATCTTGCCTGCAATATCCAAATTAACCCAAAAGAGAAGGATCCACATCCTTGTTAATGTGACTAAAATGCTCAGCTGGCAAAGGACCAGAAATCAAGCCTACATGCCCATTCTCTCCTAAAGAATGTTCTTAATTTGAGAAGTATTACATGATGCGCTAATTAAAACAACACATTTCCTATGCCTTGTGCAATCTAAACCCCGAAGAAAATAATTATCTCTAGAGAAAAGGGGAAAAAAATAAAGCATTTTTGTTTCAGCTCACTTAAATGAGTTACAGGAGATGTCTGGTTTTGATATGAAGTCACACGGCTGGAGCTTGATGTCACCAAGCATCACACAGTGTGCTTCCACTGTGGTGCCAAAGCCAGGTCCATGTCCTATACTAACTCTACAAAGCCCTTCACAGAGCAGGGCACACTCCACAGTTTCAAAAACACCTTCTCCCTCACCTGTCACACAGATAGAATCTTTAGTATCTTATACTTTCATATGGTGATTTGTTCAACACTGAGGATATTTTCAAAATAAAAGTCCTTTGTTTTTGGCTACTCTCTCCTTCACTTCTAAATTTAACCTCTCTGCCTAATCTCTCTACTTCCATGTTTAATTCTATAATTGCAATGCAATCTCCTAAACTGAACCAGATTGTTTAGTTCTTTCTCCAACTGGTTAGATACTTCTAGAAAATTATTTTGAGTTGGCCAAGTGTTTAATCACATCAAATTAATCAGAACCAAAGCAAATATCTCTTGCTATCTAAATTAAGTATGTAAATATTCCCTAAAAGAACTTGGAAATTTTTTTACCCAAAATTCATCATTTAACTTGAAAAACTGTTATAAGCTCACAGTATGCTGGGTGGGTTGTCCATGATTTCTGAGAGGCTGGCACGTGTCGTGATTAATTACATCTGAGTTTGCCCCATCGTCATTGCTCTCGTGGTTTCAAAGTGTCACCATCAGCTTCCCTCCCCTTCCTCAGGGTCAGCTCTGAGCCCACAGTTTGCTTCTGCCAGCATCAGGGCACACTGCTAAATGGGGTCAAATTTAGATATCTCTGAAATTATCTAGTTACAGTATATAGTCTTAGCCACGTAAACAGAAAGCATATTTGCCCCCAACATTTTAGTTTATTGCTGCAAAGCGCACAAAACACACCAACAGCTCTAGAACATCAGGCCATTGGGGCTTTAAAGGCTCTGAATTAAGCAGAAATTCTCTGAGGAAGGAAGACAGTTGTGCAAATGTTTTAGTGATATCTGGGGAAAAGGTGGGAGTTTAGGATAGGCTGGAATGTACTATCATTGTTCCCATTTAGAACATCAGAGTAGAAAGAGCCCACACACTGAAGTCTTGGTGTCCAGTGTGTTTTAGGAAGAGCAGGGATCTGAAGAGTGAGGGTGCCTCACTAGGGCCAAACTCTGACTAACACCCACGGGTGCCCATCCCTGAGCTCTCACAAGGGCTCACAGGACAGAGACATACACTATACGTTGCTTCACCAGACCCAGCCACGCACAGGCTTCACTGTACAGAAGTGGCTTCACCTGTCCGCCAAGTGAGGTGGCACAAGTACAGAGCATGACTGAGCTACCCCAGGCTGTGTGTGTCCTCCCCACCCCTCCACCCCTCCCCTGAGGAGAATCCAGCCTAGTCTCCCCGCCTCCCCTGAGAAAGCTCTTCTGGAAAAGCACAGGGTATGGGAGCACCAGCCGACCAAGCACCTTCCGGAGCTCACTCAGCGAGTCAAGGAGTCCCGGGCGCCAGCTGAGCACTGATATGTGGTACTCTGTGGGGCTGTATGTGGCAGGCCCTACTTCTGAGGCTCAAATCCAAATATTAAAACATGAAAGAGGTTTCTGAGATCCGCTTGGTTTTCTCAGTTAGAGTTCGACTTTGAAATAACACTGTTCATGTACACCACGCACCCTGGGCCTGCCCTCCAGGCCGATGAAGACAGGAAGCACACACAACTGCCAGCCCACACCATAGGCCTCTGCTTCCTAAAACATTTATTCACACGAAAGGCATTCATTTCAGAAAGTACATTTCCTATCCCCTCCTTAAGATTAGCATTTTTTGCTTGAATCCTCACTTCCCCTAAGACCAGCCAGTGTCACGAGGAGCAGAACCATGAGGCTGGCACAGCAAAGGAGTAAGGAGGCTCCCAGGCGGAGAAACGCAATCTGTCACATGACACGTGTCTAGACTTATGGGCTATAACCGAAGAAGTTCCAGTGAAAGGACAGTAGAAACACTGTTACATGAACACAAAGCACAATCAGAATCTAAGGGTTGCTCCCAATACATATTCTTAACCTCATGCTTCTTCATCAATGCTGAAAACTGTGCCAGATCTACTCATTTAAAACTTGCAGGACTTTTTTGTGTGTTTTTTTAAAAATACCTTGCCAAGGTCAAAATGTCCACATAACTTTAGAAGTATTCTCTACATACAAAGGAGCAAGGTGGAGAAAACATGGTCACCAAAGTTAGCCAAAACCGAATTTCGTGCCTTGGCCTTCCGAGTAACGTGAATGCTGTGAAGACTGTTCTACTCATGTTTGACCACACTCAGCTTCTTGGTTCAGGGAAAGAAACAAATTCACTGAAACACATGAAAAGGCTGCCTTGACCAAAATGTTCATTCAACTAATGCAGATTTGGGGTGAGATGTGCCTGGCCGTTTTCTCCGAGGAACAAGAACATGCATTAGCCTTTTCCACCCCAGCGTCCTGCGCTATGTTACACGCGGGCAGGTCCAAACCTCGGCACTACTGTGAACCATGATCTGAGATTTTCAAGAAAACAAACATGTCTCATACCATCCAAGACTCCACTTGCTAACAGTTGCCTAAGATTATTAAAACATGTTTATATTATGTTTGGCATTTCTTTAACAAATAATTCTAATTCATTTAAAAACGCTAAGTTCTCATCCACACTGCTTCATAGAGGAGGCTCAGATGATCTGCCTTCTTTGAAAGGTTCATTCAGAGCCAAGATTTTAACAAGAAAGGGAACATTTCATAATTAATGCTTTAAGCATATAGTTTTCTAAATAATGCCTCTAAAATCACACGTGCGCTAAAGGAACATTCTCTGCCAAACTCTACACCTAGAATTTCTAAGGGTCATAGACCAGCGACATCACTCCAGAACAGAACAGATCTTACTTTTTAAAGTATGTAAAGTAAAAACTTCTTTCTTCGGAGCCCATTCATTCCTCACCCTCACACCCTGCCCATGTGGTCAGTTTCCGAGCATTTGGACAAATGTACCCATTCTCCCAGAAGGCTGTGGACAATAAGTATCTATTAGGCGCCAACCATATGGCAGGCTGAGCACTAGTCAGCATTCCACTCTTGGTGAAGGCACACCTTCCTGAAGCAGGTCCCGTTTCAATGTCAAGGAAACCCAAGCAGAAAGAAGTGAAGTTTCTGCCCCAAAACGACACACCGATCGAGTGGCAGCACCAAGACAAGACTTGACCCCAGTTACAACTCTCCCACTCACCTGGCTCTATTCCAAACAATATCCTATCTCAAAGCTGAGCCTCCTCTGTGGCTAAAACATGGGTCCTAGGAAGTAGGAGTGCACAGATGTGGCCAGCGGGGCAAGGGCCCTGAATGGGTGCTTCCTGTCTCACTCCTCACCCCTACTTTGAGTGCCTAGCCTCACAGAGCCTACTGGGGGTAGAGGGAGTCCTACAACCCTAACTGGCTCTGAAATAGAGTAAATGAAAGACTCAGGTGCATTAGGTCCAACATGGCTGCAGGGCCCCATGGAGAAAGGCTTCTCTGTTTCTGACAGAAGATGGCTTGATGTCCTGGGCTGCTTCCAGCAGGATATCCCAGCAGCTACAACTGACCCTGAAGGACAGGCTCCTTCTCTACCTAACCTTCCAAGCAAGGATGGCATGAAGACACATAGCAAATGATTAATTAGAAAATACTGAGTAAGAAAAGAGACAGTAGCATGTAGTACTATAAGAAGTCACCTACACTCCAGTAGTAGGACCTATGGACAGACTGGGGACAAGAGAAATCAGCAGTTTGAATTCATTTAATAATGTGACTTTTAACAACAAGAACCATCTGGAACAAAACTACAAATGCACATGACTACGTGAAGAACCAGCCTTGGGCCCATGTATCTTTCTCCAAGGAGGTGTCCTTGTCTGGAACCCATGACCAGAATTAGTGACAGCATCTTAATTTCAACTCTAAAAAATCTGGCCATCTGGCTTCCCCCCAAATAGCAGATTAGATGCAGGATGAGGAATGATCCCTACAAGAAGATATGCAAGGCTGAAAACAGAGGGAAGAGAACAGGAAACATCTGAACACACCACAGGGCCTGCTGCTGCCTCGAATCTCCTCATAGCCATGACCATTCCTTGAAATGCAGCTTCCAACTAAACCTCGGGTTCTCCATGGGTCTGCAAGTTGGTTATCTTTCCAGATTCTCCCTTCCCACATTTGGGAAGCACTGGACACTGCTGCCCTGAGCCCCTATGTCTGTAAAGTACAAGACACTCACATGTGCTTATCAGACCCACAGCAGACCTGCCAGGTGCCATACCCCTACATCAGATGGAACTAGGATCTCTTGATATTTAATTTGAAGAATACATAGACCTCAAAAAGGATGGTTGTTGGACAAACAAGTGTGTTAGGCTTGCTCGCTTGCACTTTGCCTGATTGGCACATGAGCACGGGGCAGCACCACATGTGTACAGTCTATGTAAGGCTGCAGGTGCTTGCCCTCAGGGTGGCAGATTGTAGATTGTGGATTGCCTGCTGCTATTGGGAAGGGCCATTTTTGCTACTGCTTGCCGGAGAAGGGGTTTTTCTCCCGGCCTATTTGCTCCGTCAGCCCTGAGAGACAGAAGCAGTTTTCCCTGCCTGCTTGTTCATTCTCTGTTGTGAGACTCTAATAAAAGAAATGGCCCACCATTTTCCGGATTCACATTTTCTCTGCCATCTGCCCAAATCCAAGGCGAACGTGCATGGCTACAGCCACTGGCCTTACGATGGTCCACTGTCAGAACTATGTTATAAGATTATGTAAATATGGTATGTAATTTTGTGTATATTATGTAATTTTTATGTAATTTTTAAATTATGTAAATAGTACCAAAATTTCTTCGTGTGCTTCTATAGTTTAGGAGGATTTTCTGTTTCCCAGAATTAAGGTAGTTATTCAACACCTTTTGCCCCATAAAACTGGAGTGGGGCAAAAGTAAATCAAACACCAATGCACCAGGAATGGGACCTGGGGAGTAGCTGCCCGGAGTATTATGGGAGGGAAGATTCTAAGGCTATGTCTGGCTAAAGGGAAAAGAGCCCTACACCCCAGGGCCTATCCTTTTGTGGGCAGGAGAGAGACCGGGGAGGGAGGGAAAGGGAAAGGGGAGAGACAAAGAGGCAGAGACTAAGGTGGTAAAGAGGGGGGGGGGAGGAGAAGAGGGGGAGAGGCATGGAGAGTGAGGGGGAGGGATGAGAGGAGATGGGGAGGGGGAGAGGGGAGAAGGGTAAGGAGAGTGAGGGGGAGGGGAAGAGGGGATGGGGGAGAGGTGTAGGGAGAGTGAGGGGGAGAAGGGGAAGAGGGGGAGAGGGGGTGAGGGAGAGGGGAAGAGGGGAGAGGGGTTGGGAGAGTGAGGGGGAGAAGGGGAAGAGGGGGAGAGGGGGTGAGGGAGAGGGGAAGAGGGGAGAGGGGTTGGGAGAGTGAGGGGGAGAAGGGGAAGAGGGGGAGAGGGGGTGAGGGAGAGGGGAAGAGGGGAGAGGGGTTGGGAGAGTGGGGGGGAGAAGGGAGAGGGGGAGGGAGAGTGAGGGGGAGGGATGAGAGGAGATGGGGAGGGGAGAGGGGAGAAGAGTAAGGAGAGTGAGGGGGAGGAGAAGAGGGGGAGAGGAGATGGGGGAGAGGCATGAGAGTGAGGGGGAGGGATGAGAGGAGATGGGGAGGGGGAGAGGGGAGAAGGGTAAGGAGAGTGAGGGGGAGGGGAGAGAAGGAACAGGCTCTGCAGCCTCCAGCACCACTACATCAGTTGAGTGCTGTGTTCTGTGCCTCACAAAAACATCCTTCTGTTTCACAAGTACTTGGTCAATTTAGAAAACAAAGCTGTTATGAGCAGGATAACTTAACAGGAACAACAACTAGATAGATGATAAAATAACAAAAAACCATTTCCACAAATGGAAAATAAGAAAGAATTAGCTAAACAGATGTTTAACAGAAAAAGGCAGCTTCTTAGGAACACATACTGTTTATTTAAGTCAGGAAACAGAGTTTCATTTAGAAAAGGAAAAGGTACAGGAAAATTCCTCTAGCTACCATCAGCATTAGTCCTGCCTTTACTTCAGTTGTGTCTTTAACTGGAGGTCACACAAATGTGACCGACGAGAATCAGGTGGTAGTGGGAAAACAGCATGAGAATTTAGAGGCCAAAGAATTCAGATGACTAATTAAACTATTATGTATGTGACACAGAAAGTGATCAGTGCAGCAGTTCTATTTATTTTGTAAGGAGACTAAGAGAGAGTTAGTGGGTACTTGAAGATGTGCTTGAACAGACATAATCAGTGGTAAATCACGACTGCTCACAAGAACAGGCCAATGAGCCATGAATACGAGCTTAGCAAGACAGCAGGACTTAGGGAATATGCAGAATGGGAAAGCACAGGAAAAGCTCTCATGTGGAGACTTTTCAGAAGGTAGCTCTCCCACTGTAAACTGGAAGAGTCCTTCCTGAGCTGACAACTGTAGATGGAGCTCGGGTGCTTGCTATACCTGTCCACAAAAGCTGGGTTCTCTGCCTTCAGGATTTGGATGGTATTGACTGATTATACACAGTAACATGACAGTAACACAAAAACTTGCTTATATTTCAAAATTCATGACAGTAACACAAAAACTTGCTTATATTTCAAAATTCCTACAGAAATTTTGCTCAGAAATAGACAGAAACAACAGGAAAAATCAAAGGCAATAGATTTACATACTTTTCTCAACAATTAAAGTTTAGCAACATTTTAATTAGGATCAGATTTCACTCCCAGTATGAACAGAAACCACTGAAGTGTCAAAAAACAAAGAGATAACTACTGATAGCAACCCTTGCTCTCCTGCCCCAGCCCAGACATCTCTTGCTCACCATGAGAAACATCAAATTAAAGCTGCTGAGAACCAGCTTCTACTGAGCCTGGCCAAGAACTTCATCACTAAGACAGCTCAGAGAAACAACTGCGGTTTTTGTTTTTTCTTTTAATTTTGCATTTCTTTGGCTTTGTGGCTTTTTTTCATGTTATATTTATATATTAATATTGCTTCAGGACACTGATTAAAACCTCATGTGCATATTCAAGAAAAACTTTCTAAGAAACTCCAATTTAAACATATGCTTTAAGGTCTACTGCAACTCTCCCATGGCACTCTAAGAATTCAAGAAAAAGTCCAAGGGGTGTTACTATCCTTTCACTTCCTAGTCCAGCGACACGTGTTCTCCATGACCCATTCATAGCAGACATCAGGCCCTCACTGACGACAGCGGGAACACAGGTATTTCAAAGGGAAGCACACACTTGGTTTTGAGAATAACAAATATTATTATCTTGACAGTAAATGAGCTTGGTATTTATGGTTCAGATGTTTTATAAAAAAGAAAGATCAGATTCTTTATCATAATTATTCAGAGGTTACAAACATCACTTTAATAGAAACTCTTCAAAAGGACATAGAAATTTTAATCCTCAAATTCAACAAAAATTCTATTAGATCTTAGCAAGCAAATCACTCTCTAGAAAACCTCACAGTCAGCATACTTCACTTTGTAAAAACAACTCATATCAAGTGTGTTCAATGATTGTCTCAGTTACCTACCTCGTTCTAATATACAGCTACTATACAAACATGGTCATCAACAACATTCATGTCAATTTACAGAAAACAGTGATAAGCGGATGGGGGGAGGTGTTCACTATAAGACAAAGAGCTACCTGAGACCCCACAAAGAAGCAGATGCAGTCCAGAGCCCCACAGGCCACCTGTTCACATCCTTCAGGACATCCTTAGCCACCAGGAGGGAAGCCACTATTTCCCTGGGGCTGACACTGCCGGCTCTGGCACCCTGCTCCCTGCTCCCTGCTCCCTCCCCACGGCAGTGCAATGTCTGGCGATTCACCAAGGCAGCACGCAGGCATGAAAAGAAGGCAGATGAGCACTTACCTGCCCATCCTGTCCCACGTGGTGTATCTGTAGATTGCCCTGCAAAATGGATGGGAAAAAAAGACATCAAGGACAAAAATGACTTCAAGACAAACAGCAGCAGGAACTTCCCCATGCCATTTGTGAACCATTAACACTAATTCTATGAAAACTCAACTCTTGTAGCAATAAAACACCGAAACAAAACATTTAAGATGAATTTACAAGTTACTATATTTTCTTATAAAAACAAACAAAATAAAAAAAAATTGTACACCCCTAACTGCAAATGCAAATATAATATTTTTCTAATTTTTTATTTTCAGACACTTTTAGACTCACAAGAAGAATCAAAAGTTGTGTAGAGAGAGGTTGGTGTACACATAGCCCAGACTCCCCCAAGGACATCTGACATAACTATAGTGCATTTACCCACAAGCAGGAAACTGACAGAATACAATGCAACTAACCAGACCACAGGCCTACTGGGATCTCAGCAGTTAGAAATTCATTTTCACTTGTTTAAAAAAAAGTCATAATTGCTTTAAGTTGGGTAGGTTCTATTAAATGTTTCTTTACAGCCCTGCCGGTTGGCTCAGTGGTAGAGCGTCGGCCTGGCGTGTGGAGGTCCCGGGTTCGATTCCCAGCCAGGGCACACAGGAGAGGCGCCCGTCTGCTTCTCCACCCCTCCCCCTCTCCTTCTTCTCTGTCTCTCTCTTTCCCTCCCGCAGCCGAGGCTCCATTGGAGCAAAGATGGCCCGGGAGCTGGGGATGGCTCCTTGGCCTCTGCCCCAGGCGCTAGAGTGGCTCTGGTTGCGACAGAGCGACACCCCGGATGGGCAGAGCATCGCCCCTGGTGGGCGTGCCGGGTGGATCCCGGTCGGGCGCATGCGGAAGTCTGTCTGCCTCCCCATTTCCAGCTTCAGAAAAATACAAAAAAATAAAAATAAATAAATGTTTCTTTACAGACATCCTCATTTTGGCAAAATAATTACTTAATATTTAAATGAACAAAGCAAGAATTTATTTTGATAAAAAGATAACAGCATATTGTAACTTATTACTAAGTAATCATTAATACTATTAGCATTTTCTTCTCTAATTCATTGCATTCAATTCCTAATGGAAACAAAAAAACATAGACAACAGGGATTCAGTTATGAAACTGAAAAAAAGGGGTAAAACTGATTTAAAAATTTTAAATTTAAAAAAGTCTAATGTTTTTTAGCAAAAACAACATATAAACAAAATGTATCTTGATTATTTCCTTTTACTATTATATCAATTTTCCTTCTTTTCAAATGGCTACCAGCAAATTAAACATTCTGATTGAGTGCATGTGCCTTCTACAGCAACATCTCTAAATTGTTCATTTGGCCTCCACTTGTCTGTGACTTTAAAAATGAAGCCTCCCTGCCCCCAACAGGACACCCCAATCAGTCTGCAGGTTTTCTGCCCCACTCTGTGCATTTCCTATACAACCCACACTAGGGTAAGCTAACAGATTCCCCTCCCATCACCATCCTCCTCAACTCTGACAGCAAGGCCTTGTAGGACCGTCTCCAAGCTCACTGTCTGTAGCTCTCCTTCCCCTGCTGCCAGATGCTTCAGCCACACCAGTGGGCTTTCTCCTATTCTCTTATTTGACCACATGCAGATTAGTGACCTAATTATTCCTCTGACTGAATCAACCCTCATTTGACCAGGTATTTACTGTTTCCTCTCATAGGAGTTCACTCAGATAGGTTCTCCCCTTAGAACCTCTGCTCATCTCTTCCTTTGCTTGCTGGGCCCATGGACAAACCTTCAGGGCTCAAATGAAAGAACCTCCCAGCCCTGGATGGCTGGCTCAATGGTAGAGTGTTGGCTCAGCATATGGATGTCCTGGGTTGGATTCCAGGTCAGGGCACACAGAAGAAGTGACCATATGCTTTTCCACCACTCCCCTTCTCCCTTCTCTCTATCTCTCTCTTCCCCTCCTGCAGCCATGGTTCCACTGGAGCAAGTTGGCCCCAGATGCTGAGGATGGCTCCACTGCTTTGCCTCAGGCACTAAAATAGCTCAGTTGCCAAGCAATGGAGCAGCGGCACCGGATGGGCAGAGCATTGCCTCATAGGGGGCTTGCTGGTGGATCCTGGTCAGGGCGCATGTGGGAGTCTGTCTCTCTGCCTCCCCACTTCTCACTTAAGAAAAAAAAAAAAAAAGAACTTCCCTTTTAAAGCATCCCAGAGTGCCTCTCCCAAGAAGCCTGTTCTCTGCACCACAGCGAGTACACATCACTTCCAGCCTCCTAGCACAATCATCTCAGGACGATGTCGGGAGCCTCTAACTCACACTTGCAAACAGCAGCAACACCCAGCACAGCAGCCTGACAGGACAGGAGCTCAGCAAACACCTCGCACACAAGTCAGTAAGCAAATTACCGCCACTTCCACCTCAGCTCCTAGGATCTGGGAACTAAAAAGTCAAAAAGGCACTAATGTCATATCTACTTAAGGAAAGCTGCCTAGGTTGCCACTAGAATGCAAGGACAAATGTCCACAAAGCAGCTCTGAAAAGCCATCTAGTACCACTAAACTAGTCAAACGTTTCCCTCGAGAGATTCTTCTGAAAGGCTCTTTGACAAATCAGGACCTTCCCAGTTGCTGCTGGTTCTGTACCTGCTTTAGCAGTTGGCATGAGGAAACCTAACACTGTGTAACAGCACACCACAGTGCACGTGAGACACAAAGCTGACACTAGCTCAAGGCCTAGAAATAAGTGTTCCTCAGCTCTTGGCCCACACTGCAAGGGGCATGCCATTCCCCACCACACGCGGTCAGCAGAGCACTTGTGCAACTCAGCAGCCACGGGACCAAGCCAGAGGAAGCCAAGTGCACTGAGTCTACTGACACTGTCCTGTGCTATAGAAAAAGGTCACCAGTGTCCCTGCAGTGAATGGCCACCAACCACCCATGGTCCTGTACAGGAAGGCTAGAAAGGCAAGGTCCCCTGAGGGCCTCAAAGAATATCAGTGCCGGCCCTGGCCGGCTGGCTCAGTGGTAGAGCGTCAGCCTGGCATACAGGAGTCCCGGGTTCGATTCCTGGCCAGGGCACACAGGAGAGGTGCCCATCTGCTTCTCCACCCTTCTCCCTCTCCTTCCTCTCTCTCTCTCTTCCCCTCCCGCAGCCAAGGCTCCATTGGAGCAAAGTTGGCCCGGGCGCTGAGGATGGCTCCATGGCCTCTGCCTCAGGTGCTAGAATGGCTCTGGTTGCAACAGAGCAATGCCCCAGATGGGCAGAGTATCGCCCCCTGGTGGGCATGCCGGGTGGATCCCGGTCGGGTGCATGCAGGAGTCTGACTGCCTCCCCGTTTCCAAATTCAGAAAAATACAAAAAAAAAAGAAGAATATCAGTGCCATAACAGGCTGGCCCCATGTTCCAATGACAACCCAAATGGTTAACCTGAGCTTCACACACCAACCCCTATAGCAGCTGAAACACATATATAATAGCGCCTGTGCAGCTGGAAAGGCCTCCCTGTATTCTGTTCTTATCATGGATTAGAATTAATGAAAAGTAGAACGCCAAGTACTGACACCAGTGATAAGAATCCTGGACCTCATGGGTTTAAGGCAGCTAAAGCAATCCTAGAAATGGCAGGAGTGAAGGCTGAGAGGCATGAAAAGATGCACTGAAAGCTAACAGGACATGTATGTGCTGTCTCACCAAATTTGCAACCAGCTCACAATACAGGCACTGGTCCTACAGACACAGAGCCAAAGGTCGTATAGGGAGGAGAACCTGTGAGGTCACGGCACAGGAGCAGGGCCCCATCTCCTGCTCTTCCCACTCCAGCATGCTGGGAGCTTCCTGAGCTGAAGAGCAGGGTCAGGGATGTGCTGGGAACTACGTCTACATCTCATATGGGAATACAGGAAGCAGGGTGGGCAGGGAGAAGAGGGGTGTTCACAGCAAGGGTTCACAAAGAATACCAGACAGGGCTGCCCAGATAAACCAGGAGTGCAGCAAGGGCAGGAGGACAGGCAGGGCTAGGAGTCTGTGCCCAAAGAAACAAGCATCACAGTCAATGCTGGACATCATATTGTCTGGGCATTCCCAGATGTCCACCTCGTGTAACAATGATCAGAATGCAGAAAGCCCACAGGCACAGAGTGGGCCCTGGGCAGTGCTGGTGGCCACGACTCACCTCACTGTCCTGCGTGATCTGCACCTGTTCCCCTTGAGGCACCTGGGCGATGTGGAGGTGACCCTGTGGGATCCGCAGAGAGAGAAGACAACAAGAAGCATCAGAAGAAAATCAAAACCAGAGGAAATAAGAAACTCTTTCCGAAATTTTTATTCTTGATTAACTGCTTACAATTCAAAACAAACTAAATCCTGCATAATGCAATACAATATGTGAATAGTATTAGCTACTAAATAGCCTCCTGAAATTAAACTTATAGTATATAACAGATAGAGAACATTTTATAGTGATTCCTAAAGGAGCAACGGAGCTAGGAAAATTCTGTAAGTCTTTAAATTTGCTTAAACTAAACAAGCAAATTTCAGAATGTAAAGGAAATATAGAAAAGAAGGGAAATAGAATTTTCCAGAAAATAAGAATAACTTAAAAAAGACATACTATTAATTCAAAGGGAGCAGAAACCACATGGAACTAACAGGCAGGGTGTCCCAGCAATCTAGGAGTGCTGGATGGCTACCCAGCCGTGTGGGCTGCAGGGAAGGAAGCTGTGCATGTGCATCTACACTAAAAACAGGTCAGCACTATTGTAAAATGATTTTAATTTATTGTGTTTACAAAGATTCTAGTGTTGCTCCGAATGCATCCTCCCCTCCCCTATATTCCTCTCAAGATCTCCCTTGCTTCCAGGTCAGCAATATTTTTTAAATCAAAGACACACTTACATGACTATTTAAACAGCTGGAATAAACACTAATAAATGTGGTTAAAAAAAAAAGTATCCAACTATATAATGCATTTATGTTTATAAATACAGGCAGATAAATAATTCCTGTAAATCTTAACTTTGCTCAGTGATATGAATACCCATAATCTTATTTAAAATTCTATCTGAATGAAAATGGAGCTTAAAGTAAACTATTGTAGAAATTTCTGTTGGTTTCACTTTACTATTTCTATGTGAATCCTACAACAAAGTTATCTATTTTGGAATTCTTTCACAAAACTTTCTTACTAAGATAAGAGTAACTGCCTTTGTGACTCTCAATTAAATAAAGAATTCACTATTTATAACTGCTTCATCTCCTCCGGAAGAAGAAAAACTCCATTTAAAGTCCTTATCAGCACTTTCTAGAAGTCCATAGAAGCCCATCCCTTTCCAGGCAGTGCAGTCACCTGGGATCAAGGTTCCAGGAGAAGGTACTGGTGATGTAGGTATGCAACAAAGTGGCTGAGTGTGACTCAAATACAAACAGGATCTGAGGGCACACTGAAAACCCCAGCAAAGTTCCCGCCCCCCACATCTTGGCCACAGGACCCACCCGGGCTGGCACCACCGAGACAGGGCAATGAGGCTACGTGGGCTCAGTGCTGAGCTAACCGCCCACACGAGGTCAGCACACATCCCACAATCCAAAGGTGGTGGTACACAATAACTAAGACCACCAGCTTCTTCCATTTACCCCAGAAGGAAATTACTTTTTCTATCCCCAGTTAGAGGGTGCCTGTGTTTCTGAAATAAGAAAATATCTATGATGCCTACCAAGAAGATAGGCAGCTGCATGGACCCTCAGAGCTGACAGTGATCACTGGGTGCAATACAGCAGGGGTACCATGAAGGGCCACAGCAATGAGAGGGTCACCCAGTAATCATCCTCATTATGAAATGTAAGAGCTTGCACCCTAACTACTACTTTAACATTGCACTTTTCTCTCATCCCAAGCTATCCACATGATCCAGAAACACAGGGAGAACTTGTCTTGGCCCTCCTGACCCCTGCTGGACCCTCCCCTCCAATTCATTCACAGAGACAGACTAGCAGAAGGGTACATACTACTTGGACCTGTCCATCCTCTCCAATCTGGTGGATCTGGACCTGCTGGGCATTGGCCAGGGTATAGTGCAGGGCCTGTGGCGGGGCCTGTGGCATCTCACTGGCGGGCGGTGGCGTGCTCATCATGCTCTCTGTGGGGAACAGTGGTGGTCAGCATCAGCCCAGCAGACCAGCAGCACAGCACTCGGCTGGTCGCCTCCTCTCCCCCAACCCCCAACCCCCAACTCCCACTGAAAAGGAAAGGAAATTCTTCATTCTAAAACCTGAGTCAACATGTCCCAGTGGAGAACACTGCACTTTGTAGAGCTCATTAGTAATCAGAGTTAGATAATAGAGATTTCTGACCTATAGATAGAAGGGATCTAAAGAATTGACTAGTCTCATCTACATATTTAAATAAAGTTCCTCAGGAGATATCGACAAAATGAAAAATAGGTAAAAGTTGATATTAAACTCTGTTTTAAACCACCAATAAGTTATATTTGTCCTTGGATAATTAAACTAACTACAGAAAAAAGATTCACTCACTTAAAGATACACTTCAAATAAAATTTTACTTTCTGTGTTTAATCCAAAATGAGATGTTTGTTTTGATGACGTATATTAATTTTAATTGTAATATCGCAATCAAAGAAATTTTCTTAAACACTTAGAACATTAAGGGCTAAGAAAAATATTTAATTTTCACATATTTAATTGCAGATAATTTTAATGGATCAAAACAAACTTTTAAACAAAAACATTATATTAGGATGAAATTCTGTGAGAGAAGGGGAATTGTAATACGAATGAAAGAAGAAAAGGTATAAAATGCCTGATTACTGAAGAAAAACTTTCATTTTTTTAAATAATTTAATGATGGGTATCAATTGATATGTTACATAGAATCCACTACATACATGTTTTTAAAAGTAATATAGCAATATGCCATAAATTACATCCTTTGAAATTATTTCAAAGTGTAATGAAAAATGTTAGGTGTCAATGTTTTAAAATGTCAACTTAAAAATATGAAAGGAAGGCCCTGGCTGGTTGGCTCAGTGGTAGAGCGTCGGCCTGGCGTGCAGGAGTCCCGGGTTCGATTCCTGGCCAGGGCACACAGGAGAAGCGCCCATCTGCTTCTCCACCCCTCCCCCTCTCCTTCCTCTCTGTCTCTCTCTTCCCCTCCCGCAGCGAGGCTCCATTGGAGCAAAGTTGGCCCGGGCGCTGAGGATGGCTCCATGGCCTCTGCCTCAGGCGCTAGAATGGCTCTGATTGTGGCAGAGCGACGCCCCAGATGGGCAGAGCATCGCCCCTGGTGGGCATGCCGGGTGGATCCTGGTCGGGCGCATGTGGGAGTCTGTCTCACTACCTCCCCGTTTCCAGCTTCGGGGGGGGGGGGAAATATATATATATATATATGGAAAAACATTTTCAAACTTCTATAAGAGGGCAGTGACCAAAACATTAAAAATCCATTGTGTTAGTTAATAAGAACTATATAACTAAATCGAGTCCCAAATAATTTCTGCTCCAATGTTAATAAAAATCAACTGATTTTGCTGGTTTTCAATACTATAACAAGGAAAATGACAATCTCCAAGGTTCTAAAAAAATGGTGGAAGATATGACTTGTGGGTATGATGGTTCCCAAAACTCAGGTTCAAATTATTGACTATATCATTTAATGATTAAATTTTAATCAATAGCTCCCTATAATTCTACAACATGAAAAACAATTTAAGTTCATGATTTGTGATTTATACTGATATCAAAGTCCAGCACAAAAACTTGCATGGATGGCTTGTTTGTGATTAAGAACAAACCAAGCTCTAGGCCAGTGACGGGAAGCAAGCCTGCTCATGGTTGACATGAGGCAAAGAGACAGCACTAGGAGGCTCCGGATCACAATACCCACTGGAAGGGACTGAAATAAGAAGGACAGGCCACCCTGTGGGCCTCCTCCCTCCCTGGCCTGGCTCCTCTCTGCATCCAGAGAAAAAGAGCTGCACACGCAGATCTGCAGTCAGAGGACTGTAAAGAGCTGGTTCTCTGCAACTCTAAAACACTGGGCTCTCAGTAGAAGCCCACTTAAGGTCTTCAATTCACCAGGGAGATTGGTGAGGGGAAATGCTGAATTGATTGTATTGTAAACAATAAAATAAAGCTTTCTCAAACTCAAGCACATATAAAAGGTTATACAGTTGCTAGATAAGAGAGAACGATACAAATGTTTCAATAAACTGATTTTTTAAAAAATCTCTTAAAACTATTGGGTTTTATGATGTGTGATCAAACTGGCAGTACTAACCTTGATTCAGAATCTCATTTATAGCATTTATTTGGAAATTTCTTTTATGTAAGCTGATAATTCAAAAGTAAGCAAGACATCCCAGCTGGAATTACTAACAATCATGAAATCTTGGTTTAATTACATTTTACTTAAGTATTTGTCATCAGAATAGCCTTAAATGTCAGGCAGGCTGAGAGTATGCAAAAAAAGAACAGTAACAAAAATTCTAGAAGTCCCTTTAACCCCCTACTTTGCTTTACCTAATTTTAGCCAAGTATACAGTGTATTAAATTAGAGAACAATTATATCAACATAAATTTACAAAGCAATGTACTTTTTAAAGTTTGATTTTCAAAAAATATTTCTGTGTTTTTTTCTCAAAACAAATTTGATTCCCATGCTCACAAGGAGGCAGCCTGCACAGCAGGAAGCCTCTGGCATCTAGTAAACTGAGCAGGAGGCACTTGCCAGGGTTTATTAGTAGGAACATGCAACTAAATAGAAATGCTCAGAAACTCGTTCTTCATCCTCTCCAGACAAATAAACACCTAAAGACCAAGGGAATAGAATTAGGTTCATCTCCCTCATGTGGTTTTCTTAAAGGCCCACCTTGAATGCCACCTTCCTCCTTACCCACCCATGGCTGTGTTCACTGTTTCTCCTGACACCTGGCACAGGGCAACATGGTACATAAGCAAGCAGAGAGAGGAAGGAGAGGAGCTGCTCTGCCCAGTGCCCTACTCGGTCCTGACCGAACCCATCCCTCTGCCTCAGCCCCGTGCACTCAGAGTGTGTGTGTGTGTGGGGGGGGGGGGGTGTGTCTTGGTCACATGCTCTCTTCTATTGCCACCAGGAGCCTCCAGCGGGTCTGGCTGAGGCTCCCCACCTGCCACATAAGCAGCGTTCCCTAAATAACTTACACTACACTTGTGCACACAGAGTTAAGAGTTCAGATCACTGGGTTCTGAGTGGTAGCTGTAGATTCTGAGGGCGAGCGGCCTCATTCAGGACCTCCCGCCAAGCCCCACAACACACACTGCTGCAGGCTGCTCGCGAAGGTGTACCTGATGCGCTATATGAGGATGAGGATGGCGTTCTCCGAGAGAAGCTCTTGACGGCCAGGCTCTGGCCTCGCTGTTTCCGCCGCCAGGCTGTCCGGCATTTGGAGTCAATGCTCTGTTTGATTCGGTACCAGTCAGATTCCGTGATTCCAAATTTATAGAAGAGGTGACCTAGAAGAAGACATCCAAATAAAAGCACCATGAGATAAAAGCCATCTTTTTGGGTCCTGGCTGTTTGGGAGCAACCTAAACATAAAAATGTGATCGGGACTGAGAGCCTCCCCGACAGGCATGCTGGTTATATGTTAAAAACTCTTCTCATTTATTTAACTATTAAATAATTCTGACTGGACCCACCCACACAAGACGGAAATAAAGCAACAAGCTGGGTGCCAATAGCTCACACGAGCTTCCTAGATGCTCTATAGTCAAACCCTATCCTAATTTCCTGGATTTAGAAAATAAAATCAAAGATCTCAATTTTATCAAAACTGTCTTTCCAAACTTCAGCTCATATTCCTTCTGTTCATTCATGTCTTCCTGGCTGTCTCCCACCCTTCTTACAATTTTTGGCTCAATTAGAATATCAATAATCCTACTCCTTAACTAGTCCATTTGACCCCAAGTTCTGTCCAACCTCCACTCCCATCCTAGGTCTCTAACATTTTAGAGAATTTATACATTTATTGTGTTCACTCTTTGTTTCCCTCACAAACAGAGGCATCTTTGTTTTGTTCACCCACATATGCTAAGAACCCAGAATATCTGGGCCCATAGTAGACGTTTAACATTTGTTGACTGGTGACTACAACTCATTTTAAGACATTCTCCCACTGCTACTTGAGCCTAAGCCTGGCTTACATAACTCTGCGTGTGTCTCCATCAGCCTCCCCAATCAGAATGGAAACTTCCTACCAGCAGAGATGACTTTTTATTCCCAAGAGCCCCCGTACATCCAGGTACATGGGCATTACCTCCGCTGAACTGCTGGGCACAGAGGGTGCTTGTAGTCTTGCAGTCCTCAGTAGTTTGTCCTGTGCTCAGCAGAGCATCTTACTGGCACCCACATGGTGAACCTTACAGTACAGACAGCTCTCAATATGTGACTGAATGGCATCCAGAGATCCCCTTATCAAAAAGGAACCCAGTGATACGGGAGGTCATTGAGGAGTGGGTGACAGATGGAGACCCCTCACTGCCAGCCCTGTCCACCTCTCACTAGACCACACCACTTGTTCTTTATGCTGAATCAACAGAAAGTAATGGTCATAAACTTGGGAACCACATGAAATGCTTCAGCAGGGTGACCTCCTCTCTAGCTGGCTTGTGAAACTTCACTGATCAATGGAAAAACAAATGGGTGAAATTAAAAAACTGAGTAAGAAAAAAATTAAGCTGAACAATGTCCTGTATTGATTATTAAGAGTATTAAGTTTGGGCCATCTACTGAGAATTAACTTGATACCCAATTCCTAAAATCAGTTCCTATCAAGACCAAAATCCTACAAATAATCCAAACAAAAAAAGAGTGTTCTCTTAAGTACTATATTAAATATCAATAGTTTCTTTAGTTTCGAAAAGACATTTCTTGACTTTCTCTTTCTTTTTTTAAAGTGAGAGTAAGGGAGATACAGAGACAGACTCCCACATGCATCTGGGCCAGGACCCACCCAGCAACCCCTGACTGGGGCCAATGCTCTGCCCATCTGGGGCCCTCACGACCGAGTTATTTTTAGTGCCTGAAGTGGAGGTTTGATGGAGCCATCCTCAGCGCCCAAGGCCAATGTGCTCAAATCAATCAAACCAGGGCTGCAGGAGAAAAGAGAGAGAGAGAGAGAGAAGAAGAGAGAGAGAGAGAGAGAGAGAGAGAGAGAAGGGGGCATGGGGAAGCAGATGGTAGCCTCTCCTGTGTGCCCAGACTGGGAATCAAACCAGGGACATCCACATGCCAGGTTGATGCTCTACCTCTGAGCCAACTGGCCATGGCCATTTCTTGACTTTTTCTATCAGTCATGAATATGAAAACCAAAACTTCTGTAATCTAGATTTTAAAAAATTGAGTTAAGGGGGGATAGGATTTATGGTATCAGAAAGAAGAAAAACTAAAGTAGTTTTAGCAGCATGTTGTAATCCTCATGCATAGAAGGAAATACAGAAATGTAGTGGTAACTCTTTGCTTTCTGATTTTCATGTCCTTTCTGAAATAATTATAGAATCATTAATCAATACTACTAAGCAATTGCTACATGCCAGGTATGGCTTTAGGTGCAGGGCGGTGGCCTTACAAAGTGCCAGGCTAGTGACCAACTTTAGAGACAAGAAAACCCAACTATTGCTATAGTTGCAGAAGAACCCAAATATTAACTGTAGTTATATAGTTACAGGAAAACTCAACTGCTAACTGTATAGTTAAAGGGGAATTCAACTATCAGAACTAGAGTTATGTAGTTACATGAGAACCCAAGCACTGCTGCAGTTACAGAGGAGCCCAACTACAACTGTGGTCAAGAAAAAAATCAGCAATCACACACAGTATCAAAAAATCTTACTAAGTACATGCTTCAATAAAGAGAAACATTCCACAAACCATCCTCCTGTTCTCCTCATACCTTCACTCGTAAGGAAAAAACCTTCCGAATGCTTCAAGGAATTAATAAAATTATACACAATTTTTAAAACTTGTCAGTAACAGAAAAGAACATGCACAAGACACACATGGGTATTTAAATATAAGAAATAAGCAAAAATGTTAACATGTTTTTCACAACCTGGCTTACATCCTTGGAAGAAAAAATATACATTCAAGTAGTTATACATTATCCATTTTTAAATTCTCCTAAGACATTATATTACATAATTCCTTCCAAAAGCAACTCAGGACTTCAACTGGATGGCAAATGCCACCCTGAAGACTGCCAAGAAAAACTAACCAATGAATCAGCAACACAAATGTCCCCCTGCCGAGAGCCCCGAGGGGGGAGGGCGGGGGGATGGACCCGACTGGGGCACAGTGGGGTTGGCTCTGTCCCAGAAAGCCTGGCTTCCAAGGGGCAGCACTGACAGCAGAAGGTGTGGCCTCCTGACCGCAAGGCAGCCTGAGACAGCTGCTCTGACTTTTCCTAAAGCATTCTTCATTTGTACTTAACTGGTATTTCACACTTGTGAAACATTTTATCTCTTAAGTTATTTGATGCTCATTAAGTAAACCTCATGAAATAAGAATGTCATTACCCTTGCTTCATTTACAAATTATCAGTTAGGATTGAGAAATGGCTTAAAATTCAGGCCTCCTAGTACCTACCCAATAGAGAAGAAATGGTCACAGCATAAACCCCAGAAGTGTCTCACTTTGCCCCTCAAAAGTACCCAAGAGACCCACTGGGGGACACTCAGGAGTCCAGGAAGAAAATGACATCGATCTCATGCCACAGCCTCTGCTCACATGACTCCCCTGTGCTAAGATCTAAGGCCCCTTTCAGTGTGTTGTCCCAGCGCACAGGGTCCCCGGGGGACTGCACAGCCATCTCCTCTGGATGGTGAGCCACTTAGCCCTCTCTGCATCTCTGTGGAAGAGCTCCTCAGCAGGCAAGCCCCCTGGGCAATCCCCAGAAAGACGGCTCTGCGAGCTAGCCAGTCTGCTTTCCAAGTGAGCTGTCTGGCCACTTCCTAAAGATCTGAAGAGTCCATCACTTCTAACTGCCTTCCCACTCTCTACAATGACTATGGTTAACACTGGTGGTTCAAATCACAAAACCAGATTCCCAGCTCTCAAGTAATGAGCCCCACAGAGGGGATGAGACATACTGTGGGAAAAAGGAACAGTGGAAAGAAATAAAATGAACAGAGCGCATAATCTTGCATCCTTGGTGGGTGGCATGAGGCTTATCAGTCACAAAGGAATGAAAAACACTATCACTGCTAATGTAATCTCAAGTTCAACAGGAAAGAGAAGCAAAAAACTGAGTGCCAGCAATTTATTTCTTAAAATTACAGTCTTGACTTCATAGTGACTGGCCTAGAAAAACACAACAGAAATCTTAAGCTCTAAGAGAGGGTAAACCTGGCCAGTATGCTCTCTCAGGCGGAAGGGGCCAGCAAGCCTCATTGCTGCACTGTGCACCTCACATGTCCGAGCATCCTAGCCTCAAGGCCAGGTGAGCCCTTTCCCCAAAGCAGTGGTAATTCACTGATGGAAGCTAAGCATAATAGAGTGACAACACTCCTCAGTTTACAGGAGAGCCTGATGCCACTGTCAGACCTCTCCAAGCACGGCACCCAGGTGACCTGTGAGCAGGCCCACAACTGTTCTACTTCTCACCATTAGGCCACAATGACCAAAGTGGCCTCCAAGCTCTCCATTCAAATGGATGCCTCAGCACCCCACTGAGAAACTATGTGAGACACATTTGATTAACAAAGTTCTAAAAAACCCAGGCTCTCCTGACCCATGGTGGTGCAGTGGATAGAGCATCGATCTGGGTTGTTGAGGTCCCAGGGTTTGAAACCCTGAGGTCACCGGCTTGAGCACGGGCTCATCCAGCTTGAGCACAGGCTCACCAGCTTGAGCACGAGGTCGCCGGCTTGAGCGCAGGATCATAGATATGACCCCATGGTCGCTGGCTTAAGCCCAAGGTCGCTGGCTTGAGCAAGGGGTCACTGGCTCAGCTTTGCAGCCCCCCAAACAAGGCACATAGGAGAAGCAATCATTGAACAATTAATGTCGCAACCATGAGTTGATGCTTCTCATCTCTCCCTTCCTCTCTCTCACAAAAAAATTAATAATAAAAAAACAAAACAAAAAAATTCAGGCCCTATGGACTGCACTGAAATGTCCCCCAAAATTCATGTCCTTCCCAGGACCTCAGAATGTGACCTCCCTTGGAAACAGGGTCTTTGCAGATGTGATTAATTACATTAAAATGAGGTCATACTGGAGTACAGTGGGCTCTAAATCCAATATGATGGGTATCCTTATAAGGAGAGAAGAGACAGAGAGACACAGGGAGAAGACAGCCAGGTGACAATGGAAACAAGAAGAAGACGGACTTGTGAAAAGAGACACAGGGGGAAGATGGCTGTTTGAGGGTTACTGAAGGTGTCATGTCACCCAGAGTCTGCAGTGACTAAGGTGGGCATGACAAAGGAGCCAATGCCCACACTTGCCACTATTTAAGCTTGGTGCTCAGTAGTTTGATCCATTTATTCATTTGTTCTGCTTTTTTGTTTGTTTGCTTTGTTTTTTTGAGTAACAATCAACAATACAAATTAAACTGGGCCAAAAGGAAAAAAAGCCAACAAATACTTTTTTTTAAAGACTTTATTTATTCATTTTAGAGAAGAGAGAGAGAGAGAAGGGGAGAGGAGCAGGAAGCATCAACTCCCATATGTGCCTTGACCAGACAAGCCTGGGGTTTCAAACAGGTGACCTCAGCATTCCAGGTCAAGGCTTTATCCACTGTGCCACCACAGGTCAGGCAACAAATACTTTTAACCCTTCAAAATTTGACCTAAATTTTAGCACTAAGAAGGCAGTGATTTGCAATAGTTTCCAAATGAGGAAGAGCCCAGAGACAACCCACTTCGCCACGTGCAGGGAAACAGAACTTGCCCATTCTAACAACGCACCACCTTCCCCAAGCTACTTGGACTCCCTGCGCACAGCCTGTCCTCCTATCTCCATCCCTCTGTGCTTCTGCTCTGAGTACATCTGCCCAGCTGCCCCATCACTTCTGTGGAACGTTCTCCATGTCTCTGCCTAACAACCTGTGTATCACAGCCTGTACCCAAGTTTCAAAGTACCTCTCCAAATCAGAGGCACGCCTTGCTGGTATCCCTGTGACTCCCTATGGGAAAAGTGGCCCCTACCCCAGGGCCATCACACCCACAAAACCCTGGGCCCGATCCACGCCACTCCCGGAGCCTCTGCACAGCACTGTTCAGTCAGGGCTTCTGCCTCCAACCACAGCAGGTGGTCGACCTCCCTGGGACACACTCTTTGGGCTGCAACTGTTTACATACCGTACTCCCCATGTATAAGACACACCGTTTTTGTTTTTTGTTGTTGTTTTTCCCCAAAAATTTGGGGTCTAAAAACTGGGTGCGTCATATACAGTGGTTGTAGATTTTTTTTAACTTGCATCTTCCACTTTTTCGTGCTTGTTTTTGTGCTCATTGTTGTAGATGAATAAAACCTGAGTTCAATAACTTTATGTAATACTTTTTTTTTTTTCAAATTTCAGGCCCCCAAATTAAGGTGTGTCATACATGGGAGCATCTTATACATGGGGAAATATGGTATATCTGACGGCACACTGTGCAGATGGGAACCGCTTCTTGTTCATCTTTATATTCCAACTGCACTTCGTACTATAGTTTCTGTTGTCACACTGTCACACAGTATCCTGTCCCCATGTTCTTAAGTTGCACACACATTTGTGCCATGCCCACAGATATGAGTGGTGCCCTCTGCACTAGGTATCACGCTTTAAAGCTGGGTTGGCAGATGGTCAGCAGACCCCTGGCTGCTTTTGAAAGTCACGTTTATGGAACACAACCACATCTATTCATTTACATTTGGTCTGTGGCTGCTTTCAGAGCTGAGTAGTTACAACACAAACTTGTGCCCACAGTGTGACCTATCAACTGTATGTCCCTTAGGAAAAGTCTGCTAACTCCTGCGATACTGTTCATCTGAGAACTGCTTTATCCCCACCTGAGGGACTGATGTCAGCTTTCACATGCACTTTCTCAGTAAGCCACTTGAAATTATTCTTAGGATCTGAAAGGCTCATACTCCTAGTGTCTTTTCCACGGGCTGCGCACCAGGCAACACTTTCTAAAGGAAATGCTGGATCCAGAAATCCTTCCCCTTGCTTGATGACTAGTTCTGACACCAGCATCCTCTCCATCACAACAAGGGAGATCCTGACTCATCCCAGAAACCCTGTCTCACAGGGCCCACCCTCTCCTAGGTCCTTCCTTAGGGAGATGAGCAGAGAACAGGAAGCCCACACTTACACCGGATCCCATAGATGGTGAGGGGATCGAGCTGCTTCTTGCCATGCTTCCCCTGGCCCGAGAGGTTGGAGACAGCCTGCACTTCCCGGTGGAAGAGGTAGTCCAGCAGCGTCAGCGCCATCTTCTCGGCAGTGCGGCAGTTGGTGCTGATGTGCAGCATGTCAGAGGGGATGATGGCACAGCGCACCCGCATCTCGGGGTTGTTCTCATCCCCCAGCCAGGTGCCATTGGGGTAGTCCTCTGAAAGAGAAGGGAAGTCTCAGACCAGCTCACACATGCAAAAGGGCCCAGTGCTCAGCTCCAATACATGCAAGAAACATCAGGGGCTGGTCAGCAAGTTGCTCCCCCAACTTCTCAAGTGTTGGCCAGGAGGACTGGGGCAATTCCTGTGGTCACAAAACAGTGTGTGGGATCTTATGTCTGTTCAAGGGTAGAAACGAGGACATCACTCCCGAAGGCTCGGCCTGCATTTCTGCTGGTCCATCTCAGATGATTAAACCTGCACCATGGAAATGTTCTGCCTTGGAGACTGGCTTCCTCAGGGCTAAGTCCACCTGGTGAACTCAGTTAAAGGCACACACAAGGCAGAGCACTGTGCACTGTCAGCATGTCTGCCACCTCCCTGATGGCCTGCCCAGAGCTCTCACAAGTCTGAAAACTGGTAGCTGCGGAGGCCACACAGTGCTGGACCACAATGCAGCCTGGACTCCACACACAGGCCCGCGTGTCTGGAAGAGGTGACATCAGACAAGCTCTAGCCTCAAACCCCAGATTCTCTTTACAGTTCCAGCAGGGTAAAGAGCTTTAAAAAAAATTGTGGCTTTTTGTTGATATTGTTGTTTTCAGCTTCACCCTGCATCTGAAAGGGCAGCAAATTAGAGTGGTCTGACAGTGCCAACCTCAGAGATTAGAGAGGGAGGCTGCTCACAGAATACACTCCCTCGGGTTCCAAGGAAATCTTGGCCATCAGCGCAGGACAGCCATACGCAGTGTTCTGTCTCTGGCATGAGAATCAATGCACAATCCTGTGTTTAGAGGACTTTGTGACTAAGTCTCCACTTGGAACTGCTCTGAGAAGAGGCCGCTTGGAAGCCAGGCACGTCCTAAGTGAGACAAACTATTTACATGATGTAAGCTGTTGTTCTGATCTGCTGAGGAGTTGGGCAGCGGCCAGCTCAACATGAATAAAGGGCTCAGGGGATGCTAAGCTTCCCACACTCTCCTCTCCTCAGAGTCCTTCTACTGTCCTGCTGGGTGACCCTTACTTCCTCCCTCTCTCCTTTGACCTCCCAGCATTGAACCTGGAAGTATACAGATCAGAAGCATCTTATAGCCTCCTGCTAGAAACACCATGATTCCGTTCCACTCCTCATGACCAAATTTCCTTTCCTGCCACTCATTCTTTCCTTAATCCTGAGGAATGCACCATGTGTGATTTTAAGATCTCAACGGTTACTAATAACAGAATGAACACCCCCAAGCCTTCTGACTACATGCCCCAGTCTTTGGCTTTCTCAAGCGCTGTCTAGAATGCAAACACATAGAGCTTAACATTCATTCATGTGTGGGAAGGACCCCACTTTCTCTACCTTCAGCAAAGTCACAGTGAGAATCACAAGTAGGAATGATGCTGATGTGGAGAGAAAAGAGGAAAGGCAGTGAGGTGGCCAGTCCTCCCTCTCACCCAGAAGGAGAAGCATTTCACTCACAATCAGAACCCAAAAGACCTATCAATTCTGCCCGGAAACTTGGAAGCTTTCCAAACAATCTCATCTGACTCTCATATCATATGGAAGCAAACTAAGATATGAGAGAGTCTCTGAGCAGATACGTTACTGTGGGAACAGAGGGACATTAACAGGGGGAATCAGAAACTCCCTCTAGCTGGCCGAGATCTCAGAGGGACACCAGCTTTCTAGTGAGTGTCTACTAGGCCTGTGGTCTGTGAAGTCATATCATAGCCACAGTCATCACTGCTTCAAAATTCATCATGGACTTTATTCTGGAACATTCTGATATTTACATTCCAGCCTCCATGCACACAAGAGGTCCTCAAAAAGGTTGGCCAGCCTTGCTTTCCCAAAGGCCTGAAACAGAGCAAAAAAATCAAGTGGCTAGTTGTCAGTGGCTCCTACATCCTCCCCCTTAAAAGGCAGCCTCCCAGCTATGCTCCTGAATCACGAGAGTTCCAGGAACATCAGGCGAGAATTGGCAACCCTATCGAGATGACCCCATTGCCACTGGGGTGGACCAACAAGTGAAGAAGTGACTTCTTAGAATGATTGAGGCTAGGCTCCTGACTTTGGCTAAGGGCAGAAAACAAATCACAAATCTAACTTTTGGAACTCAGAGTAAGAGACAAGCAAGCAGTATCATTTCTCAGAAACATCACCAGTTTGGAAGTACAGAGGTGGTGCCATGAGCTTATGTTCAGATGCAGGTACTTTTCTGAACATCACTCAGCTGCTATATGTTTCGGTTGTCTATAGCAAAACAAAAGGAACACATGGCCTAAATATGGATGAGATGGGACTTCTAGAGGAGCCATCTTGAGGTCATAGCTGGAATGCCAAAAGAGTTCCACTTCTGGGACACTTATTAAATTTATCTACAAATGCTTTACTGGGCAACAATGTCCGCCACTGAGTCTAATGCTCAGGATCTAAGCCCTCAGTGAACCCAGAATCAGTCTTGTTTCTTTAACTGAATTTATTGGGGTGACACTGGTTCACCAAATCATACAGGTTTCAAGTGTACAACTTAACAAAACATTATCTGCACACTGCCCCGTGCACCCATCGCCCAAAGCAAAGTCCCTTTCCATCCCCATTTATCCCTCCATTGCCCACCTCCACATACCCCCATCCTTTTCCCTCAGGCTATCACCACACTGTTGTCTGTATTTATGTGTTATACATAGTTTTGTGCTTAATTCCTTCCCTTCTGTCATCCAGCCCCCAACTGTCCTCCCCTCTGACAGCTGTCAGTCTGTCCCATATATCTATGTCTCTGTTTCTGTTTTGCTCGCCAGTTTATTGTGTTCATTAGGTTCCACATATAAGTGAGATCACATGGTATTTGTCTTTCTCTGCCTGGCTTATTTCACTTAGCATAATAATCTCCAGGTCCAGCCATGCTGTCATAAAAGGTGAGATTTCCTTCTTTTTTATGGCTGAGTGGTATTCAATCATGTAAATGTACCACAGCTTTTTTTATCCACTCACCTACAGACAGACACTTGGGCTGTTTCCAGATCTTGGCTATTGTAAATAATGCTGCAATGAAGATAGGGGTGCATGTAATCTTTTGAATTAGTGTTTTGGGATTCTCTGAACATATTCCCAGAAGTGGAATCACTGGATCATAAAGCAGTTCCACTTTTAATTTTTTAAGGAAACGCCATACAGTTTTCCACAGTGGCTGCACCAGTCTGCATTTCTACCAAAGGTACAAATCCTCACCAGTACTTGTTGTTTATTGATTTATTGATGATACAACTCAACACCAAGAAGACAAACAACACAATTAAGAAATGGGCAAAGGACCTGAATAGACACTTCTCCAAAGAGGACATACAGATGGCCAATAGACATATGAAAAATGCTCAACATCACTAATCATCAGAGAAATGCAAATTATAACCACAATGAAATATCACCTCACACCTATCAGAATCATGGTCCTAGTTACACCAAACAGAGCAGAACAACTATCTGTAGCACTCAAGCCATGAAGCAAGCAGAAAAAGGAAGGAGGGAGGAGAACAACGGGAGGGGGTGGGAGGAGCAAGGGTACAGGGAAGGAGGAGCAGGAAGGAGGGGCAGGAGGAGGGCTGCTACGGAGAAAAGGGCAGGTGCTGAAGCAGGACCAGGACAGTGTTCTGGGACCAAGAAGCTATACTTTGGTTCAAAACATGGTTAGAGACAGTTAATGGACTCAGTGGGACTAATATTCATGCCAGAGTCCTTGGGACAAGAGGCAAAGATGTGCCCCAGACACGGTGACCTAAAGGAACAACAGGAGGACTCAGAGGACTGGAGGACAAGGAAGTCTATCTATGCTTTTCCCCATTAGTAGGAAGCTCCCAAAAATAAACTCTGCCTGCCCATGCCAAACATACCATACCGAGTTCTAATCGGATCACGCCTGAGAGGTTGAACCCCATGAAGAAGACGTTTAGCACCTCATGATAGAAGCCTTTGAGGAGTGGAGGCTCTGCTAAGTGAAGAACTTGCTGGAATGCAGGATGCCTGAGATCCTCTGGGTGGCTGGCTGCCTCATCAGCTGAGACGACAACAGCCCAGGCTTCCACACACCTGATTCAGAATCACCTCCTCACTGGGTCAAACTGTAAGTGAACACACTGAAATTCTTGGGTATATCTCACGGGCATCTGAGAAACTGAGTCAGCCAGCAGAGCTGCCTATACTGAGCTGGTAAGCGGGGAGGGGCCGGCGGGGTGGGCTTTACAATAAACAGAAAAGTATCAGCTGCGAGACAGGAAGTGCCACACAGTAGAGGGGCAGAGCTGACCACTTCAAATGGAAACCAGAGCCAGCCTCAGTAACAACAGGACTGCAAGCAGCCACCCCTGGGGAGAACCACAGAAAAGGTTCCAGAAGAGAGAGCATTTCACACTGGCATGGGCTGGAAAGGGCCGTGTGCTCTGGGAATGAAATAGGGCCAGTGTGGACACAGCAGGAAGAACTGGGCAAAGAGGTGAGTAGAGAGGACTGACCAGGGAAAGACATAATTTGTGCTGAGAATGAATGGATGAGAAACTGGGCAACAAATGGCTACTTCTGGGGCTACAAAGCAGTCCAGAAAGGACCCACGGCACATGGGCATTAAATCTCAGAACAAGATCTATGATGTGTAAACTTTCCCACATTCAAGCACTGATACTAAGTGACTGTGAATACAGTCATACAGAAGGTGGTGTTTAGTGATACCATGCATCTTTGAACTTAAATGTGTGACCAGGAGGATCCCATTTGAGCCTGCACAAAGGAAAGCAGCATCCTGAAACACTACCCTGCCTCGCTGACTGACACTGACACTGCACATGGACCAGGGCAGGGACAGTGGGCTGGGGCCACGGCCCAAACATCAACACTGCGGAAACTGAGGGGCCTTTCTCAGGAATAACAAGTAAAGTGAACTCTACTTATTAGCATGCTCCACATGTTCACATAACATTTTTAAAGCAGTGTAAACACTGAATGAGAGCTCAGTGTTGTTTTCCAAACAGCAAGTCAACATCTCGTCAAAGTGCTACTGAGAATGCCGGCAGGGCGGCCCTTCAGTCAAGAAGGGATGACAACTTAAGGTCTCTGTAAACTTGCTATGAACCTTACTTCTTACTCCAGCCCCAAGAACCAGCTTCCTATCAGGCTGCCCTCCATACCCTATCCTCTCCTGCCACCAAAGCTGTGCCCTCTGCACCATGAGGTCTCCCAAGGCAACATGGTGTACAGGCCCTGCCCAGCATCCCAAATCATGGGCTGGGGTTGGGGGCGGAGGTATTGGGGGCTTCTGACACTCACACCTGTGGTAGGAGCACTTCACCTTATCCAAACCCTGTACTTTGCCCTGGTGCCGAACCAGTGACAAGCAGGATAAAAAGCCATCCTTCTTCCAAATGTCACCAACTGAAGTCTCATAGTTCCAGAACCAATCAAGAAAACATGGCCATAGGCCAGCATTGTGACTTTCCAGGAAACACACGTGTAATGGCAGATATTTTCTTTTTTTTTTTTTAATTTTTTTTAATTCATTTTAGAGAGGAGAGAGAGAGAGAGAGAGGAGAGAGAGAGAGGAGAGAGAGAGAGAGAGAGAGAGAGAGAGAGAGAGAGAAGGGGGGAGGAGCTGGAAGCATCAACTCCCATATGTGCCTTGACCAGGCAAGCCCAGGGTTTCGAACCGGCGACCTCAACATTTCCAGGTCGACACTTTACCCACTGCGCCACCACAGGTCAGGCAATGGCAGATATTTTCAAACTGATTCCAGAGAAAGAATGAAAAAATTACTTCATCTATTCAACTTAATTCTTTTGAAGGCAAGCAAGATATTAAATTAACAAAATATTTACAAATGAAAGTTAGGCTTCCTTTAATGTAAAGAAAAATCATCAGTAAGACTGATTAATCAGAAATTACTCCGGGTTCAGACTGACCTGTTCTAACAGTGTTGTAAAGGGCATGCTGTGAAAGTACAGCACTGCCGTCTCCGCGGGGAAGCGACTGTCCTACGTGGGACATGGCAAACACGATTGGGGGAGGGCTGCTTCCTCACTGGGCCTGCCATAAGGAAGTCAGCTTCAATGTCCCACAACGACCCTACTCCCTGCTGACACCTACTTACGGACAAGCCAGTCCACAGTACTAAATAGATGGACTTCTGGAAATGTAACCAGAATATTCTGGAGGATAAGTAATGTCATTTTAAACTCCTACAGTAGTTATTATTTCAGGGGATATTATTCCCTCCCCACAAAAAGTAAATTACCGTAGTCTAAAAATTAACTTTCCTTATATTCCCTTTCTTATCACTCCAAAAAATAGTGGCTTACTCTGGTATTTTTCTCTGGTAATATAGGAAATTATCCTGAAACTATTTCAATCGAGTATCTCAAGATTTTAGAAGGTACTTCATAACCTATTTTTAATCTACGCATTCTTAACTTCACTTATGTGCCCCATGAATTACAGTTGGGCCGTCATCTCTCAAGCACGAAGTCTAAACTAAGTAGTCAAGAAATATACCCTGCAGCAACTCTGACCAACACAGAGGTGAAAAATCATTGCCATGGCAACAGGGAGCCACCCCAGAGGGAAGAGAGCGCCAGGGCTCTGGGGCAACAGGCAGCACCTCCAAGCTCCCTGGCAAGAAGAGAGGCTCACCAGGGTAACTGGGTGCACCTTTCTCACCCAAGCCATGCTGGGTGCAAGCTCTGCCTCCCTGCAAATACTCAGCCCTAACTCACCTCCGACTCGGAGCCAGAGCTCAGTCTGGATCCCTGCTCCTCCCCAGAGTTTCAAATGGAAAACAAGACAGATTACCTGCCCACATAAATATTTGAGAAATTTGAGAAATTCGCCTTTTGACAATTCAGAAAGGATATATTTATTTTACTAAAATTGCTTTGGTCCAGTTTTGGCATCTGAAACAATAGAAAGATTCTAGTAGCTTTATTTGAAAACTACCAGTCAGAATATAAGAAAAATAAACTTGCTTTCTATTCTAATCATTTAAATCTTCAATGAAATTAACTAGCACTTCTAAAAAACCTATTACAATGAAAACCCTTCAGCAGTAACTTGAATTTTCTTACCATTAAAACAATTCAGAATACACATATTTGTTTTGAGATGCCAATGTTAGTGCCAGGAAAATGAAATGAACAGAAGAAAGTATTGAGATGAAAAGGAGGACCACATTCTCGTGGTCAAGTTTAAAACCAAGAAACACAACCAGCTGCTATTACGCTTCCTTCCCCACCTGTCAACATACATATCCACATACATGTACTCCGAAAACATGGTGCACATTCTGCCGACAGTACCGGTCATTCTTGATTCCCAGTCACTCCGCTACCCCCAGGGCCTAGACTTGAACAAATCTCTGTTACAAGGATAAGAGTGGATTGTGGGGGGACAAAAACAAGACAATATTTATTCAGTACCTCCTATGTACCAGGATGTCACATGCATTATTACAGATCAGAGGCTCTCTGCTAGGCAAATGTAGACAGTTAAGCTGACTCCATATCATGTATCCTCACTCTTCCAAAGCAAACAGCAAATCCCACACCTGTGGATAGCAGTACTGCACACATCTTGAGGGTGAGTGACCTTATAACATGCAAGGCTAGGCAGTCTAAAATGCCATCTTGCAACAACCAAACATAACCTGCCCCTCGACTCTTTCCAAAGATGACATGGTTTTGCCAGTGGTGTCCAACCAGCCACACAAAACATCTCAAGAATCGTGGCATCCCAGTGTGAGCAGCTCTGATAAGGAAAAGGCGAGGAAGCAAGTACCCACCCACTTCCCACAAACATGCTGCTTGGACATACCTGCAGATTCCCATTATGCTGCCTCCGCTTCCAGATGCCCTCACATCCTTGCTGAGAGCTGTCTGTCGCAGCTGGTTCATTAGTTATTACTAAGACTATGTATTCAGTTCTTAGTAGCCATGAGAGGTAACTAATGACCTATAGGTCTCTACAGAAAGGGTAACAAACAAACTAAAAGACAGCAATATGTATGATTCACTACATGCTTCAGGGTGGTTCAACGACTCAGGTCATGCTGTCAGTTCCACAACACAACAAACTTCATGTCAATCTAGTTCCTCAAGGTCAGCTCCCACCATCTCCACACAAGTCTTCAGAAAACAGATGCATGGTCATGAGCTGGTGTCAGTTGCATTTTCCATCTGTATCAAAACTAATTTTTATTTGGCTTTTGCAAAAGTCTGCCCCAACTGTTTATAAATTTCAAAAGTAACATATTGCATAAAATAACAGTTCCATATATGGATGGTAATGCAGAATAAATCCACATAGAATTCACTGAATAGGCAATCTCAGGCAAGTGTCCTGAACCTCTTCAGGCTATATTACTGTATACATATACATCATGGCTCTGTTTCCAGAGCCAGGACATGGATTCAATGTAACTGAAAATAATTAATTCTTCCACCTGAGGTGGAGAGTAAAAATCCTATGTGTAATCCATGAAACGTATTATTGTTGTACTATTTACAATTATCTGTCCCATAAAAGAATCACGTGTTGGGGTATTCCAGGATACCGGGAGCTATTTTTAGTTATGTAAAAAATAAAGCTATACTTTTCACAACATGTCAACTCTGGCCACATACAGATGCTGCAAAAAGATCTTCAACCCAACCATGTATCTGTGGAATACCTGGCATAGAGGAGGGGGCCAGAATGATTAAAAAGAAAGGGAAAGCCCTGGCCGGTCAGCTCAGTGGTAGAGCGTCGGCCTGGCGTGCAGCAGTCCCAGGTTCGATTCCTGGCCAGGGCACACAGGAGAAGCGCCCATCTGCTTCTCCACCCCTCTCCCTCTCTTTCCTCTCTGTCTCTCTCTTCCCCTCCCGCAGCCGAGGCTCCATTGGAGCAAAGATGGCCCAGGCGCTGGGGATGGCTCCTTGGCCTCTGCCCCAGGCGCTAGAATGGCTCTGGTCACGACAGAGCGACGCCCCGGAGGGGCAGAGCATCGCCCCTGGTGGGCATGCCGGGTGGATCCCGGTCGGGCGCATGCGGGAGTCTGTCTGACTGTCTCTCCTGGTTTCCAGCTTCAGAAAAATACAAAAAAAAAAAAAAAAAAGAAAGGGAAAGGCATGGTGTGTCCTGAACCACATGAATGGCTACATGAGGAGAGGACAATCATGAAGACCTGTTGGCCTTCCCATAGGTCATCCTTTCTATGAAATCAGAATTTTATAATCATATGAAACACAATTTGAGAATTTTTGAAATCTGTAAAATTGGCATTCCCTAAACTACAAATTATAGACATTTCAATTTAGAAATGATATATTTTACCATTTTCTTTTAAAATTCTTTACTGGTATGGGCTATTTTTGCTTTGGTTTTTTGAGTGGGATATTTTATCAACAATTCTATTATAGAGATTTTACCAATAATGCTCAAACATTTCTTTCTTTCTTTCTTTTCTTTTTTTAAGTGAGAGGAGGGGAGATAAAGAGACAGACTCCCCCATGTGCCCCAATCAGGATCTACCCGGTAACCCAGATCAGGGGCCAATGTTTGAATCAATGGAGCTATCCTCAGCGCCTGGGGCCAACATCCGAACCAATTAAGCCACTGGCTGAGGGAGAGAAGAGGGGAAGGGAGGGGGAGAGAAGCAGATGGTCATTTCTCATGTGTGCCCTGACCAGGAATCAAATCCAGGATGTCTGCATGTCAGGTCGATGCTCTACCCACTGAGCAAACCAGCCAGGGCCTCAAACATTTCTTAAAATGAAAAGATTATCCAACCATGCTCCAACTGCATCTCAGCCTTTTGGCTAAGAGCACGTGTAGCAACCATGCTCCAGTCATGGACCCAAGTCCTCTGTAATTGGCACCCTAAGGGCCTGATGGCTAACGACCACCTGAACAGAGAAAAAGGAAGACCTAAATTATAGCCTCAGTACATCCTGTCTCAAAGATTCATGTCCTGTCCCAGCCTCTCTCTGCCCATCTTCTGTGCTTCTGCTTCTGGTGATGAGATGCAGTTTAAATTATTTGCACAATTCTTCTGCTATTACATTTCTTCACTAGAAATTATATCAGAATCATAATTATGATCACTTCCTTCCCTGAAACATTTCTGTAAAAGATCTCAAAGTCTCTGCCACATCCATGAGGCAAAGGGGTGGAGAGAGTTAGGGCCTGACTCACTCCAAAATTTCCTCAGGAGAGCAGTCAATGTCATTGATCAGGAGTGAGGGGAGTAGTTAAGGGACAGGTTATCTAATATTGCAAGATGGCATGTGCCATCTGAAAAGACACAGATCAGTATGATATTTCATTTTTTCTGACCTCTCCAACATTCAGATATTTCATGGATAGGAGACTGAGAAACCTGCTCCAGAAGTCTTGTCTACATATTCGGAATCCAGCACACAACACAGTACCAAAACTACAGCCAGCATGCGCAGTGTCTGTGGTGGGCAGAACCAAGATGGCCAATGACCTCTGCTTGTGATTATGTCATGGGACAAAAAGGGTTCCACAAGAGCCTTTATTAAAGCCACTAATTAGTTGGCCTTAGGGTGGGGGAGAATCTCCAGGAGGGTTTGACCTAATCATGTGGGCCCTGTAAAAGCAGTTTTCTCTGCTGGCAGCAGAGGGGAACAACAGAGGTGTTAGAGGGTCATGGGGACTTAACACGAGAGAAGGACTCTACTGTAGAACGGAGGGGCCACAGGGCAAGAACTTGAGCACAGCCATTGGCCAAAAGCCAACAAGAAAATAAGGACTTTGGTCCTATAGGTATAAGAGCCCAGTCCTGACAACACCCTAAATGAGGTTGGAAGCAGATCTTCCCTAGCACCTCCAGATACAAGCCCAGCATGGCCGACACCTCGACTTAGGCCTGTGAGCTTCTGAGTGAAGACTATGCTCTCCAGAGCTAAGAGACAATACACAGTGCTATTAGATTGGTGGTAATGTCATGCAGCACGGAAAACAAAAATGCTTCTGTACATTTAAAAAGAAACAATTAGAAACACTTACAAGAGAGGCCTCTAAGCCTTTGCCCTGATGCACCCGCAGCTCTAAAGCTGCAGGAGCTCGCTGTCCATCATGCCTTGGGAGGCTGAGAGGCTGGTCAGAGTCACAGAAGCTATTTTAGGAAATGTGTTCGGTCAAACAATAATACATGGAGTACAAAGTATTTATGAGTTATTACCAAAAGAGTATTAAATCTACATTTAAACCAATCGTTGGACTGCCCTTTCCCAGCTTAAGGTCACTGAAAAGGTTTTAAAACCCTAGAGCTCAAGCCATGCTTGAGCTGCTCCCAAAACTCAGTGTTCACATATTTCTCCCTGACCCTCCCTCCAAGGTGCTCAACTCACACTTCAAATGTCTCAATGTACTATAACATCACCTCCACCACATCCCTCTCCTACACCAGACAATGTCTGGAGCAAATATCATTAATTCTGGGGTGAAAGGACAAGCCTGGGTAGAAGGGCTGAGGCTTTTAAAAGTGACGGATAAGGTGCCAGAGGTAAGGACCAGGGTATCCTGCAGGCTGGGGAGGGACAGGCCAAGAATAAGCTGAAAGATGTCTTTCAAGGTGCATTCTATCGAGCTAGTCCTCCCAGCACTGGATCACTTTGTACTTACAATCTGGCACCAATTTCTGACCCCTTATAAGTTAAGGTGTTTACATTCTGGCTGTAAACTGCACTCACGTGTGACACCTCCAAGTGAGTGTCAGTAACTCTACTCCTCCAACCAGCCCATAAAACTGACAGCCCCACCTGGTTTCAGGCAGAGTTAACTTTGTACCCAAACATGCATGCTTATTGAGGAGTGATGTGACATCTTTGAGTTGTACACAGATTGATAATTTGGGGTTTTTAAACTGGAATTCAAGAGGGTTGAGTTACATATGGGATAATGACATAAGAAAAGGGAAAAAACAAACGGCTTTTGGTACTGGAGTCAACTTTTTCCCCACTGCTATGAGTACACAGAAACAGCATGACCACACCACCGACGAGCCAAGGCCACCTGCCCAGGACGGGACACCCCAGGCTGGGAGGTCAAATCCTCAACTGTGAGCGGGGTCACATGGGCTTCTTTCCCTGTGAACTCTTGCCTGCTGAGCACGAATGCTGCCGTGAGCTCAACCATGACTAACACAAGTGTTGAAGGGCACCCTTGGCACAAAGGAGAACCACGGGCACAGACAGAATGTCCTTAATCTGTATCACCTGCTGTCTACCTTGAAACTCAGCATCAGTGAGACAGTGAAAAGAGATCACCCTCCCAGACACTGTTCTAGACCACCCTTTCCGCTCCTTTTCTCTGATCTAGAATAAGCACAGCACTCACTGTATGGTCGTGCTCAAACATCCACTGACATTCTTACACTAGTTCTTCTTTATAACTTGATTTTATTCTGGTTATTAACCTGTCCGTAATCCTATTCTTAGCAGCCAACTTTTTTTTCTTCTTTTTCCAAGTGAGAGAAGGGTAGATAGAGACACAGACTCTCACATGTGCCCCAACCGGGATCTACCTGGCAACCCCTATCTGGGGCTGATGCTCTGCCCATCTGGGGCCATGTTCACAACTGAGCTATTTTTAGCACCGGAGGCAGAGGCTCCACAGAGCCATCCTCAGGGCTCAGGGCTGATGCACTTGAATCAATTGAACTATGGCTGCAGAAGAGGAAGAGAGAAAGAGGGAGAGAAGGGGGAGTGGTAGTGGATAAGTAGATGGTCACTTCTCCTATGTACCCTGACCAGGAATTCAACCTGGGACATCCACATGTCAAGTTAATGCTCTACCACTGACCCAACTGGCCAGAGCAGCAGCCAATTTATGATAGCTAATAAAATGTGTTTTAATGTTGACACACAAAAAAATGATGCAAAACGTTTATATAAAATAAATTATAGAAATAAATTCTCATGAAATGTTTTTGGCTAAATTTCCCTCTTTGTGCATGTATGGCTGATGTTTTGTGAACACAGCAATTTGTTTTTTGATTTTGTTTGTTTGTTTGTTTGTTTGTTTGTTTTTAAGTGAGAGGAGTGGAGATAGTGAAACAGACTCCCGCATGCACCTCAACCAGGATCCACCCAGCAACCCGTCTGGGGCTGACACTCGAACAAACCAACTGAGCCACTGGCTGCAGGAGGGGAAGAGGGAGAGAAGGGAGAGAAGGAGGGGAAGAAAAGCGGATGGTTGCTTCTCCTGTGTGCCCTAACTAGGAATTGAACCCAGGATATTGGGCCAATGCTCTAGCCACTGAGCAACCTGCCAAGACCAACACAACAAGTTGGATTCATCTTCTATTGTGGCACCCGGGAGCACGAACATCCCGGAGAACATGTCTTGGCTTTCCAGCACTGTGAGTGACCACTACTCACAGATGATCTGTCCCTCCTAGAATATATCTCCCACCCCACTGAGCACATACAGATCTCTACCATGTAAGTCAGATAACCGGGCTTTGGAATCTTCATAAGGCCAATCTCTGATATGAATTCAATTATACCTGAAGTACAGCCCTTCCCACTGAAATTAAATACCCAACATTTTATACACAGGCCTAGTCAAGTTTTCTAATAATTATCAAATGCATAAACAGCAGGAATTTAAACTCTTCATTAAAAATCTAACTAAATCTCTTCAATAATCAACAGATCCCATTTTTGGTCCATTTTTGCTCACTTGTTTTTCTAACTCAATTAATCAGGTTAATCTTTGAAGGATTAAACCCAACACACTTTCCACTTCTTAACACAAACAGAAGTACACTAAGACCAAATCCTCCAAGGAAAGACAGGAGCAAGGCTGAGAAATAGGTTCACTGTTTACTGCTCTTAACAATTAGCACTCTTTTCTTATTCTAATGGAGTTCATGCCATGACAGATGGAACTGCCTAAGCAAAATATTGGAATAAAATAATCGAGTATCTCTGCAGTATAATAAGGTAACTCCAAATTTGATACAAAACAGCATGTCAATTCATGCAAACCCTCTGGAACTCTTCAGAAGTAACCATTTTGATACCTATGGTTCTTGAAAACTTCAGGCACCTAAATATTCTTATAAAAAGATAAGAACAATCTGCTTTGTTATAGCTCTGGTTCTTATCAGGAACTAAAATGACTCAATCTAAAGACAAGCCTAAGGCCCTTTAGCACTTTGCATATTAACAATGTTTCTCTAATAGATACTAGCTGACTTGACATTCTCTCCAGTTGAGCCAGTTGTTCTAGTCTTGGGGGAGGACACGGTGGGAAACAGCTAATCCAATTTCCACTGCATTCATAAGTCTCCCAGAAATATTTAACAGATGATTCCACTAAAGGTCAATAGTGAATCTGACACAAGAGACATTAATGGATTAGCTTTTTTCCACCATTACACGCAGCAGTGACTTAAAGATGACTCCATCCATCCATCTCTACCATCTTCCCCAAACCACTGTGCCAACGAAGACTGTTCAATCCAAGTTCTTGTAACATTGAAACTGCTGGGAAAACATTCCAAGGACAGTGTCAGTGAAACATATTTATCATGAAATGTTTTCTCCTAATGGAATGGTAAAACAGAATGGTCTTGAATTATAACCTCTTCTTCAAAGTAAAATTTAAAATTAGAAAAATTTCTCTAATTTTCCCCAATTCTAACAACCTATGTGGTACATCAATGTAGTGTTAGATGGGTTGACCAGTGCTGGCATGTACATATAAAGTCAATCCCGAACTCTGAGGTCCCAGGTTTGAAATCCTGAGGTCGCAAGCTTGAGTGTGGGCTCATCAAATCACTGGATTGAGCCCAAAGGTCACTGACTTGAGCAAGGGGCCACTGGCCAGGCTTGAGCCACCCGACCTGACGCCAAGGCACTTATGAGAAACAATCAAATAACAACTAAAGTGAAGCAATGAAGTTGATGCTTCTCATCTCTCTCCTCTTTCTCTCTCCCCTTACGGTCTCTCTCTCTCCATCCCTCTTTCTCAAGAAAAAGAGAAGTAACATTTGATTGAAACAATCAGTTTTAAATGTGGTCATAAAACTTTGTTCAAAGGCTTTGCTAAAGAAAAATGTTTTACACAAAGTGTTATCACCTCATATTTAAAGAACTTACACTCAGATACAAAAAAATCCATTATTTTTCTCACAGATATTAATAATTCTAATAAGCCCGACTTACAGGTGGTGGCGTGATAGATAAAGCATCAACCTGGGATGCTAAAGTCCCAGGTTCAAAACCCCAAGGCTTAAGCATGGCCTCATCCGACTTGAGCGACTGTTAGCCAGCTTGAGTGTGGGATCATCTACATCAGGGGTCCCCAAACTTTTTACACAGGGGGCCAGTTCACTGTCCCTCAGACCATTGGAGGGCTGGACTATAAAAAAAACTATGAACAAATCCCTATGCACACTGCACATAACTTATTTTAAAGTAAAAAAATAAAACGGGAACAAATACAATATTTAAAATAAAGAACAAGTAAATTTAAATCAACAAACTGACCAGTATTTCAATGGGAACTATGCTCCTCTCACTGATCACCAATGAAAGAGGTGCCCCTTCCGGAAGTGCAGCAGGAGCTGGATAAATGGCCTCAGGGGGCCGCATGCGGCCAGCGGGCCGTAGTTTGGGGACCCCTGATCTACACGATCCCATGGTCACTGGCTTGAGCCCAAAGGTCGCTGGCTTGAGCCCAAGGTCACTGGCTTAAAGTCTAAGGTTGCTGGCTTGAGCAAGAGGTCATTAGCTCAGCTTGAGCCATATCCCCACCCTCTGCCTCGTCAAGGCACATATGAGAAGCAATCAATAAACAACTAAAAGTGACAACTATGAATTGATGCCTCTCATCTCCTTTTTATATGTCCATTTTAGTTTCAGTCCATTGTTTCCCCTCACTGAAATACATTTCACATTAACCATATTGCATTAAGAAACATAAATTTAAAAGATTAAATTTTTTTGCTTTTATAATCCTAGACTCTACCGGAATTATCATGTTATGTTCCTTAGCTGATGTAATTTAAACCAAACAAATGTTTGGCCTAAAGTGGATAGCCAGATTTGGTATTTACCCAAAATCCACATGGAAAAAAGAATAAGAACAGTTAGTTTTCTCTGCAATTGTTGCAAATGTGATTTCATTTTGTATCCATGAGTATAAAATCAGGAGCATCCCTCTTTTACTCAAATTTAACGTGTAAATTGAAATTTCCCTGACCCAGCAATTTCACACCCAATCAACACAAGAAAAGTGAAAACAAGCCCTGGCCGGTTGGCTCAGTGGTAGAGCGTCGGCCTGGTGTGCGGGGGACCCGGGTTCGATTCCCGGCCAGGGCACATAGGGGAAGCGTCCATTTGCTTCTCCACCCCCACCCCCTCCTTCCTCTCTGTCTCTCTCTTCCCCTCCCGCAGCCAAGGCTCCATTGGAGCAGGGATGGTCCGGGCGCTGGGGATGGCTCCTTGGCCTCTGCCCCAGGCACTAGAGTGGCTCTGGTTGCGACAGAGCGACGCCCTGGAGGGGCAGAGCATCGCCCCCTGGTGGGCAGAGCCTCGCCCCTGGTGGGCGTGCCGGGTGGATCCCGGTTGGGCACATGCGGGAGTCTGTCTGACTGTCTCTCCCCGTTTCCAGCTTCAGAAAAATACAAAAAAATTAAAAAATAAAAAAATAAAAATAAAAAAAAAAGAAAAGTGAAAACATACAGTCACAAAAAATCTTGTGGCTTGACCTGTGGTGGCGCAGTGGATAAAGCGTCCACCTGGAAACACTGAGGTCGCCGGTTCAAAACCCTGGGCTTGCCTGGTCAAGGCACATATGAGAGTTGATGCTTCCTGCTCCTCCCCCTTCTCTCTCTCTCTCTCTCTCTCTCTCTTTCCTCTCTATAAGGAATAAATTTAAATATCTTTAAAAAAAAATCCTGTGTACCAAAGTTCACAGCAGCACTATGTGTAACTATCAAAAAGTGAAAACAACCAAATGCCTGACAACAGATGAATGGATCAACAAAATGCTGTCTATCCAGACACAGAATATCATTCACCCACAAAAAGGACTGATGTATGCAGATGCTTGCTACAACATGGATGACATTATATGGTTCCATTAATTGTTGTATTTTTTAGATTTTATTCATTTTTAGAAAGAGAGGAGAGAAAGAGAGAGAAGGCAGGGAGGAGCAGGAAGCATCAACTCCCATATGTGCCTTGACTAGGCAAGTCCAGGGTTTCGAACCGGCGACCTCAGCATTCCAGGTCTATGCTTTATTCACTGCACCACCACAGGCCAGGCCTCTATGATTCCATTTACCAGTATATGTCCATAATAGGTAAATGCATAGAGACAGAAAGTAGATTAGTGGTTGCCAGGGGCTGGGAAGAGGGAGAATTAAGAGAGACTCCTACAGGGTTCCTTTTCAGAGTGATGACAATATTCTGGAGTTAGAGAGGAGTGATGGTTGAATAACTTTGTGCATACACTAAAAACCTAAGTGTATGATTTAAAATAGTGAATTTTAGGGTATGTAAATTAAAGCTTATTTTTAAAAAAAGGTTGCCCCTAGTTCTCTTCTCTCCCTCTTACTCTGCCAACCCACTCCTAGCCATTTACATCGGAGAAATTTTGAGAAAAACACTGTTTTCAATGTTTCAGATATGGTAACAAATCTAACTAGGAAAATCTACCTTGTGTTTTTAGGAAAAATCAATGATTCAGATGTAGAAACAGAAAAACCTCACTAGTTCATATGATGAAACAAATTACAGACTTTTGAACTCAGTAACAACACTAAATTCTTCTAAGTGCTCTCCTTTCTCTCCATGATGTGGTAAGTCCTGTGTGGGAAGCATTAAGCTAGCCCCCAAAGGCCTGACAAAGGCGCCAGGTGGCAGGAATCTTCTGAAAGGCACCCCAGACCAGCCGCACACACCAAGGGCTGGGGAGAGTGCACTTCACATCTTGGGAGGAAAGAGGAAAGAGGAACAGAAACACCAGTGTGGGTGATACGGGTTCACTTAAAGGCTAATGGCCATGCCACACAGTTCTCTCTAAATCTCAGTGGAAGAGGAGAAACAGCTGGTGGCTTGGATCCGAATTAAACGTGCACACCTCTCTGGGAGTCTATGTTAGGCCTCACCAGACAGACAAGGACAAACCCACTGTACAAGTCAATGAGCAACTATTGGTTATACCACCTGTTATAAAAGTTACAAATGTCCATCACTAGAAAGCCTCCAGAACTGGATGAAATAAGTGAAACTGTCTGAAAATGATTATGTAAATTGGTATTACTGTGGAAACTTTTCTACTATGCAAAGGAAAAAAGCAAGTTATAAAATCATAAATCGACCCGGGTTCGATTCTCGGCCAGGGCACACAGGAGAAGCGCCCATTTGCTTCTCCACCCCTCCGCCGCGCTTTCCTCTCTGTCTCTCTCTTCCCCTCCCGCAGCCGAGGCTCCATTGGAGCAAAGATGGCCCGGGCCCTGGGCATGGTTCTGTGGCCTCTGCCTTAGGCGCTAGAGTGGCTCTGGTCGCAACATGGCGACGCCCAGGATGGGCAGAGCATTGCCCCCTGGTGGGCAGAGCGTCGCCCCTGGTGGGCGTGCCGGGTGTATCCCGGTCGGGCGCATGCGGGAGTCTGTCTGACTGTCTCTCCCTGTTTCCAGCTTCAGAAAAATGGAAAAAATAAATAAATAAATAAATAAATAAATAAATAAATCATAAATCAGTGTGTATGTTAACATATGTAGAAAAAAACCCAGAAGATTTAGAGATCTCTGGACATGGAATTTTTCAAGTTATTTTCAGTTCCTTCATCATTTTTAGATTTTATCACTTTTTAAAAAACAATGAATACATATTACTTCTCTAAAAAGAGGGGTAGAGGGGATCCTATCTAATGCTAATCAGGCAAAGAAAAGGAAAGCTTTGCAGGCGCACCTTCTGAGTTCAGGGTGATGAGGGTGACATTGTTTCCTATGTTCTGACTTCCCGACTGTCCACAGGTGGAAACGGAGTCGCTGGCCTCGGACCCGCTCTCCCCATCCTCGTTGTGGCTGTCTTCTTGCCCCGGCACCTTCACCACAATGGTGTTCTGCCGACGCCCGGGAACCGCACTGAGCAGGAAACAGAAACACCAGCAGTGTGAGAGCAGCACCGCCGCCAAGCAGAGACAGCACTGAGTCCCTGCCGCGTTCCTCTCTCCTCCCTCGTCCGAGACTAACTTCGCACGGAGCAGTGGGTCACAAGTCTTCCCATGCAGCTCCTTCTAAGATTAACAACAATTTAATACTAGGAAATAGTCTGGGGTTGGAAGAAGTGGTAAAACATTTTCAAAGTTTAAAAAAGTATTTTTATCATAAAGTAAATTCACAGCTTTCTATGACTCAAGGTCTATATGCTGTTTTCTGTTCATAGAGATATCCCTATAAAATGTTAACATTTGCGTAAGAGTAATTTTTAAGGCTATGTCAAAGGAAAAACTAAATTAAGAGGAATTATGGCTAGAGACTTCCATTGACCCAATCCACTCCGTAGTGTCAGACATTCTAGAAGTGACCTTAGCCTTTGAAAATGGAGTTATCACTCCCAATTATACCCACTAACAAAAACCACTGATGTGGGTTTAAAAAGCCGGTCAAGTATCTCTGATAAAATATTCTCACCACCACCAGGGGTCCTGTACAGAGCAATGAGATATTGCCAGAAAAATGAGACACAGTCCAGCTCCAAAAAGTACTAATAAAGGGGAGGGGGAGATTATCCAGAGACCTACTTGCCTTTTTAATGATCGTTTCAATGGCCCTTTCCGTGGACTGCTAAGCACTGAGAAAGGGAGAGAAGCACAATTTCCCTGTTTACACATCAAAACTCATTTCAAATCCTGGCCCTACCCAGAGAAGGGAGCTATACTTTCTTGACTCCACAGAGGCCTGTCCAAGCTGACCTGGCTTCTAAAGGCTCAGACTCTGACAGCTGACCACCGGGGCGATGTGAGAGGCACGCCTGACCCCCTCTTCTCCACCACCCAGTCTTCCTCAGCCTCTGAGCACCTAGACACCCAGACTTCACCCCTCGTCTCCCCACACCCCAGCGCACAGGCCTTCAGAAGCACGGCTGGGCTCCCAGAGATCTGGGCTATGACAACAAAGAAAACAGGACACAACTGGAGGAAGAACAATCTGCAAAGGAGACTGAGAGAAAAGGCAAACTAGAACTTTGAGAAGACACAGATAGGAAACAAAAAGCAAAAGAGCCCTCTTGGGAGCATGTTATCCAGAAAAGCTGAGCCCCAACCGCTAGGCAGGACCCCCTGTGGCACATTTCACTGTCACACAGGGTAGCAACAATGCATTTTGTGCACTCCCATCTCTGACAAAAGCTACATTCAAAATCTCAAAAAAAAGGTGTGAGAAAAAAGCCATCACCTCAAAATGTCTCCACCACTTAGCAAACTTACATGAGGATGTCTGTTGACCTGACATGTTACTGGATGGACAGACAGACAGATGTGAGTAAACTGTGAGCAGGTAAGAGGATAAGGACTTGGCTGACTGTTGTAAAAACACAGCACAATGTCCTTATACCACACACTACACTGGACACAACAGTCCCAAGTGCTGTTTCTCCCTTAACCTCCTGCTCTTATCCAGCTTAGCCAGTGGGACCTCACCCACAACATGGCACAGCCCACACTGCAAAGAACTTTGGGTGGTGGCTAGTGTGCTCAACCCGTGTGAAGACAGAAGTGCCCGACTGTGCCTGGCTTAGAATGCTGATTTGTCCACAAGGGGACTCATCACAGTGGCAGTGGCGATGAAAAGGGGGGTGGTGTTGTGGCTACTGACTTGCTAATGACATTTTCCAGGGAATCCGGTGCCCTGTTGCTCAAGGGGTCTTCCATCTTGGCTACAATGGCGTTCTGCCGATCACTGTTGAGTATTACTGTAGTCTGGGGGACGACGCTAGGGAACAAAAGAATCACAAAGAAAAAGAAAACCTTAAAACAACAACATTCATTGTAAGAGTGCACAAGAGTAATTCAATACAGTCAGCTCCCAATGATGAGCACTAAGAAAGGGAGGAGGCTCCAAGCAGAAACCATATTTAAAGCAATAAATAATTTACTCTAGAGAAGGAATAAATGAGAGATTGGGATTTTTTAAATAGAGAATTTAACCTTCCTCCTTGTTATTCTCATTTTGTACAACAGGATAATATGGGAAGGGGGCATTTAAACCTTTATATAGAATAGAGATATCACAAATTATGCAGTTAAAAAAGGTTTCTAAAGTAGCATGTTTGCATGAAAAACAGCTTGATAGTTTTATTCATCCCATCCCAACAGAATCCTACAGGACAAATCTAGGCTTTTGTAACCATATACTTATCAACATCATCCCAAAATGTTAATGCTGCTCTAGAAAGAAAGGGCAAAGACAGCTGAGGGACCACAGGCAGGCCACAGGGCACTGACCACCTCCAGCTTCCACTGGGAGAGGGTGGGAACCATGACCAAAAGCGGTTTTGTGTTGCAGGAAAACGATCACAGGAAAGAGCTGAGCCCTCACAGGGCACCTTCCTGGAGGCAGCACTATGTTCCCCATTAGCCAGCAGTATATCTCAAGGGGCCACACTCACTGAGACTCCTCCGTCATTAATCTACAGCCCCAGGAAGTTTTAGCATCTGCTTTGTTGTGGAGGCCAGAGTGCCAAGACAAACACCGGAAACACACAGCAGTATCACCTGAAAAGTGTCATTCCTGGATTTCACTCTCCAAAACCCAACTCTGGGGAAACACTGCCTTTACACAAGAAGATCACATAACCAACAGTGCATGTGAAAATCCAGCCCACTGTCCTAGCCACACGGCTGGTAAGCCTCCTCCCAAAATCAGGGCACAAAAGACTCTGCTTCCTGCCCAAGTCAACTGCAGGAGCACAAACTGTTCTAAAATAAGAGCATGATCCACTGCACTTCACTCAAAGGTATTGTTTTTTCAATTATTCTACTTGTTTTTTGGTGACACCTAAAGTAACCAATAAACCCTGAGGACTAACCCATAGGTCACACCACGCAAGTAACCTCGGTGACCTTTGACTTGTTCACATACAGGCTGATGACTTCAGGCTTCTCATACAGCAAAACAGACAAAAAGTTTACATGCATTTTGTATCTCCCCAAGTGTGTTCCGTGGGACACTAGCGTCCCCCAGGACGCTATTCCTGTGCCCTCTTTCCATGAGCAACTAAGTAAAAGTTCTGCAGAGTAGACAGAGTTCCTTAATTGACATTAGCACATTCAAGTTCTGAAAAGTCCCATAGGAAATACACAGATCAAAATGTATTCATGACCATCTGGCAAAGGTGTTTTGACTAAAACATACCTTTCTCCCTAAAGATTCTTAAGATCAAGGAAACAATGTTCTGAGGCAACCCGCTTCAAGCTGGAATAAACACAGCCCTAGAGATACCCCAAGATTTCCAGGAGCTTCCTGGGTATGGATAGCTCTCAGCATCTCAATTTCAAGATCCTCACCTTCCAGAATGTACTATTTCCTAAAAATGATTGTCCTTGAGAGAGTACCTCTGATCAATCTGTTTGTTTCACTTAAAAAAAAAATTACCTCCCTCTAATTATACTCAGGTGCACTGTCCATCCAAAAAAACGAACACCTGAGGTGCAAACACAGAGCCAGTCTGAAATATGTCAATGCCTCCAATGGCTGGCTGGAAAACCGTTCGGTGAGTTACAGTTCCACAATTCTCGGCTTTCAACAAAACTGACAGGACCTCGTTAATATTCAGCTCACAGATCATCAAAAATAATTTTTTGATGATAGACCACAACAATGTTTGGCATATAACTTGAAGACCTGAGGAACTCCTTCCTCTCCCACATATTTATTCATGGGAACATTTCTTAGAACTAAAAGAGAAATAAAACCAACACTGAACATTGTCTAATTTTAAGCATTAAGTTATGGATTCAGGAATTAACTAAAACTAAATCCACATCCATCTCAAGAATATATTCATAATATTGGGTTATTAAGAATTCATTATAGCCTGACCAGGCGGTGGTGCAGTGGACAGAGCATCGGACTGGGATGCGGAAGACCCAGGTTCGAGACCCTGAGGTCACCATCTTCAGTGCGGGCTCATCTGGCTTGAGCAAAAAGCTCACCAGGCTTGGCCCAAGGTCGCTGGCTCAAGCAAGGGGTTACTCGGTCTGCTGAAGGCCCGTGGTCAAGGCACATATGAGAAAACAATCAATGAACAACTAAGGTGTCGCAACGAAAAACTGATGATTAATGCTTCTCTCATCTCTCTCTGTTCCTGTCTGTTTGTTCCTATCTATCACTCTCTCTGTCCCTGTAAAAAAAAAAAAAAATTCATTATAAATAAAAGTAATTCATTTATGCTGTTTTGTTCAACTGAATACTAGTAATTGTAATAAATTTATTTAACCTTTGGTGCCTTACTATTACAGGCAATAAATATTTTAGTTTCAATTTCTATCCATATTTCTGTTACTAGTAAGTGAGACAGTCTGACTGACAGGATAAAATTTTTCAAGAAAAATAATGGAAATGAAAGTTCAAAAAGCAAAGGAACAAGGTAAAATTTGGCTGTCAAAAGCCTAGTCATGGGATTTTTAAAATAGATGATGGTTTTAGATTAAAATATTTAAAGCGCAATGAATTAGTTTGGTTTTCAAATATCAACATTACAATATGATTAAATATTAAAATTACAACCTTTCAACTAAGGCAATTTATGTCAACCTCAAATTGTACAAAAGAATATTTTGTTTTTCAAAAATTATTGAACATCCATATTACATTAAGAAGAATAAAGCAGTTATCTAAGGCAGTGGTTTTTCAACTGCCGGTCCACCAGAAATTCCGTGCCAGCCCAAGGAAGAGTTAACCACCCTGATGTTGTATGAAGATGGTCCACAGACTGGTGGTTGAATCAGTGGCTCTAAGGCAGGGTGGGATTCAGCCAGTTCACACTGGTTGGACAGAACCAATAACTAATTTTTTGTTGAGTTCAGTGAACCCATTGTTAAAATGGCACTTGTAATCAGGATTCTAATGTGGGCAGCTGTCCACCTTATATGGAAATCAAAAATTTACATTCCTTACTCTTTTTTTTTTTCCTTAAGTGAGAAGCAGGGAGGCAGACAGACAGACGCCCGCATGCGCCCCAACTGAGACCCACCCAGCAAGCCCTACCCCCCACCAGGAGTGCTCTGTCTGGGGCTTCTCCTGCATGCCTGACCAGAGTCAAACTCAGGACTATCCACATGCCAGGCAACACTCTACCACTGAGCCAACCAGCAAGGGCTTCCTTACTCTTTTTTAACGTTCATCTGCACAACAGCATATTCTAAGTACCCACAGTAATGTTCATTCCGTCCACAGGTGAAAGAAATTTGATGGAACTATACTTATAATATTTATTTATTCATTTCATAAAACTCATTATACCTTTGATGAAATACTACATTTTAATTCTCTCACGTTTTGTTACTTCAGTAAACAAACATATAATGTAAAGAGAAAAAGTGCCAAACAACCAGGGGGTGACAAGTTGTCATTGGAAATATCTTAAATAACAGTTTTATTGTTTTTTGTCAGGTATTATTTAATTTTTTTTCATTAATATTTTAAAGCTCTTATAACATAATCTAGTTTTATTATTCTTATTTAAGTATTAAATGCATGAAATAATAGACTACCTTTTGGTATATCTTTTTTTATACTTAAAACGGTCATTAGGGCAGAGAACCGGTTGTTAAATTATTTGAATCCCACTAATGATCTAAGGGTTGATATGGAAAACTGTCACAATATCAAGTTTCTTGGCTAGGCTTCACAGTCCCTGGTCATTCAATCAGACACTAATCTGGGTGCAACTGTAAAGAGATTTTGCAGATGTGACTGAAAGTCCTAACTGATTCAAGTTATTCACAAGAAAGACTACACTGGGAGGGCCCAGTCTGATCAGGTGAAACCTGCAAAGGAGGTTTACGCTTTCCCTGGTCTTATAGACTCCAAATAGCTCCTGACAGCTGACCACGCTCTTCCCTTCCTGTCTACCTGCCCTACAGGCTTCAGATGTGGATGGCTGCCCCCAACTGTGTAAACCAATTCTGTGTGATAAATCCCTGATGGGGGTACTGCGTTACTCTGTCTGCCTCTCTCTCTCATTCTCAAACACACATATCTCCTACTAGTTCTCTTCCTCTGGTTGAACCCTGACTGATACATTTTGAAATAATTATAGATTCACAGAAAGTTACAAAGTCTATCAAGTCTTATGCCCCCAGCAGTGACATCCTATAAACTGTAATACAATATCTAAAATAGGAAAGTGACATTGAAACAGTACTGGTAGTGAGACTACCAGTATTTCACCAGTTTGGATTTCACCAGTTTCTGCATGCACGAACATGTGTCATGTGCAGTTCTATGCTTCTGATATCATGTGTAGATCCGGGTACTGCACCATCGCCACCAGCAGCAGCCTCACGCTACCCCTTTAGACACACCCACCCGCCCATCACACCCTATCCCCTTGCTACCACTAACCTATTCTAACCGACAGTTCCAACATTTGTGGAAAGTTATAGACATGGAATCACACAGCCCATGACCTACAGAGACAGGCTTGTTGCACTCAGCACAGTGCCCCCCAAGGTCCTCCAAGTGGCAGCACATATGAGCAGTTTACTCGGGTATGGCACAGTTGTTTGTTTACAGGTGGACCAGTTCATTTAACCCTTCACCCACAGAAGGGTATCCGGAGTGTCTGCAGGTTCTGGTTATTATAAATAAAGCTACCATGGACATTTATGTAGAGGTTTTTGTGTGGTTATATAAGTTTTCATTTCTCTGGGACAAATACCTAAAAATGTGATTGCTGGGCCACATGGCAAGCACATGTTTAGCTTTATAAATACTGCCAAACTGTGTTCCAGAGTGGCTCCAGCATTTTACATTCCCACCAGCAACGAATGAGATCCAGTTTCTCAACACCCTCGTCAGCATTTGGTGGTGTCGCTATTTTTTATTTAGCCATTCTGATAGGTGTGGAGTGATATCTCATTGTGGTTTCAATTTGCATTTCCCTGATGACTAATGATATTGAATATCTAATTGGTCATATGTTTATTTGTCCTCCTGTCTCTTCTCTTCAGTAAAATAGCTGTTGTATTTTTTACCCATTTCCTAATTGGGTTGTTTATTTACTGTTGAGTTTTGAGAGTTCTTTACTTTATAGACCAGCCCTTTGGCAGATAAGTGGTTGCAAATATTTTCTCCTAGGCTATAGCCTGTCTTTTCATCTGCCTAGCAGGTCTTCCACAGAGCATAAGTTTCTTAATTTAATCAAGTCCAATTTATCTTTCAAAATGTTTTGTTGTCAAGTCTAAGAAGTTTGCTTAACACCCAAGGATTTTCTCCTGTGTTTTCATCTAAAGTTTTTCCAGTTTTACATTTGACATTTAATTTGTGATCCATTTTAAGTTAATTTTTGTTCAAATCATGAGGTTGACATCGATGTTCATTTCTTTTATTTGCCTGCGGATGCCCAACTGCTCCAGCACCATTCATTAAAAAATCTGTCTTTCCTCCTTTGAACTTTTTTTGCACTTTTGTCAAAAACTAGTTGGGCATATTTGTGTGGCCTGTTTCTAAGCTCTCTATCATGTTCCACTGATCAATTTTCCTATTCCTTGGGTCATTTTGTTTTTGTTTTTGTATTTTTCCGAAGTTGGAAATGGGGAAGCAGTCAGACAGAATCCTGCATGCGCCCGACCGGGACCCACCTGGCATGCCCACTAGGGGGTGATGCTCTGCTCATCTGGGGCATCACTCTGCCGCAATCAGAGCCATTCTAGCACCTGAGGCAGAAGCCACAGAGCCATCCTCAGCGCCCAGGCAAACTCTGCTTCAATGGAGCCTTGGCTGAGGGAGGGGAAGAGAGAGACAGAGAGGAAGGAGGGGGGGAGGGGTGGAGAAGCAGATGGGCGCCTCTCCTGTGTGCCCTGCCAGGAATCAAAGCTGGGACTCTTGCACGCCAGGCCAACGCTCTACCACTGAGCCAACTGGCCAGGGCCAGGTCATTTTGTTTTTTAAAAATTTTCTTATGTGTTCATTTTATTCTTTTGCAATTTTAAATCATTATCTATATACCTTTACTATAACTGTGTGTTTGTTTCAGCTCCTGTTAAATAAAAACTTAATCAAAATTAAGGAAAAGAGAAATAGCTAGACCCATTGACTGTTCTGATTGTTTAAATTCTAAAACAGACAATGCTAATTTACAAGGTGACCATTCCTGTTTAATTCTAAGATTATGCTAATTATACAAGTTCAATACTCTTGCCTAAATATAGTATCAGAAGTAAACACACCCTAGAGCTTGGCCCAGTGACCTGCGATGAGGCAAAATAAGGAACTTTCACCCCTTATAAGCAGTGACTGCGTGCAGGACCCCCACGGACTCCAGCAGGGGCAGTCCCAGCAGCAGCACTACCCCGTGGCTCTATGTGAAAAGTCATTCAACCCTGGAAGCCTGAGGGAACACTGCAGTGTCTTCACTGCACAGACAGGCCAATAACCTGCCCAAGCCCACACAGCTGGTAAGTGGCAAAGTGAGATTTGAGTGCAAATCCTCAACCACCAGAGCCCACATTCTTAACAAGCAAGAGTCTACAGCTCCCTACTTCTGAAATATTAGAATTTTCTGGGGAAGCTAGGGCCCACCCCCAGGCAGCCTGGGACTTAATTTTTTTAAATAATTCCCAAGGTGATTCTGATGGATGTTCCTGGTTTAAAACAACAAAATTATATAGGTCAGTTAGTACAGATCAGCTTGTTATGTGGTAGTTCAGATACAGGGGTCTTTTTGTTTTGTTCAGTGGTATAACACAACTGCTAAGGTGAATGCCCATATACAGGCAACCCTGTATGTTTAAGACATGAACGAATTCAAGAATAAGCCTCACATGTGACTGCAAGCCTCTGGTTGGTGCCTCCAGATTTCCTTGGTCTCATTCTGCTAATCAGAATGCTAAAAGAAAAAAAGGTTAAGAATCACCAGCCAGAGAGAAACCTACAAACACAATGCTAGAGAAGGCCTATGATGTTGTCATCCACTGAAATATCTGAAGATACTAAACTAAGGTGACCTAGAATCCTGTGGTCTTACTGATGTGAGCCCAGCATATACCACAAGGCCTGGCCATTATTAGACACAGTGAACAACCAACATTAATATCATTAATTTTTAAAATCTCACAGGGCTATGGAGAATCAAGGAATACTAAACACCTGAGAAGATTCATTTGATGTGAACCCTAACAAGGAATTCATTTGCTGATGATTAACTCCCCATGGTCAACTGAGGATCCAAATTTTATAAACAAGAAGAGGCTAGTGGCCATTTCCTAAAAGGGGCTTCTCAGTTATTCTGTATACCAGGACCGTGGGCTTGCCTTGCTATGCCCTGTTTACACTGCAGGGAAATCCTAGTTTTGACTTTCTACCAATGGAATGAGACCAGCCCTGTCCAATCAGTACTGCACAATTGGATACCTCATTTACATAAAACAGACCTGATAGCCTGAGTGGGAACATTTTTATAAAAGACAGCCCACTCTTTGTCTCAGTGGAACACAATTTAGGTTAAATAAATGCTTTTTATTCTTTATTATAGTCTAAAATTGATTTTTTTTTCTTTTTAGTTTATAATAATCTCAGTCACAGAAACCCTAGCTTACTACTTTTATTCTCATTTTACTAATGAAGAAATTGATGCTTAAAAAAGGTAAGAATTTGCCTGACCAGGCGGTGGCGCAGTGGATAGAGCATCAGACTGGGAAGCAGAGGACCCAGGTTCGAGACCCCGGGGTCGCCAGCTTGAGCGCGGGCTCATCTGGTTTGAGCAAAAAACCCACCAGCTTGAACCCAAGGTCCCTGGCTCCAGCAGGGGTTACTCGGTCTGCTGAAGGCCCGCAGTCAAGGCACATATGGGAGGGCAGTCAATGAACAACTGAGGTGTTGCAATGCTCAATGAAGAACTAATGATTGATGCTTCTCGTCTCTCTCCGTTCCTGTCTGTCCCTGTCTATCCCTCTCTCTGACTCACTCTCTGTCTCTGTAAAAATAAATAAATAAAAAAGGTAAGAATTTGCCTGACCTGTGGTGGCGCAGTGGATAAAGTGTTGACCTGGAAATGCTGAGGTCGCCGGTTTGAAACCCTGGGCTTGCCTGGTCAAGGCACATATGGGAGTTGATGCTTCCTGCTCCTCCCCCCCTTCTCTCTCTGTTTCTCTCCTCTCCCTCTCTCTCCCTCTCTCCTTTCTAAAAAATGAATAAATAAAATTTAAAAAAAAAAAGTAAGAATTTTCCCAAGTTCTCACCATTCATAAGTGATGGAGCCTGGATCTGAAACCAGGTATGTTTCATACTCTTAGCCACTTGTTGGTCAGGAGCAGGAATAATCCTATTTCAACTACTGCCACAACTTACCCTCTTAGTGTTTAAGCATTTTAGTTGCTTTTTTAAATTATTTTTCCATTGGTTGGCAGGTGAGGGGAGAACAGAGAAGCATCAACTAGTTGTTCCACTTAGTTGTATACTCATTGATTGCTTCTTGTATGTGCCCCAACCAGGGAGTCAAACCCATGATCGCAGAGCACTGGGATGTTTTACCCTCTGAGCCATCCGGTCAGAGCCTACTTGTTTTTGTTTGTTTTGTTTTAGAGAAATAGACAGACAGGAAGGGAGAGAGATGAGAAGTATTCAATTCTTCATTGTGGCACCTTAGTCATTCACTGATTGCTTTCTCATATGTGCCTTGACCAGGGGGCTCCAGCTAAGCCAGTGACACTTTGCTCAAGCCAGCAACCTTGGGCTTCAAGCCAGCAATCTTTGGTCTCAAGCCAGTGACCATGGGGTCGTGTCTGTGATCCCATGCTCAAGCCAGGGAGCCCAGGGTTTTAAACCTGAGTCCTCAGCATCTCAGGATGACACTCTATCCACTGCACCGCCGCCTAGTCAGGCTTATTTTGTTTTTAATCCATTTTATATCTTCAGCTTTCAGAGTTGTCATGACATTTTCCAAGCTGCCCTTAGGAAGTGGTCAACTTCTCATGAGTTTCAGAAAATTGTTCTGTGACCGTGTTGAAGTATCTATATTATTTTTAAATGTCAATTTTCTGCCCCCTTTGCTCATCAGTCACAAAACATGGATTATTGTTTGAATGTACACTTAGGGGCTTTATTAAAATCTATGCAAAAATAAAAACCAGCAAAATAAAAGACTTGAAAAATGTAGAATGTAAAGTATTTTTCACAAGTTTGTGTTTGCCACTTTTTATTACAAAAGAAAAACCAAAAACAAGTTGAACCAGAGAGCTTGGAGCCCATACAGTGGTTCAGTACAGGCATGGACTGGGGGGGAAGGGGGTGATATAGAACAGAATCAGTGAATACTTGAGAGGAGGTCAGTATGTGATGTGCAAAGAGCCCAGCAAGAAACAGGTGCAGACCTGGGACAAAGAGAAGGGTCGGGCGTACCAGAGACTGCACCCAAGCCTTCTATGGAAGAATTAGGGGTGTCAGATCTGCGTATGCTTAGAGAACTTCCGAGGACATCTAACACAGAATCTGCTAGAACTCTACACAGATTTTAGGGACTTATAATTGGGTTCTGAACATATACAGACACACATACAGACACATACACTCTTACTGTGTTGTAACAGAAAAAACTCCTTAGAACCATAATAGTTAAATAGTTTAATATTTAGAGCCAGCTCCCTCTACCTGAAACCCCCACTGACCCTGACCCTGACCCCAATTCTGACTATTGGCTCAGGGGATGGGCCAAATTCAATTAACAAGTCTGCCATGGAAACAGCTGGAGGTATAGGAGTCATTCCTATACTCCCCACCTCTACCCAAGAGTTTCAGTGCACTGGGGGTTCAAACAAACAAACACTTCTCAAGTTCTCTTGGAGAATGGGGTCCCCTGAAAGAAATCAGGTTTGTATAAGCAGCATAGTCACTTCTTATTTCCAATTTCCAAAGATTAAGGAAAACTTCCAAAAGCAATGAAAGCATTTAACCTAAGCAGAAAGTTCATCCAGGAAACAAGAAACCAACTGCCACCAAGCTGATGTACCGTCAACAGTGACATGCCTGTAGATATTCACTGAACAAACGTCTAGGGCTGAAGGGACATGGGCATATTGCATCAAATAATCAAGAACGTCCACAATTATTATGCTAAGTGAAATAAGCCAGTCAGAGGAAGACCAATGCCATATGATCTCACTTATATGTGGAACCTAATGAACAAAAGAAACTGATGAACAAAATAGAAACAGAGGCATGGGCACATGGAACAGACTGACAGCTGTCAGAGGGGAGGGAGAGGGGACTGGATGAAAGATGGTGAAGAGATTAGCCAAAAAACATACATACCTAACACACAGTTACAAACTACAGGAAAGCCAGAGGGAAAGGAGGAGAGGGAGGAGGTGGAGTAGAGGAAAGGTGGGGGAATGGGGCGGAAAGAGACTTTGCTTTGGGCAGAAGGAGCACAGAGCACTGTGAGCAATGGTGTTATAGTGTTACATTGAGTTGTACAAATGAAATCTGTGTGGTTTTGTAAACCAATGTCATCCCAATAAATTTATTTTTTAATGTCCATAGTTATGTTCTCTGCCTAAACCTCACCATATGCGTTTGGGTGCTAAGAGCACACCCTATTTCGGAGAAACTTATCTTCCAAAGACAAGGTTAAATAACAAAATGCCCAAAGGCTAAATCCTCTGAACCCTCCATCACCAACACTGCCCTGAGTGGCACTGAGTGAGAGGCCTACTCCAGGCACAGCAGAAATGCTCTATCCTTGGGGAGTTCACTTTCTCAGTTATTTGTATTAGCCTATACTAGGAGCAAACTTGACCTCAAAGGCTTAGGTAAGACTAAAAGTTTACACAGAGCTGTATTATTTGCAAATACTTCCCCACTCACTACCTGTGTGAGGCAGACAAGTCTGGTGATATTTCTAATCACACAGTGCCCTCCAACTTATCTTTTGTGGCTAGGGTAGGAGGAGCTCCATCAGAATATTTGAAGATTACTTGAGAAAGTTTTTGCCTCCCTCCTCCCTACAATTAAGCCTTACTCATTATATTCTGCTGACCACTGATCCTTCTGCAACTCAAAATGATTATTCATCATGGGAAATCTGATACAATATTTTCTAATTTTTGTGAATTATCTCGAAAACCTCTCAATTAACAAATGCAAGCCAGCAAGAATCTCAAGTAATTTTATCTGCTTTCTACTTATGTTGACAGATTCTTCTAAAGCCCCATACATATGTGTTCCCTAAGAACATACTCTCCCATTGGCTTTTACAGTTATACATTTGCATACCACACAAGAACCTGAGTCACAATAAAGTAAGAAAATTTTCAGTTCAGTGTATGTACTTGCAAAAACAGAGCTGTTTACCAGTCTTAGAATTTGAACAAGGGCAAAAAAAGGGGGCAGGGGGACGGTGAAGGTAGCAATCCTTAGTTAAACAATAAAGTGAGATACTCTGAGATCTTCAAGCCCAAATGCAGATGGGCTGGGGTCCACCATGAACCCCTGCCCCCTTCTCATGGGGTAGCCCTGTCCTTGGGAGCCACTACACTGCAGACTACAGTTCCAGGTGGCCTTCCGTGCAAATGCAGCCTGGGGACAAGTGCTCATGGATGGGAAGTCAACAGGACAGATTATGTCTCTCCGATTCCAGCATTTTAAGAACAGAATGTGCCTTCTCCAGACCTCCCTTTCCCATACTGAGGACCCTGAGGCCTCAGGGGAAGACAGCACAGATGGAAGGCACCAGCACCAGAGCCACACAGGGACGGGGACAGGGTGAGAGCTGCAGGAGGCCCAGAAGCACCCACACTGCACCATGAGCCGGAGCAAAAGGCAATCTCCAAAGGTTTCAATCCCCAAGTATCCTGGATACTTTATCACAGTTCATGTTACCTAATTGATACACCAAGCATTCAAATGAAACATTTATTGAAATTTGTTTCAAAGGGTTCATATCTATTGCTTGCATGTTATTAAGGATTAAAAAGTCATAACCAGGATCCAAAAAAATGCTCTTGAGGATAGGAATAAATTACCATTAAAAATATCTTTTCAATATCTAGTGAGATGAGCAAAATATAGTATAAAATTAACTCATCCAAAGTAACTAATGGCACCAAAGAAACGGGGACAACCTAATGCAACAAACTTCAAAAACCAGTTGCTTAAGAAAGAAGATTCTGGAGCAGAAAGACTCTGGACAACTCAGGTTCTAACCTGCACCTCACCCCACCCCACAGAAGCCACGTCTGTACATTAATACATTTCTGTGAATTCAAACTAATGGTCCCAAATCAGGAGAAAAGCACGTTGGTTAGGAATGCATATTTTTTCTTCTTTCCAAGGAGCGACAATAACTACTACTAAGAAACGAATGAAGAAAGGAAACGTGGATGACAGGGCTGACTCCCAGGGAGGAACAGGAACTCCATCACTGCACAGCAGAGCATGAGACATGCATGTGACATCCCAGGAATATGCCCTGTGGGGAACCTCTGAACACTCAGAAGACACCCAGTGTCCAGATCTTGTCTCTAATACCATTTTCCAATAAGAAGAAGTTACTCTAGGACCAGGGCAGCAAACCTACAAGACGAGCCTGGAGTGTCAGTGGTGCCAGAAAGGAAGGAAGTGCTAAGATCAAAAATAATCCCACAAGGTCGGGACAGGGGTGGGGATGTCAAAAGGCCAAGGGCCAAAGTTAGAACAATTTGAGAAACCAAATAAAGTAGTATAGATACTTCTCAACTTATGATGGGATTATATCCCAAAAAACCCATTGTAAATCGAAAATGCCATTAAGTCAAATACACTTAGCTTACCGAGCATCATAGTTTAGCCCAGTCTGCCTTAAATGTGCTTGGACACTCACAGTACCCTGCTGTTGGGCAAATCACCTAACACAATGAATCTACTATGGAGTATCAGTTGCTGACCCTGGTGACCGTGGCTGACTGGAACCTGCAGCTCACTGCCACTGCCCAGCATCATGAAAGTATCGTACTGCATATCACTAGCCCAGGAAAAGATCTAGGAAGATGGAGTATGAGATCCTGGTGCAAGCTAGAGCTGTGGCACGTGTGCAGTAGTTATGCCATAGGACATGACCTGGAAGTGGGAGCATATATGCTGTTGCTCCCACAGTTATATAACCTGCTGCCTTATCTCTAGTTTACTCAGAAGGAGGAGTAGGTACATGTGCAAATCCTCCTGCACTATATAAAAACTGGCCTTGAACAACAAAGTGTGCTGCAGCTTTGTGGCCTTTTCCTCCATGTAGGCTCCACATGCATTCTTTTCCATCAGCATCACCCCTCCCAAGGGGCCCCTGAACCCCAACATTGGCACACTTGCAGAAAAAAGCCCTCACTTAATAATTCAAATCCAACCTGACCAGGTGGTGGCGCAGTGGATAGAGCATCGGCCTGGGACACAGAGGACCCAGGTTCGAAACCTGAGGTCGCCGGTTTGAGTGTGGGCTCATCCAGCTTGAACGCAGGATCACCAGCTTGAGCACGGGGTCGCTGGCTTGAGCATGGGATCATAGAAATGACCCCATGGTCACTGGCTTCAGCCCAAAGGTCGCTCGCTGGCTTGAAGACCAAAGTCACTGGCCTGAGTCCAAGGTCGCTGGCTTGAGCAAGGGGTCACTCGCTCTGCTGTAGCACCCCCAGTCAAGGCACATATGAGAAAGCAATCAACGAACACCTAAGGCACCGCAACGAAAAATTGATGCTTCTCATCTCTCTCCCTTTCTGTTTGTAGCTATCTGTCTCTCTCACACACACACAAAAAGTAAAAAAAAATAATTCAAGTCCATTTTTCTATTCCCCAAGTAGAACATCATCGTTGGGTGAGACTCCCACCTAAGTAACCTCACAGTTTTTAATACAATGATTAAGCTTTCACTTCAAATAAAAAGATTTTCTTTTTTTTCTTAAATTTATTTAAAGAATCTCATTCAGCCTGACCTGGTGGTGGTGCAGTGGATAGAGCGTCGGACTGGGATGCGGAAGGACCCAGGTTCGAGACCCCGAGCTCGCCAGCTTGAGTGCGGGCTCATCTGGTTTGAGCGAGGCTCATGAGCTTGGACCCAAGGTCGCTGGCTCCAGGAAGGAGTTGCTCGATCTGCTGAAGGCCCGCGGTCAAGGCACATGTGAGAGGGCAATCAATGAACAACTAAGGTGTTGCAACGCGCAATGAAAAACTAATGATTGATGCTTCTCATCTCTCTCCGTTCCTGTCTGTCTGTCCCTGTCTATCCCTCTCTCTGACTCACTCTCTGTCTCTGTAAAAAATAAAAAATAAAAAAAAATAAAAAATAAAAAAGAATCTCATTCAGGTGTGAAAACTGAAATCTGGATCCAAAATGCCATTTGAGATTGGTAGTAGTCTACTGCCTACTGTGCTCCGGAGATTAAAGAAAATAACTCTCAGGGCTGAGAACATGGTCTAGTCCAGGCCAGTTCTAATTAGAAATAACCAACAGGTGAGTGGATTTCGGTATGCAGAGAGGAAGTCAGAGGTGGACCCCATAGTTGAGAGGCTGCACCAACCTCTAAGGTAGGACTGGCTCCGGGTCACATGCAACCTCTCCAAAAAGAAGGGAGAGTATTGCAGTGAACGGCTTGTCATCCACTATCCAGAAGCCTCATTATAACTGAAAAGATCTTAACAATGTCTGCACTTGGGCTATGAGATTACAACTCATCCTTCACCAGAAATGCAATTGGGCCTAAGGAATTTTAAGTAATTTTTTAAAGCACATGATTTGGATATAAAATAATCTAGGTCATAGAGTACTAACCTTCATTTGAAATATCTGAGGCCCAAAATAAATAATCTGTAGAGGTAGCTTATTACTCAGAACATTAACCAATTTTTCATTATTTTTGGCGGCTTTTCCTCTCTATGCTCCACTACCCACACTTAAAACATACAATTTTCATTTACTTATATGTGTTTACAAATTAGTAACTTTCTAATTTATATATACATCTTTTTCATTAATATACTGAAATTATATTCTTATCCTTTAATTCTCCCCCAAATTTCTTATTAACATCTTTCAACTGTTGGCAATTTTTTTCTTATTTGCAGAACTTACCCAGAGGGAAATGCCAGATTTAGTATCTTCTTTAAAACTCATTCATGAATACATCCTATTTAAAACTATGCCTATGAGAAAATGAAGGATCAATTTTTCCTTCTAATGATCTTACATTAATTGTATTAGTAATGGTTGTATTAACATATTAATAAGCTTCATTCCAATATACATAAGTGTTTTCTGTAACAGGTTGATTTTATCTCACCAACACAACCTAACTGATTATACATCTGAATTCATTTTAGAAAATTTTATTTTACCACTTGCTAATTCACACAGAAAAAACCATGGCAAAGTTTCTAAATGATAAAATCTCCCCACAGCGGGAAGCATGATGAAATTTCTTACCAGGAAAGTTGCCAATGATTCTTCCCACTAGCCCTGCAATCACTGTAATGCAGAAGAAAGCCAGGAAGACAGTGGCTCCCTACAGACTGGAAATGCCTTTACCCAAGCGAGCAGCTCTGTTGTCAAGCATCTCAAAACCCAAGGGAATGTGGCACATCAGTCGGGAGGGACAACCTCAACCAAAGTGGTGCCACCTGCACGAGTGAATGTGGACAGTTTTGTCATTAGAACAGTGAGAGAAACTAATGGCCCCAGAGCTAGCCTAAGTCACCTTCTTCTAGTCTTTTTAAAGCTGACAGAACTGGCAACAGTATCAACACAACTATATAACTTGGCGCAGGTCATCCCAGCAGTTTCAAACCAGGGTAACTGGTGACAGGCAGAGCCCTGTTCTCCCAGTACACCCCTCCTGACACAAAAGAAATCCCAAAACAAGCCACCCTGAAGGTCCAAACCACAGTTGCAATAGCTCTTCAGTCCCTGGGCACTAGCCTCAACCACTTGACCCAGATGGAACCATCACAAACAACTGAAGGAAGAATATGAATAGAGAGATTTTTGTCAACACTTCCCCTGACTCATCTCATGAAGATTACCTCTTCCAAACACAGAATGTGCAAGCTTACTACAGAGCAGGAAGCATGTCATTCTCAGTGGAGGTGCCAGGGTGGGGAGAAGGAAGGTTGAAATGCATTGGGATATATCTGATTATTAGAATTAAGGAATACCATGGAGATTTAGTGGGTATAGGCCAAGGAGGTTAAGATATCCTTCAATGCACGAGACAGTCTCAACTAACAAAAGAATCTTCCTGCATAAAGTTCAAATGCCCCAGACTTTCATATGAATAAAAAACATGCTTCTAACTCTCTGAGCCCAGAATCTTACTCCTTCTACATTTATATACAAAAGATTTTTGAATTGCTGTAAAACTTGAATTTTCCAGGAATTCAACTATTGTTTAAGTCTCAAAAAAATTATACTTTGCTTTATCTGAAACTTCATCAAAATTGCTCATCATTTTGTAATATTCCATCACCAACTAGCATGAATCACCAGGTCTCAACATGGGAGGTTTGGGCATCTGGCCTATTAACTGCGTCTATGTATCCAACCCAACCATTTACATATGGAAATGCATATTATTTTATTAAACACTACTATCCTTCTGTTTCTCCTTTCATTACACTAAGGCATTATATTCATATTTTAATTATAAATTATATTTTCTAAACATTGCATTTTAGAATAAAAGGGCATTATAAAAAATTATTCTTAAAAAAAAGTTTGGGTCTGATGGGTTTGAGACTCACTGCCTTCATAGAGGACATGCAACAGCTGTCTGCCGAGAGCACACAGGGGCGATCTGTTAGGACAAAACATAAAGCAGGGCACAAGGCCCTGTTGCGCAGCAACACGACGGACTGCCCCACGTTCCCCTCTGCAAAGGAGATCCCTAGAGTCCCTGGCCCCCAGCTGGAGATCAGGTGCAGGGACTGCTGCAGGAAACACAGGAGGACAAAGACGCTCAGACAAGTGCTGGAGGAAGGGGGTTTATTTTAGCCAGCGGAGCAGTGTGACCCAAAAAGGGCAACAAAACACAAGCTCCCCAAAGTTAGCTTTTTGAGTCTTATATACCTTTACAGCTTTAGCTTTCACGTGACAAGCACCTGATTTCTTTGACTTCTTTGTAGACCTTTTGTGTGTCTGGGAGGGGAAGGGGTATGAGAGGAGGTTCAAACCGTTTGTCCTTGACTGTTCACATATCCCATTTTTCTTGCCTGTGTTGCACATTAGTTCAGGGAGCTGATAAAAGGCTGCATAGCTATGATTTGTTACTTTTCAAACTAACTCAGTCGTCCTTCAAGTCCTTCCCCCTTCATGGCCACACAGTGCTTCAAACATACCAGACACTTTCGCAAGTTAAAGAACGGACTATTAATTATACCCACCCAGCAGGTATCATTCACAGCTGTCCCAGACAAACCAGGACAGGTGGCCATCTTGAAACTGTGGCATATTTGTGAGCATCCTAAAACCAACCAGGAGCTCCTACTCAATCCCACATTCCCCTGCAAAGTCCACAAAGCCCCTAATGCTGCTCCTGCCCCCAGAGCACATGGTCAGGGCAGAACCCAGCCGACTGTGGCAGCAAGACCAGCGACCGTCCTTCCATCCCACTGTGGCTCCCTCACCTCTATATCCATCACAACAATCCTCCCCACCCTGCAGCCACTGCCCTCACCCCTCATAGACACACAGGGCAGGAGGCAGCAGTCTATCCGGAGAACTGCAATGGAAGAGCCCTCAGCAAAAATGCTTCAACTCTCATCAAGTACAAAGACAAATTCTGCTACCACCATAAATATGGCTTCTTTGCAGCCAGCTGTGGGAAAGCATAAAACTGCCCATAGGATACAGGAGCTACTACTGCCCAGAGCCTGAGCTTTAACTTGTCTTAGGACAGGGGTCGGGAACCTTTTTGGCTGAGAAAGCCATGAACGCCACATATTTTAAAATGTAATTCCGTGAGAGCCATACAGCGACCCGTGTATGTTATGCATTATCTAATAAAAATTTGGTGTTGTCCCGGAGGACAGCTGTGATTGGCTTCAGCCACCCACAACCATGAACATGAGCGGTAGAAAATGAATGGATTGTAATACGTGAGAATGTTTTATATTTTTAACATTATTTTTTATTAAAGATTTGTCTGCGAGCCAAATGCAGCCATAAAAAGAGCTACATCTGGCTCACGAGCCATGGGTTCCCGACCCCTGTCTTAGGAGCTCAAGCAGGTGACAGGGTAACCGTGGACTAACAAACACATAAACAGGTCAGAGGCTTTGAGACATCTTTCCAATCTAACCAAACGCTTCATGAAGTTTCAATTCAGATGGTACATACCCTACTACACACCCCACTAACACAAGGCTCTAAATTTCTGACACAATAGAAACTACAGATGTGAATGGGAAGTTTGATATACTCAACTAAAATTTAAAAATACTACTATGGAGAAAAAACATCTAAGGACTCCCCAGATAGAAAAACAAACAAACAAACAAATGCACATCTTCAAAGATCTGATGGGTTAATTCCAAAGAAAAGATACACCAGTCTGATTAATGTCAGAAAGAGAGCGTGAGAATGGCTCCACACCAGTCCAGCGGGCTGTCACGTGTTTAGTTTGGGCCTAAGTGAAACAGGTGTCGTGAAGCCGCTGAGGCAGATGCCTTCCTATGTATAACAACAACTCGGATAACCGCACTGGGCAGCCTGAGGGAGCAGGATTCTTACCATCGCACTTTGTTGCACGTCTGAGTCGCACCAAGAGGGGAGCCCGCCACCATGGGGACTTGAATGGAACTGTGCTGCTTGTTCGTGACCAGATCCAGCTTTTCTTCTAATGATTTACAAGTAGCCTCGAGAGCTTGCAGCTTGGCTTCAATGCTATCCAATCGTAAGCATATTGTCTGGTTAATGGAATACAGGAATGACTGGAAGTGAAGAAAAAAAAAACTTCAGAAGGGATCTCTTGAACTTTAAGGAGACAGTTCCCAGGAACACCAAATGTCTATTTCCTGATTTGACATATGTCTACTGAAACAGAACAACCCCTGCACTTTAGCTCTTTAGTAATAAGGTAGAAACATTGGAGTAAACAAGTTCAACCACTTGCATGTAAAATGTAACTACAGTACTTAAATCATGGTTTTACTTCTGTGTGTAGTTGTGATCTTTAGTAACCCTTAAGTCCATATTAAAATGTATGTAGTGTTTAGGATGTCCTTCTATTAATCAGTAAATTTACACATAAAACTAATCACATCTTTCTAATTATAAAAACAATTTACATGTAACATCAAAACAGCAAGGAAACCATTGGTTCTGAACATTCACATTATCTCCACTGCCCTGATGTTGAAATCTGGTAAGGAGGTTATGAACAACACGCCTGCCACCTAGTGTTCAACATGAAGAGCAGTTTCACACTTTATCATTTCTGAGCCAAGTCCCAATTACTAACTCCAATTATCACAGTGATATGCTTGACTCCAGACCCAAGAAACGGATCAAACATACACAAAAAACATACACTTCCCACGATGGCCATTTCTGCCATGAGTCAACAAGAATACAGATGGAAGCATGTTTTCAGGCAGGACTTCTACTGTGCAGCAAACACCCTAAACTGTGTTCACAGGCTGGTAGAAGGATTTCAGAGTGCTAGTTAGGAGCAAGGTCATAAAGCACCCAATATTTTAGTAGAAAGGCTGGCTTGAGAGTCAAAGCTGAAAATAATGAAGAATCTGCCTTTCATCTTTCCCTCTGCTTGTCTACCCACAGTAAAAAGAGGGCCTCCATTTGACTGACACACCATGGCATTTAACTGCTGCTGACCTACAGCATTAGCGAGGATATGCTCTCCTTCTAAGCTGAAGCAAAATTATAACAATATCACATTTTGCAGCTGGCATCACGGCCTGGGGGAAAAAAATGAACACTCTTATTCAATGCATTTTCAACAGTGAGTGTATTTTTTTTAAGATGATACATATTTTTTTCAATTCTGTTAATACTCTGGGCTTTTTAAAATAGGATTTATTGGGGTGACATTGGTTAATAGAATTACACTGCTCACAACTCTTAGGGGATCAGGGTACATGCAAAGATACCCCAGTACTTTCAGCCTTTAGTGTAGTGCATTTTCACCAATAAAATAAAAATTGGTTTTGTATCTCATTTGCATAATTGAACAACTTTCTTTGACTTGTTTGCTTTTCTGATGTTCTTTAATAAAAAAAATCAAATGCTTTTTTTTTATCGTTCCATATTCATTTTGAAATATCTCTTAATTTTTGTGAGCAGTATATATAGGTTTCAAGTGTACAATTCTATAATACATCATCTGTACATTGCACTATGTGTTCACGACCCCAAGCCAAGTCTCCTTCCATGAGCTTATCTATTGAAGAAGCTAAATGCACCTAAGTGTCAGGTAGACATGAAAGTAAAGGGCAGCAATGTGGCAAACAAAACCCACACACTGCCCAAACAACTTACTTTGTCTCAAGAAATCACGCCTCCTGATGAGACTCATCATGAGTACTAACATATAAAGCAAGGGGCTAAACTCCATGTCCTTCGCTGACTGAAGAACAAGTATTGAAGCAAGTGTGTGACAGGAGACCAAACAGAGCCACATACAATGTGGACATCCCATCACCCATGTTCTACAAAGAGGTAACATCCATGGTTCACTCGCTGGTGGCTGAATTCTTGAGATAAAATCAGGTATAACTCCACTACTCTTTATCATTTGAAGACATCAAACATTTGGCTCCTGAATTCTTAAGATACAGTAAAACCTTATTATTTCAATTCTAAATTAGAAAATCTTCTGCCTGGGGTTTGGGCAAAATTCACTATTACATACTAATAAAACAATATCAAACAAATTAATAACACAAAGGAAAGCAGAGAAGAGTATTTTTAGATATGTCTTTTATATACAAGTGATAGTAACCATAAACATTCAAATCTATTCCTTGAAAAGTTCTTGGCAATTTAGTGATTAAACTTTTTCAAACAGCAACGCCCCAAAGGAGTCTCATAGGATGCCATCTGGGTCCTGCTTCAATAGTGGAAAGGAAGGTCATTAAGCTAAAGCCTGCCAGGCTTACATGCCTCTGCTGTGAGGAAACAGGGACACTGGAAGGTAGGCTTCCCCCTCGCTCCTCTAAGGGAGGGTTCAGTCTCTTCCAGCCCTGCTCCAGCCACCTATGACCTAACCTTGCCCAGAAAGCTGGGGTTTGCCACTGAAGGCTGAAGGTGCCCAGGGCCGTCGGCCCCATCTACGACACTGTGGACGAGCCTAGGGTATTTCTTCCAAGAAGCAGGTAAACTGATCTCATTTGCACAAGGGCCACTTAACTATGTTTTGCCTGAATAGTCAGGTTTTTTATTCTTCCCTCAAAGATCTCTGTTGTGGGTGTTGATAGTCCTATTTTCTGCTGCTTTGCTTAATATATAGTGTTTCCTTTATCCCTCCTACCTCAATGCCCCACTCATATTTCAGGCTGGGACCTACTCCTAATTTAGAGCTCTCTTTACCCCTTTTGCCAACTTCTATTATGAATCTACCATTGCCACCCAGCTTAGTGTATCCCAAGGTTCTCTTTACCAAGCCACAGTCGCAGAGCTCCAGGGAAAAGCAACTTGGTCTCATCTCTCCAGGTAGAGGAGAACAGAGCTCCATATCCATGCATGCTGCAAATGGCTTTTCCAGTCTACCTGAATCATTACCAGCTAGAAGCAGCGGTCATTGGGACTTGGACATGAGCTGCAAAGTACAGAATGGTGACAACAATTCCAGTGCCATGCGGACTTTTCCTGGATGTGGACTTTTCCTGGACTCCTGCTCCCTGTGACAGCTCCTAACCGACTGAACTGTGGTTGGGTTGCATTTTTTAGGGATTTGGCATGGTGATGGGGCCAACTTGGACTTGGTGAACATGTTAAGGACACTACTCTTTTATGGATTCTTGCTGTATTGGCCAAGAGTTTGCTTAAAGGCTTTTAATCACTGTAAAAAAAATAGAAGACTGGATAAAGAAGATGGGGCACATATACACCATGGTATACTATTCAGCTAGGAGAAATGATGACATCGAATCACTTACAGCAGAATGGTGGAATCTTGATAACATTGTGCGGAGTGAAATAAGCGAATCAGAAAAAAACAAGAACTGCAGGATTCCATGCATTGGTAGGACATAAGGGCGAGACTAAGAGACATGGACAGGAGTGTGGTGGTTACGGGGGGGGGGGGGGGGGGGGGGAAGGAGGGGGAGGGGGAGGGGGAGGGGGAGGGGTACGGAGAAAGCTGGATGGAGGGTTGACGGAGGACGATCTCTCTTTGGGTGATGGGTATGCAACAGAACTAAATGACAAGATAACCTGGAGATGTTTTCTTTGAATATATGTACCCTGATTTATTGATGTCACCCCATTAAAATAAAAATTTATTTATTAAAAAAAAACAAAAAACTTTTTCAAACAGTTCACACATAGCAGTATTCAAACTGTAGCCCAAGACTAACTTATTGACAATGGAACTAGGAAGGACTGAGGTTGGGCCAATTTCATTTTTTACCTTATATATTTCTTTATTGTTTATGTTTATAATGACTGTGTCTCTGGTTGTAAAATTATAACTGCACTTTATTTTAAAATATGTAATTTGGTGTCACTGATGCAGCTGCCTTCTATACATTAGCCTGAAACAGAACTATGAATATACTTTAAATCACCTGCATGTTTAAGCTTACACTGCTTCACCTTGTTAACAAAATTAAGTTTTGGGGGATATAAATGTTTCTAAACAAACACCCCATATAAACAAAGAGATTACATGAAAAGTTACTATGGTTTTCATGCACATTGCTTTCTTAAACTTCTCACACATGCTGATATTTACCTCCATGATTCTGTAAACATTAAACCAGAAAAATAAATCCAAAGATCCAAAATCACTGACTGACTGACTCAGTATCTTCCAAAACCACATCTAAACTTTAAAATGTAGTTGACTTAAATTGTAGGTACAGAAGCACTTCAGTACTAGTGGGAAATATTAGCCACACAAATGATTCTCTTTCCTTCTACCCACAATGGATCTTTGGTCCAATAGTTTTAAACAATGTTGATTCTTCATTATCTTCAAGGGGAAAAAATGGCTTTATGCACTACATATAAAGCCATTTGGAACACTGACTCCAAAAAATAATGCATCTACATCTTAACCCCCAGAATTTATAAATGTGGAACACAGGAGAAGCATCCATCTGCTTCTCCACCTCCCCCCTCTCACTTCTGTCTCTCTCTCTCTCTCCCTTCCCCTACCCTCCTGCAACCATGGATTGATTAGAGCAAGTTGGCCCTGGGCACTTTTTATTTGGAAAAGGGTCTTTGTAGATATAATTAAGTCAAGGATCTCAAGGTGAGATCTTCCTGGATTAGGGTGACCCTTAAATTCAGTAACAGTGTCCTTAGAAGAGAAGAGAAAGGGAAATAGACACTAATACATAGAGAGGAGGCCAGGTGAGGATAGAGGCAGAGACTGGAGTGATGCGGCCACAAGCCAAGGAACACCTGGAGCCCCAGGAACTATAGGAGAGGCAGGAAAGATCCTCCCCTAGAGCCTGTGGAGGGAGTACAGCCTTGCCCACACCTCAGTTCAGACCTCTGGTCTCCAAAGCCGTGAGATAATAAATTTCTGTTGTTTTAAGGCTCCCAAAGTTTTTGATAATTTGTTGTAGCAGCACTAGGAAACTAAGATATAAAAAAAATACATTAGTATTTTTACCTTTATAGAGGGGTCCTGGCAATTGATCTCTAATCGTTGGCGTTTCAGAGCTGGTTCATCTTCATCTGTCACTACATGATTCTCCAGTACAACTGAAAACCAAAGGCAAAAACAAGACTTAAACTTTAATATAAAAAGTTTTACAGACTGGTTTAATATTAAGGTAGTAAATCATTCCAACACCTTAACGTTAAAAAATGGTACAACTTGTTTCATATTTTAACTTTTTATAGTTTTAACATAAAATTCTCAGGCAGAAAATAGGATCTCTCCTCAATCTCAAGAAAAACTGAGATACTGGATATATAATTTCCCTCATGTGCCACTGGGCTGATCCTAACACCAGAACTACAGGTTTCTAATTCAATGTGTTACCATATTTGAATTTCAGTATAATAAAACCAAATCAATAATAATATTTTCCCAACTTTAAAGTCTTATGTGTTGGCTACCTAATTTCAAATTCAAAATCTCTCTGGTTATTACATTTCCTTAGGTGTTGATCATTAAAACAGTCTCAAACTTAACATATTAAGTTATACAGAGTTATTCTACAATGCCACTGAAATCAATGACTCCCCATCAGCAACTTGCAGCTGGTGTTCATGGCTTCCCCACAGACAAGCAACTCAGCTCACATTCAAGGCTTGCCATGGTCTTCCGCCTTCCTTTCATCTAAAATTAACTACAAAAACATTATTAAAGATAGCCACAAAATCAAAGACCACAACTATCTACATTATCATCATTTCTGCTAACTGCACTTTTGTTTATTGAACAAGATACCATGAGTACTTTTCCATTTTGCTATAGTATTTTTTCCTTCTCATCTACTTGCCTGCAATCACCAATGTTAACTGCCTGATGTATTTCTCTTCACCTCTTTCTATGAGTTCACACATGGACACAAACATTACATAGATAGCAGAGGGCCAAGGCCATCTTATATCAATAGATCTGTCTGCATCTTTCATCTTCAATTAGCAATGAAATGTAGACAATACTCCAAGTAATGGCTTTAACTCACTTTTTAACAGTAATACCAGTTTATGAATCTATTCTACAGAAATGAGTACCAGTATATGAGAATATATATTACATAAATATACAAATAGAACATGTATATTATAATATTGTATATATATGCATGTATATGCAGAAGTGTGTTTATTGTAGCACTTATGAGAGAGTGTCCATGCACAGAGAATAAATATGGCACATGCTCACTTTGGCATAATGTCAGTCCTCCTTTCAAATGCACCACATGCTAATTCAGGCAAGATAAACTCACTGTGAACAGACAATGCCTTCCTCATCACTTGAACAGTACTGTCTGACCACATCCCAGCTCTTCCCCCTGCGATCTTCCCTGTACCTACAACTGCCTAACCACACCTGCATTCAAGGAAATCTACCACCTTCATCCAGGCCCACACGGATACTGGAACTAATGCCTGTTCCTTCTGTGACACCAGCAGTGGCACAGTTGACTATCACCAAATGCAGATCCTCCCACCCCATCCCCTCACACAAGGCTGACCACATGATGTGGACACAGCTCATCTTGCTGGTATTAAATTTCTCATCTGCTAAGGGAGGGTCAGGGGCAAACACAGGGGCAGCCAGTGCACAGGTCACTATGGCCCAGACCCCATCAAAGCACCTCCACTTCGACAGGCTGTATTTGATGAGGTTCCAAATAAGATCTCAATTTAAAAAAAAAGTGTCAATGCCTCTAAACCTGTATGTACTACATGATTCATATCAAAACTCTTAAGTATAAAGATTTCTGCATAGTCCTATGACTCCAACACGAACCTTTCATGGTACCCAGGCAAGAGCAGTAAAGTGATCTCTCGGAGGTGATTCCCCAAAGCTCCCCTGCAGACATCAGCCAAGGACCAACAATAACAAGAGGCACCCTGCCTACCTAAGATCTTTGCAACATACACTGTAGATCCCATGTGGGAGGGGATATTCAAACTACTCCACAGAAATAGATGGGAATGAATACTCATTTAAATAATAGAGGAATAAGCCCTGGCCGGTTGGCTAAGTGGATAGAGCATTGGCCCAGCATGTGAATGTCCTGTGGATAGAGCATTGGCCCAGCATGTGGATGTCCTGGGTTCGATTCCCAGTCAGGGAACACAGAAGAAGCATCCATCTGCTTCTCCACCTCCCCACTCTCACTTCTGTCTCTCTCTCTCTCTCTTCTCCTACCCTCCTGCAGCCATGGATTGATTAGAGCAAGTTGGCCCTGGGCACTTAGGATGGCTCCATGGCCTCCACCTCAGGTGCTAAAAAATGGCTCCGGTTGAAACAAAGCAAGGGCCCCAAATGAGCAGAGCATCGCCCCTAGTGGGCTTTCCAGTTGGATTCCAGTCGGGATGCATGCAGGAGTCTGTCTCTGCCTCCCCTCCTCTCACTAAAAAAAATAATAAAGGGAAAAACCCATGCCTACAAGTGTTTGCAACCGGTTAGCTAAACACAGGTGCTCAGAACCTTTGTCATAGCCTATTTACCTCCATAGGAAACTGGTAATTATACCGTGTATGGAAAACAGCTGTGTTAGGCTTGCTCACTTGTACTTTACATGATTAGTGCATGAGCACATGGCAGACCACATGTATATAGCCTACGTAAGAGAAATTACGGACTGCTAGCCCACCACTGTGAGGGGCTGTTTGGCTGTTCATTCACCTGCTGCCATGAGAAGTGGTATTCCCCTGCCTGTTTGTTCACCCGCTGTTGCCAAAATCTATTAAACAAGAATGGCCCAACACCTTCCAGCTCTGCAGTTCCTCTACCATCTGCCCAAATCCAATGTGAACCTGCCTGGCCTAAGCCAATGGCATTATATCTGGCGCAGTCAGCAAGATTCAGATCAAATCAGTATGGAGGTGCCAACACCCTTTAAGTGTGGGATAGAGTGGCGGCCATTGTTCTCCAGCATATGGTTCTCCAGGGCTGTTCTGTCGGGTTGGGTGTTTTTACAGCCCTGAGAGAAGAAACTGAAAGCCCTGTGTGAGAGGCTGCATGGAGTCAAAAACTCCAGGATGAGCTACAGACTGAATACCGACAGCAGCTTGAACTGCAACAGCTGGGAAAGAGGCAGACCACTTTCAAAAGTTCAGTTTGAGCCCTGGCCGTTTGGCTCAGTGGTAGAGCGTCGGCCTGGCATGCGGGAGTCCCGGGTTCGATTCCCGGCCAGGGCACACAGGAGAAATGCCCATCTGCTTCTCCACCCCTCCCCCTCTCCTTCCTCTCTATCTCTCTCTTCCCCTCCCGCAGCCAAGGCTCCATTGGAGCAAAGTTGGCCCAGGCTCTGAAGATGGCTCCATGGCCTCTGCCTCAGGCGCTAGAATGGCTCTGGTCACAACAGAGCAACACCCCAGATGGACAGAGCATTGCCCCCTCGTGGGCATGCCGGTGGATCCCGGCCAGGCGCATGCGGGAGTCTGACTGCCTCCTCATTTCCAACTTCAGAAAAATACAATAAAAAAAAACAAAAAAACAAACAAAAAAAAGCTTCAGTTTGAAATGCAGGCTGAACACCAATGGTGCCTAGAATTGGAATAGTTGCTTGAGAAAGAATTATGGGTTCGAGAGTTGCCCCAAGAGCAGAACACTGGCAATGGCAGTTATTAGAGAAAAAACTGCGGGTTCAAGAGCTCAAGTTTCAGCTTTAGGCCAAGAGCTGGCAGCTGCAAGAGCAAAAGCATTTACTGAAGAACATGCATTCATGCCAGCTGAGTGGCTCTGAGTCAGCAGTTTCAGGCGTTTCCAACACCTCCTCTTCTGAGGGGGAAGTGGTTCCAGATGAAACCACCATCCACAGACTCAGAGCCTGGCTAGTGGTCATCTAAAAGGTCAAAACCCAGCAGCAGAAAGTACCTCAAGGAAAGGCACAACCCCCTCCGCAAGTAGTGGAGCACTCTGTTTTCTGACCCTACGCCTATATAGAGTTGATGGAGTTAGGGGCAAAATTCAGGCAGAAACCCAGCAAGTCTCTGGCAGCTTGGTTGCTGTAGTTGTGGGATATGGGGAGTGGATGACATCATGCTCTCTGGAACAGAGATGGAGAAATTAGCTGCCATTACCACGCACTCCTCCTTGAGGCAGTGTCTTCAGAACTGCCACAACAACCCAGGACAACTATACCTTATTAGAATGAAAGATGGCTGCCATTTGTATGGTCTGGCAGAATGCTGGAGACTTGCCAGGGGCAGTGAGTCAAGGGCAGTCATATGCTGAGCTGCAGCAGGTCCTCCAGGAACTGGGTATGAGAAATGCTACTTTCAACCTGAGGTCCCGTGGGCCAGATAAGGAAGTATTTACAGCAGGGATGAGGGACCTCATTCTCTATAGTGCCCATCAGCCCATTTTGAGTCACTAGTGGCTATCTCGAGCCCCTATGTGGAGCAGCCCATCAACACTATTACATAGACAGTGGCAGATTTGGGGGAGGTGGAAACAGCATGGAACCATAAAGCTGTGCAGGCTGCTGCCTGTGCTGCACCCCCAACTAACAAGAGAAACGAGTGTGTAAAAGTTATCAGAACACAGATGTGGGTAGATCTGATTGAGGCTGGGGAAAATAGGGAGAAATTAGATGGCAAATCTAATAAAGTTCTTTTGGAACTTTGGTGACAGCTTAATCCACAACAGAGATTCCAGCCGCTGAAAAAGCAGGAAAAAGCAGGTGGCCCTGGCAGCTGCCAAGAAAATGGCTGGCATTTGGGTAGCACGGTTGCAGGATTATACAATGGAGACAGCTGTGGGAGAGGAGGGTCCCCAAGACCTGTTGTTCCAGTTTAAATAGGGGGAAGGCTGAGGGACCCATTTAATGGGGATGGGCAGGGGGTAGGAGGCCCCATGTGAAAATGGCAATCCACTAGCCTCCTTCTAATGTGCAACTGGTGTTGGCCTTAGCAGGCACAATTTGTTTTTGCAACAGCTAAGAGCACTGTCAAGGTGGCACAGGCCTTGAATGTTTGACCCCACCAGAGCCTGCGAGCTTGATTGACCTCTGAGGGGTCTGGATGGGGTTGTGGCAATGGACAAATCACTTATGGAAAGGTGCTGAGGTTTGTTATCAAAGAGCTGTATGTCTAGTTGCCTATAATGGACCTTCACCTTGGTGATTTCTACAGACAACTGGATTGTCTATTGTGGACTGATCATTGAGTAGTGTGATCAGTAATAGTCATCCTGGTCCCTTCCGCCCACTAGTGGGCGTTCCAGCTTTCATGGTGGGTGGTAGCGGAGCAACCCAAGTATAAAAAAAAAAGATAGATTTAACTACAGTAAGTTGTTTTATAAAGATTTATTCTGCCAAACTTGGCAAAAACCCGACATAAAGTACTTATTACATAAATAATTAATTAAGTAATTATTATTATATGCTTTAACTTGCTGTAACTCTGCTTTATAAATTTTATAAAGTAAAGTTACTTCCCTACTTTATAAATCACCATTACTGTGGAACTGGTGGGCGGTTAGAAAATTTTACTACTGACAGAGATACACAAGTGGCGGTAGGTATAAAAAGGTTGACTACCCCTGGGTGTGATGGACTCTTGAAGCAGGGGCTGCAACAAGAGGGGGGCACTGGCTCCCCTGCTGGATGGATATGCCGCTGTGGGCAGTATGAGAGGCCTTGACGGAGGGGCACAGCACCTGTGGAGACTCTCCTGCACAGCGCACTGCTCTCATCCAGTTGCAGAGACGCTCGAAGGATGCTTTCTTCAATGGACATGGCCCTGGACTATACAAAACCTCCCACCAAGCCGTGGGGTAGAGGGCTAGAGGTGGGCCTCTCCTTAGGCAGAGTGCACAGGGAGACATTATGAAGGGCACCTGTGTAATTATTTTTATTGGTATAGCTTGTGCCTTTGTAATTCAGTTGCCATAGTCTGCACTGTTTCTGTTTATGTGAGTTCCTCACTCCTCACACAGGGACCATGACCATCACAGAAGATACCTGTCACGTAGATTGTGAGGTGAGCAACTCTAAAGGGGTGGACTGTTGGGAAAACAGCTGTGTTACACTTGTTCACTTGCACTTTACATGATTAGTGTGTAAGCACATGTGTAAGCACATGGCAGATCCATGTGTGTATAGCCTATGTATGTAAGGCTATGGGTGGTTTAACTCAGGACAGAATGCAAATTGCAGACTGCTTGTCCACCACTGTGAGGGGCCATTTTGCTGTTCGTTCACTGGCTGCAGTGAGAAGCAGTTTCCCCTGCCTATTTGCTTATCCACCATTGCAAGAATCTATTAAGCCGGAATGGCCCAATACTTTCCAGCTCTGCAGTTCCTCTACCATCTGCCCAAATCCAATGTGAACCTGCCTGGCCTCAGCCACCAGCTGAGGAGATCTAGGAGAGATCTGAGGTCTAGGACCCTGGTCGGCAAACTGTGGCTCGCAAACCACATGCGGCTCTTTGGCCCCTTGAGTGTGGCTCTTCCACAAAATACCACACGCGGGTGCTATCTCGATAAGGAATGTACCTACCTATTTAGTTTAAGTTTAAAAAAATTGGCTCTCAAAAGAAATTTCAATCATTGTACTGTTGACACTTGGCTCTGTTGACTAATGAGTTTGCCGACCACTGACAGGCGTCCCCAAACTATGGCCCGCGGGCCACATGTGGCCTCCTGAGGCCATTTATCCGCCCCCGCCGCACTTCCATAAGGGGCACCTCTTTCATTGGTGGTCAGTGAGAGGAGCACTGTATGTGGCGGCCCTCCAACGGTCTGAGGGACAGTGAACTGGCCCCCTGTGTAAAAAGTTTGGGGACCCCTGGTAGGAGATCTGAGAGAAACCCTAGGAATCATTATTCTAATCCTTTTAATTTGCTGAACAGAAAACAAGCCCAGTGAGGCTAAGTGACTGTCCAGAGCCACACAGCTGGTTCTTATAACTACAGAAAAAAAGAGTCCATGCCTCTTGCCAGCATGAAGCACCTCAAGGCTGGAAGCACAGGGCAGGGAAACAGACACGTCAAATGAGATGTGTCTGTGACAGACAACAGGCACAGAAACCAGGGTTTGGCAATAACTTCCCATGGGCAGTGGGACTGCAAGTTTCTTTTCTTCTTTGTCCTTTGCTGCATTGCTCTTTATAATTTTGCGTGCATTATTTTTTAAAATTAGACTAAAGCACACAATATTCATTGTAAAATCATCACAATCAACTGAAGTGATAGGTCTACTTTACACACAGGTTAAGTAAGTGCAGCTGTATGACAAGTACATGCAAAGCCAGGACCTAAATATTTTTGTTTTAAACAGAAATCAGAACAAACTAGAAGGATGCACATGCCAACAATTTAAAAGCAGTTCTATTGCTAGGATTATGGGAAATTTGTTTCTTCAACTTGCTTAACGATACTTTTAAATTTCTCAAAGGTCATATTTTAGAGATGAGGGGAAAATAATCTCAACCTTAAACCCAGGCTGAATGCAAACATGTGTAATGTACTGTGGTGTTTGCTGGGTGTATGCGAGTTCTTTTGGGTCAGAAATTGCAGGCTTTCTGCCTATGAAGGCCTCGCAGAGCCCTGCACACAGGTTTTCATTAGGTAGTCAATAAACTGTAGCTCCCAGATATTTAAGGAACAGAGATGGAACAAAAACAAGATTAGAAATGACTTACCTAAGCCTTCTTTGGACTAGAATCTACAGAGAGGGAACTTATGTAGGAAGCTATTAGACTCTTAATAGTTCTAAAAATGCTTAAATTTTATGTAACTGGAACATTTTTCTTTAATAACTGGGCAGTGTGTGCTTTCTAAAGAACTTGTTCACCAACCAAAATACAAACACGGGTATTTTTTAAATTGCTATATGCAGTGATCATGCTGCTGCTTTTATAAGTTCAATGGTATCTGAGGTGGTACTCATGAATGAAGTCAAGGCTACAAGTTCTAGCTCTGCACAAACTATTTAGTTTTTACAGAGAAAATTGTAGTTGAATAGCTGCACTCATATTCCCAACTTTGTTCAACAATTTGATAAAGCTCTTGATTTTGCCAGTTGACAGGTGATAGTGCTTCTTTTTAAAAACTCAGAAGCGGTTCTTGACTTTCTGAGCATCACCATGGTGGTCAGCAAAATCAAGCACCTTACAAAAGACGGCAGAAAGGGAGCCAAGAAGAAAGTGGTGGACCCATTTTCTAAGAGAGGTCAGTGTGATGTGAAAGCACCAGCTGTGTTCAATATAATGTTGGGAAAACACTAGTCACGAGAACTCAAGGAAATAAAATCACATCTGATGGTCTCAAGGGCCATGTTTTTGAAATGAGCCCAGCTGATCTGCAGAGCAATGAAGTTGCACTTAGAAGATTCAAGCTAATTACTAATGTACAGGGCAAAACTGCCTGATTTCCACAGCAAAGATCTTACCCATGACAAAATATGCTCCATGGTCAAAAAATGGCAGAACATGACTGAAGCTTGTGTTTTTGTTCTTGTTTTTTAAAGACTTTATTTATTCCTTTTAGAGAGGAGAGAGAGAGAGAGAGAGGAGGGGAGGAGCATGGAGCATCAACTCCCATATGTGCCTTGACAAGCCCGGGATTTCGAACTGGCGACCTCAGCATTCCAGGTCAATGCTTTATCCGCTGCGCCACCACAGGTCAGGCCTGAAACTCATGTTGATGTCAAAACTACTGATGGTTATTTGCTTCATCTATTCTGTGCTGGTTTTTACTAAAAAACACAACAATCAGATTCAGAAGACATCCTGTGGAAGAAGTCCACCAAATCCAGAAGATGATGGAAATCATGACCCAACAGGTGCAGACACGTGACTTGAAAGAAGTGGTCAACCAACTGATTCTAGAGAGCACTAGAAAAGACATAGGTCTTGCCAAATCTATTTACCTATGGTGCCTTTATTAGAAAAGTCAGAACGCTGAAGAAGCCCAGGTTTGAACTGGGAAAACTCATGGAGCTTAATGGTGAAGGCAGCAGTTCTGGAAAAGCTGCTGGGGATGAGACAGGTGCTAAGGTTGAACAAGCTTATGGATATGAGCCCCAAGTCCTAGAATCTGTCTAAAATTCAGACTTTTAAGGGTGACAATTTTAAAATCCCATTTGTGAAAAAAACATCAGATGCAAAATAATGGGGAAATTGACTAAAGAACAATGTTCCTGAAAGAGTGTCTTCATTTCCTTATGACTTCTTATTTAATTCCAATATTATTTATATCACTCTCCTTTCTGTATCATAACTAATTTTCAAATGAAGTTTTTTCAATTAACATATCAAAGAGATGATACACAATAGAAGATAGACATACTTCCCTATGAAATTTCTGAAAATCCTCTTTTCTATGGGAAAAGCAATTCAGCATTTCAATTCTACTAGTCTAGAAAGAAAAAACAGGCAACAGACACTGACTTATGTGCACTTGTGACTTCAAACTTAACCGAAATTTAAAACTTTAAGGCAAAAAAAAAGTAGGAGAAAACTTACTAAGAGATCTTTTTATAATAAAAGTGTAGACAAAGATTTTCCATAGGTGAAGTTCTTGAAACTTACGGTTTCCTTTCTAAAGGGTCTTCTTAAAGCAAATATTTAGTTAAGGTTTCAAAGTAGATGTACTCTTTTAATGTCATTAAGAAAAATTACCAGCCTAGCAAAAGTGTAGGAAACAGGTTGTTCTCACTTAGTTAATGGAAGAGTAACTTAGTAAAACACTGCTGGGAAATCTGTCAGTGTCTTATCAAAATTGTGAACATACAAAGCAATTTTACTTCTGGGAACTTAACATAAAAAAAAATATTTGCGCCCTGGCAGGTTGGCTCAGTAGTAGAGCGTCGGCCTGGCGTGCAGGAGTCCCGGGTTCAATTTCTGGCCGAGGCACACAGGAGAAGCACCCATCTGTTCCTCCACCCCACCCCCCCTCCTTCCTCTCTGTCTCTCTCTTCCCCTCCCGCAGCCAAGGCTCCATTGGAGTAAAGTTGGCTCAGGCGCTGAGGATGGCTCCATGGCCTCTGCCTCAGGCGCTAGAATGGCTCTGGATGCAACAGAGCAACGCCCCAGATGGGCAGAGCATCACCCCTGGTGGGCATGCCAGGTGAATCCCAGTCGGGAACATGCAGGAGTCTGTCTGACTGCCTCCCCATTTCCAACTTCATAAAAATACAAAAAAAAAATATATATATATATATATATATTTGCTAAGATATTAATGCAGAGATCTTTATTGCAGAGATCTTTATTGCAGAGGTTTATATGAAAGAAAAACAGTGCAAAATAATGTAAATGCCATCCACAAAAAGAAAGAGGGAAAATTCAGTGAGTGAGCAGGCACCTACCACCCATGGAATACCACACAGTTGTCAAAAAAATTCAATTTGTAAATACCAACATGGTAAGACTCCCATGACCCATCACAATAGTGCATTTTTTTTTTTTTGTATTTTTCTGAAGTTGGAAACGAGGAGGCAGTCAGACAGACTCCCACATGCGCCCAACCAGGATCCACCCGGCATGCCCACCAGGGGGCGATGCTCTGCCCATCTGGGGCATTGCTCTGTTGCAACCAGAGCCATTCTAGCACCTGAGGCAGAGGCCATGGAGCCATCCTCAGCGCCCGGGCCAACTTTGCTCCAATGGAGCCTTGGCTACGGGAGGGGAAGAGAGAGACAGAGAGGAAGGAGAGGGGGAGGGGTGGAGAAGCAGATGGGCACTTCTCCTGTGTGCCCTGGCCGGGAATCGAACCCGGGACTCCTGCACACCAGGCCGACACTCTACCACTGAGCCAAACAGCCAGGGCACAATAGTGCATTTTAAAAGGAGGAAGTTGTAAGGAAGAAAGTTGTTGCAGAAGACCTTGTGGATAGGGGGAGGAAGAGGAACAGGAACTGGGGTGCCTGTGCACAGCAGAGGCAGGGACAGCGGACATGGTGCTGGAAGGCCACCCATCTGGAAGTGGACCTTTCATATAAAGCATCCATTTTTCTCTTGCTTTCTTTAAAATATTAAAGAAAACTTTGGAAGCACTTTTGGATTTTTAAATAAGAACCATCTACTCTCCCACAGCTCTACCTGGGTGATGGGGACTCAGGTCTTCTACTGCAATCTGCACCACATCCGCCAGATCCTGTTCTGACATCATCCAGAACCAGAGGAGAGGAGCCAGTCAACGAGCAAGAATCAAACTCACGCAGGACTAGGGTTCTGTCACCTACAAAACAAATACAACAGCAGAGGAGAGGGAGGTTAATGATCAAAACCTGTGAAATGAAAACCGCTAACCATGTATTATATATTCAAGAGGATGTCAGATGTCCATGAATTTTTTTTAATACTGTATAGAATTCTTCTTGCCCCAAACCACCAAAAGGTTAGTAGTGTTCTTGTGAATTGAGAAACAGCTCAAAAACTGCTCATTGCCTCTGTCTTTAACCAATAGACTAGCTCCTACCCGAAAGCCTCACACTTTATCAATCCATTCCTCACACCACCTCAAAAGTCACCTCCCAAAAAGGCTTGAACATGTCACCCCCAAGCCAAAAGTGTCCAGTGGTACCCTACTGCCCACAGAACATGTCCTATTCTCCACCCGCTCCCCAGGGTCTCAGCTCCTGCTATACACACCACACCCCAGAAAACCATCGTCCTGTTGTCTCCACCAGTAATACACCTCCCACCTCCCAAATTTTACCCAAATGGACCCTTTGGCCAAGGCTATCCCCACACTCCATTTCTGCTACTGAAACAAGCGCTCGGAGCTCCTCTGTTTTGCTTTCCCTTGGCTTCCAGCGCAGACCGGAACCTCAGCATGGACTCACTGTTGTGCCTAGGAGCACTGCCATCCTGTCCACACTGCACCTTCCGGGCTGGGCCACTTCTGTGAGTTGTCATCCCAAGCCCAGCACTGTGTCTGGAACAGAGTCAGTTATTTTCTCCCTGCTCCTGAAATACTCTGATTAGGCCTAGAGAGACCTTATTTTTCAAAACAAAAATGGGGCCATGGCATTCCAAATATGATCTATCAACCAGGGATCTCAATTTAGTACTTGAAAACAGGACATCCTGAGAACTCAGGAATCAATGTCACCGTAATCTTTTTTATTATATTATACTTTATATTATTTATTTATAAAAGAATTATTTAGCATTCCCCACCCAGACCACAGACTCCCTGAGGGCACACACTATGCACTCCACTCTACAACACAGCTCCTTCCACCGTAGATACTTACTATCTCTAATCACAACTCCTGTGGGGCAGCAAGGAGATGACTTAACATTTTCAGATCATCCAGTTTCATTCAAGTCAGAGCTGACTGCTCCTTTTAATGGTAAGTTCCAACAGATATTAAATTAAAATTGCAGGTTTCACACGTGTTCTTAAGTCCTATAAATAATGTAGTTCTTCTCTTTTGTCCTGATTTAAATTCTACAGCTTTAACAGTAGCAGCTCCAAAATTTCTTAGGGAAGACAATTTGTAGGAGAACCAATTTCCTCTCTTAAATCTTCCTTTATGGGGTAAACACAACATATTACATAAACATATGATCAAATGTATGATCACTAAAATGGCGAAGGTGTTTATATTCCCAGTGTACATACTTCAAACAAAACTGAATGAGATGAGAAAATGTCAGCTGTTCTTAACAAAGTAGAGACTGATAGATAACAAACAATCTGGATGAAAAATAAAGGCCCTCAGAGGAACTGGGACTGTCCCCTTTCACAGTCCGACCATGGAAACATGGCAGGAACAAGGATTTGTAATCTCCCAAATCCCCCCATAAAAACACATGGAGCAACTAGGACAGAAAAACCCAAATCCAGGTCAATGTCTGTAACAGGGCTGAGTGATAAGGTGTTCCTAACAAACCCCAAAATCTAAACCAGTAGGGATGGACCAATACAGCTACAAGATCATCACAGCAGAAGCATGCATGAAGCAGGAAAAGAGAAGCAATGTGTCAACTTGAGAACAGTAGCAGAAACTAAGACGTGAGCACAATCCCAGCGTAGACAAATGCAAGAGGAATGCAGTCAAGTCCAGAAGGCCTAGGGCTTCCTGGGCCCCACAAATTTTCAAAACTAATCATCCAAAGTCCTCTTTAGGCCAAAACACTTAAAAGAAAAGACTGGGAACAGAATACAGAATATACAGGACAGGGAAAACAGTGACAAAGGCACATGAAAGTCTAATTAAAGGTGAGAGAGAAAAACAGAGTCAGCAGAATTCAGGAAATTAGCTGCTACAATTTTTTAAAACTTCCTAAGAAACACAGAAAATAGAGCTATAGAACACTAAAATTAGCAAAACTATTTTAAATCAGCCTCCCTTCTAAATATTCAGGAAAACTAATTCCACATAAAAATGAACAGAAAATATTGAGGTCCAATTCATGCAAAGATAATATATTTCAAAACAGAATAAGGAACAAAATAACATCACTATGGAGAGTGAAAACATGTTAGAAAGACATGTATCACCAAAAAGATGAAAATGCTATCCTAATATTTCAAAACACGTTAAAATGCATGAAGGAAATGAGATTATATTATTAACCATAAACCATCCTAAGAAAAGCTCAAAAATGAAGTGAGAGAACTCAGAAAAGATTAGAAATAAAAATAATTTTGGAAATGAAAACTAGAAGGGATCCAAAAGCAAATAAACACAGTAAGTTATCCCTTCAGAAAAACAAAACGAGCCTGACCTGTGGTGGCACAGTGGATAAAGCATTGACCTGGAATGCTGAGCTTGCTGGTTCAAGGCCCCTGGCTTGCCCAGTCGAGGCACATATGTGAAGTAACTACTACAAGTTGATGCTCCCCGCTCCTCCCCTGCCTTTCTCTCTCTCTCTCTCTATCCTTTCTCTGAAATCAATAAAATCTTTTTAAAAAGAAAGAAAAAATGAGAAAAGGAGGAAATTTTTACAAATAAAAAAGAAATGAATTCAAAGAGAAGTAGCAGAGTGATGAAGAAGATCCAACATGTGTGTAACAGGAGACTCTAAAGAAGAAAACCAAAGCGGCGCTCTCTCAGTGTGGTGCACTGTACTGGAAGAGTAGCGGGCAATAGGAGAAACAGTTCTCCTGCGCTTTGGGTGGGAGTAAACCCTAAAGAGCAACAAGCAAGGTAGCTATCAAAATGCTACTGGTCACAGCCTTGACAGTGCCAGTTCCCATTCAGGAATCTTTCCAGCACACAGATGCACATTACTGTGCAAAGATCTATGTACCAAAAACGAACAAACAAAATACACCCAACAACAAAACAAAAAAGCAAGACATTGTTTTTAGCAGGAAAAGAATGGATGCAACCTAAATGTACATCAACAAGAACAGGAAAGTATGGCACAGCCAAATAATGGAATTCCACACAACTGTAAAAGAAGGCGAATATCTCTAAAGACAATCCCCAAGATGAAGCATTACATGAATATAAATGGGGCAGAAGGCATACAACATGCTTTTTAAAAGAAATATACTACATGTGTACAGAATATTGCTGGAACATAAATTATTTTTCACTTTCCACCTTTTCATATTATTTGCATTGTTATCAAGTGCATCTATCACCTTTTCAAAACTAAAAAGAAAAAAGAAAAAAAACACTTTTTTAAGATGGTCAGACAACTAAATATTTAGGCATCAAACTGTGGGGGAAATTCTCAATTCCAACCTCAGGTATATCCAGTAATATTCTCTGAACCTGGTGCCTGTGCTGAACACTGGGAGTTTCTTCAACCTTCATCCTCAGCAACTGCTCCAGGAGAACCTGTCAGGATAAGGAAATAGGTGTCGTGCTATATCTGTATACTCTGTAGATGACATCTAAGTACAGATTAACTTAACAGGTGGTCAGTTTGAAGATCAAAGCTACTCATGCCATAAACTTGGTTCTCTTTTTCTCAAATTAAGAAACAAAGCAAAGATTATATTAAAGAGATACACTGAACTCTGTAATAAAAGCAGCAGTCCTTAGTTAGATAATACCACCCAACTGATCTTTTACTTGATAGATTTAAAATATTTTAGAGTCACAGACTGCTTTCAGAATCTAATAATAATAAAAAAAAATGCCCTTTCCCTAGAAAAGAGCACAGACAAAATTCTGCCAAGCTTCACAGGCTTCACCAGTACCACTGTAAAAGCCCTAATTATAGGGCCATGGGGCCGTCAGAGGAAAGCTGCCCGCCTCTCCTACAGCACACTGTGGCTACTTGACAAAGTTCAAGCCAATAGGACAAGAGCTCAGACATGGTTCATGGTAGCTCCAGTACACTTCATCAAAAGAAAGCTGGCACCTGGCTGTGGCCCTCCTTCTTGTCCTCCTGCTAGACTCCAGGGACGAGGATGGGACAGGAGTCAGAACAACAGAGCAAAGAACAAGAAGAAAGTACCCTGGGGTCCTCACATCCATGGAGCTGCCATGTGTCCTGGACTGCCTGCCCCAGATTTCCTCATAAGAAAGAAAAATAAACAATCACCTGCTTTAAAACAATGTATTTTGTAGTCTGTCACCTACGGCCAAGCTTAACCTGAGTGATACACCCTGAAGCCCATTCCTGATGGCCCTGGATTCACAGTTTCCAGGTTAAATGCCTGTCTCTCAGAAAGGTCTAATGGAAAGTTTTCAAGGGCCTAATTCAAGCCTTTTCCTGGTTTCTGAAAGCTCTTCAAGTGGCTTAAGAAAATATTCCAAACTCACCATAAAATCCTGAATCCTAACCTCTTCCAAATGAGGACACCATACGTTATCCAAGTTGTTTACTCAATATGATTCTGTAGCCAGGATAAAGAGTCATTTAAAAATCTGCTAAGAGTGAAGGTCTGAATAGAAAAAACTAGGGCAAAAAGCCCAAGAAAATTGGAACAGAGCAATGTGGCAGTTGCCATTTTGGCAAATTAAATTTGCCATTTCTCAGAAGTCCTGGAGATAGTCCAGTCTTAACATAATAAAGCAACTGGACTGAGATTAATGTTCAGTAATGTCTCTAATGGCAATGACTAGTTAGAACCCTGCTTTAAAACAACGTATTTTGGAATCTCTCATGTAGCCAATCCTGAAGCCCATTCATGACAACCCTGGACCCACAGATTCCAGGTTAAAGGCCTGTCTCTCAGAAAGGGCTAGTGGAAAGTTTTTAAGGGCCCAATTCAAGCTTTTTACTGGTTTCAAAAAACCTCTGCAAATGGCTTTAAAAAGTATTCCCAATTCACCATAAAATCCTGAACCCTAACCCTCCAAGTACCTGAAGAGAGGATCTTCAAGGCCTGAAAAAACAAGTCCACCAACCAAATCAACAACCTAAGTGCTTAATCTTGGGGAGCAGTAAATGATGGCATGCCTGACTGTAAAACACTGCAGACATCAATGTGAATGACACGGTTTCATTACATGAACCACAATGGAAAGGTCTCCAGAATACTAACAGAAAGGAATAGAAAAGGAAAACTGCCAATCAGGATGTGTATGATCCCTTTCTGCTTTCTAAAAGTTGTATGTATGTGTAGTCACATGTGCATGTGTGTGTAAATACACACCAGATGCCTGAAATAAGACATACTGAACTTAAGTTTACTCAAGAGAAAAGGACTATAGACAACATGAGCTGACCTCCATTCTTGATCCTTCTGGATTTTTTAGTTTTCTATATGTTCATATTTATTTGTCACCTGCAAAATTGTTTTTCTAAAACAAAGTAATAAGTATATAAACTTACAACTCGTGTGCATCCATCACAGACAGCCGGGAACACTTGGGCAGGTATGCCCAAGGCTGTGGGCACAGAACAGCCCTTCCCTGCTCGGTGAATACTTCCCTTCTCCAGGACCACTATGTTATACTTTCTCCTCTCCTTTCCCAATCCCAGCTCCTCTTCCCTCAGTGAGCCACCGACCTTGCTTTCTCTTTCCCATCAGTTCCCTTGAACTTGGCCTCCCCACCTGTGGCTGCTATGGGCACCACCTGGCCTCACTCCTGTCCACAGGCATGCCCTCCCCTCTTCACAGCCAGGGGCCCCCACACTTCAGCAGTTCTGAATCCCTTGCCATCTGTGCCCCAGGTCGTTCCCAATACACACTACACTGCTATTTCCACACCTCCCTTCCTCTGCTCCCTTCAGAACAGAATTCCCCACAGGGTTGCCTGGACATGCTGTCTCCATGCCTCCCCCTCACATCCGCTCTAGAGCTAGCCCAGTCAGACTCTGGCTTTTCCACCCACCTAACTGTCCCCATCAAGCCTGCCCTGCCCACCACAGCACCTGCCCACAGCTCACTCCCGCCTCGTTCACAGCCGGCCTCCCTCCCTCACCTTCCTGGCCTGGCTCTGCTTTCCTAGCCTTGTCTTGCAGAGGTTCTTTAAAGGTTTGCACCTCTCCCTGATATGCAGGGTCCAGGGCCCAATGCGGGACCTCTTCTCAATCATCCTGAAATACCATCTGTGTGCTGATGGCAATATTCACCTTTCAACTCAGACATCACACTTGAACTCCAGATCTACGAAGCAAACAGCCTGCTGGACAGCTCCCCTGGGTGTCTAGTCTCAATTCTAACGTGCCAAACTGAACCCGATACCCAACCCTCAACTAATCTGCTCCTCCCAGACTTTCCATCTCAGTATATGGTAACACCCAGTTACTTAGAACAAAAGCCTTCAGTCCTTGGTTCCTCTCTCTCATGTCCAATCTGTGGGCAAATTCTCTCATGATACTTTTCTGCACACATCTGGAGTCATGTGCTATCCTTTGCCTGGGCCTCCTGCTCTGTCTTTACCCCGTAATTATTACCAATACCTGGTTAAAAAGCTTCCTGGTTCATAAAAATAAAACATGTCAGACTGTCCCTCATCTGTTCAGGGCTCACTGAAGGCTTCCTGTTGACTCAGTATGGCTTTCCCAGAGCTCTAAAGCTAGCTCCTCTCACAGTGTCCCTCAGGTTCTCCTGCTGCTCCTACTCACCCCCTCTAAGGAGGCCTCCCCAGTGCAGCAGGTACACACCCAGCTCAGGGCCTTACACTCTGACATCTGCCTGCCTCTCCACCACCTAATGCCTCTTCCATGATGTGGAATTATGCCCATTCAATTACACCCACCTCTCCTGCTTTATCGAAAAGCACTTACCATCTAACTTATTACATGTGCTAAATGTTCACTTTAAGCCAGTCTCCCCTACTAGAAGATCAGCTCCATCGGGGCGAGAATTTTCATTTTGCTTTCTGCCAAGCACAGGGCTGGCACATGCTGGCTCTCAATGAACACACACATGAATCTAGTGGAGGAGCCCACTGTCGAGTTACATAGCAATGCAGGACCTTGAAGGTCAGCATTTCTACTTTAAAATCATGGATTAGGGTCTTCCAAGTTCTCTGTGTCTATGTTTTGACTTCTATAGGAATGTACCATAATTAAGTCATGAACCTATTTAGTTTATGACTGTGAACTTGATGTGAATGACACTTTCAGTTGTTAACAGTGAAAATACAAAAAGCTGCTCATCTGCTGTCAGGAACAGACACAGCAGCTGTTCATCAGCTGAAATACAGAAACTGCAAATTAATTTTTAATTTTTAAAAAAACTTTTAAGTTTGGACACCCACACAGTAAAACCACAAGGCCATTAAACAGGAATAAAGGAAAGGCTCCTATAACTGAGCAATCAGCTAAGATTCAGCAGTAAAGGTTAAAAAAGAAAACACTGTAGACTATCAGCTCTCACTACATGAAAATGGCAGCAAGGAAAAAAAAGCTTCCCTGTATGGACACTGGGATATTCTCAGTCACTGTGAAAATGACATCACATGGGTCATCTCACTGGGGATATCACAACATATGGAATTTTTTTTCCCATCAGTTTTTTTTTTTTTTACAATTTTTATGGATATTAATATTTTCTTTTTTCTTTTTTCTTTTTTATTTATTTATTCATTTTAGAGAGGAGAGGGAGAGACAGAGAGAGAGAGAGAGAGAGAGAGAGAGAGAGAAGGGGGGGAGGAGCTGGAAGCATCAACTCCCATATGTGCCTTGACCAGGCAAGCCCAGGGTTTTGAACCGGCAACCTCAGCATTTCCAGGTTGACGCTTTATCCACTGTGCCACCACAGGTCAGGCTCCCATCAGTTTTTTAAGGCAGTCTTCATAGAGCTGTTTTTAATACCAACCCTTGAAAGAAGCCCCGATTCTGAATCTGATTTGAACCAGGTGATTTCCACAGGAGGCAGAACAACACGGTCAGGTGTATAACCTCCCAGGGCAGTGACCTGCTGTACTAGAATTTTTTACCAGCCATCAGATACATGCAGCGACTAAAGAGATGCAATCCACACATCCTGGGTAAAAAGATTGGCATACCCCTTATATCATATATTTTAGAGTGGCCTTAGAAGTCATCTAGTGCAAGCCTAACTTCACTTTATAGGTAACAAAAATATAAACTGAGCCCTCGCCAGGTAGTTCAGTTGGTTAGAACATTGTCTCAAGATGCCAAGGCTGCGATTTCAATGCCAGTTAGAGCACATACAAGAATCAACCAATGAATGCATAAGTAAAACAAACTAATGACTCTCTCTCTCCCTCTTCCTCTCTCTCAAATCAATCAAAAAATTTTAAAGACAATTTATATATATGTTCATATATATATATCATATATACACACACATACACATATATAGATTCATATATAAACTGAATGTATTACTCTGAGGGTTAGAAGTATCCACAAACAAGTACAAGAGGGAGACAATCTTAAATACAAGTCTTAGGATGCAATTACACAATAAAGATGATTGGAACAGACAGGAGTGATGGGAAAGAACCACTATCAGCAAGGTCCTACAGCAGGCTCTGCCTCCCTAGATCCTTAAATTTAATGAAGCCCCAAAACCTTGTACTTGTATAAATAGATATATGGTGTTGTGGACTTGACATTCAAGGTTGGGATGGGGGATGGAATGCCATAAAAATCAGAACAGCAATTTCCACTCCCATTTAAGGAAGTAGCATAGTACCTAGTTAAACAGGGAAACCTCCACAAAACTAAAGATCATTCCATTTAGTCAAATCCTTTTGAATATAAAAGTGTAGTAATAAGCCTGACCAGCCGGTGGCACAGTGAATAGAGCATTGGACTGGGAAAGCAAAGGACCCAAGTTCAAAACCCGGAGGTCTCCAGCTTGAGCGCGGGCTCACCAGCTTGAGCACAGGGTCACTGGCTTGGGCATAAGATCATAGATATGATCCCATGGACACTGGCTTGAGCCCAAAGGTCACTGGCTTGAAGCCCAAGGTCTCTGGCTTGATCAAGGGGTCAGTCATTCATTCTGCTGTAGGCCCCGGTCAAGGCACATATGAAAAAGCAATCAATGAACAACTAAGGTGCTGCAATGAAGAACTGATGTTCTCATCACTTTCCTTTCCTGTCTGTCTGTCCCTATCTGTCTCTGTCACACACACAAGAAAAAAGTGTAGTAACCTGACCAGGTGGTGGCATAGTGGATAGAGCATCGGACTGGGACATGGAGGACCCAGGTTCAAAACCCAGAGGTCGCCGGCTTGAGCGCGGGCTCATCTGGTTTGAGCAAGGCTCACCAGCTTGAGCCCAAGGTCGCTGGCTTGAGCAAGGGGTCACTCGGTCTACTGTAGCCCCACCAGTCAAGACACATATGAGGAAGCAATCAATGAAAAACTAAAGTGCCACAACAAAGAATTGATGCTTCTCATCTCTCTCCCTTCCTGTATATCCCTCTCTCTGTCTCTGTGTCTCTGTCTCTCTCTCTCTCTCTCTCTCTCTCTCTCTCTCTCACACACACACACACACACACAAAGTGTAGTAATAAAATAATCAATTAAAAGCCAGTATATGAAGTAAGCAAAGGAACCTATTTTTATAAAATGGAGATTTGGTTGAAAAAGACTCAGTTTACTAATCAGTGTGGGTTTGGAGACTATACAAAGGATGAAATGGGGAAGAAAGAGAAATTTGACTAAATGACTGGTGAGGTACTAGATAAACTAGGAAATTACAATGAGCAAGAAATACTTCTTCCTATGGTTTCCACTTAGGAAAATTATACCATACTCTGTCTCTTCTTTAAGACAGTCCCCACACCCCCAAAAATGCTTAAGTTTAAAAAAAAAAAGGCAGCCCTGGCCAGTTTGCTCAGTGGTAGAGCATCATCCTGGCATGTGGAAGTCCTGGGCTCCATTCCCAGTCAGGGCACACAAGGAGAAGCAACCATCTGCTTCTCTCCCCCACCTTGCCCCCACCTTCGCTATCTCTCTCTTCTCCTCCCACACCTATGGCTCGATTGATTTGAGCACAATGGCCCTGGGCACTGAGGATGGCTCTGTGGAGCTTCTGCCTCAGGTGCTAAAAATAGCTCAGTTGAGAGCATGGGCCCCAGATGGGCAGAGCATTGGCCCCAGACAGAGGTCGCCAGGTGGATCCTGGTCAGGACACATGTGTGAGTCTATCTCTCTCTCTCCCTTCATCTCACTAAAATAACATAAAATAAGAAAAGATCAAACTAGCCTCAGAGGGCAAGTCCTTCCTCCTTACAATTAATATATTTAATTAAATTTGTCACTTTTATTCATGCCTTCCAAGATATATAAACCTCCTCAATATAAACCACAAATGCAGGAAAGAGAAGCTGGATATAAGCTGATCCCACAGCACCCACTGTTCTAATCTACAGACTCCTGGTCAGAGAACCCCCGTTATCATCTTAAAATTATTGAGGCCCTGGCCCTGACCGGTTGGCTCAGTGGTAGAGCGTCGGCCTGGCGTGCGGAAGTTCCAGGTTCAATTCCCGGCCAGGGCACACAGGAGAAGCACCCATCTGCTTCTCCACCCCTCCCCCTCTCCTTCCTCTCTGTCTCTCTCTTCCCCTCCCGCAGCCGAGGCTCCATTGGAGCAAAAGATGGCCCGGGTGCTGGGGATGGCTCTGCCCCAGGCACTAGAGTGGCTCTGGTCGCAACAGAGTAACGCCCCGGATGGGCAGAGCATTGCCTCCTGGTGGGCGTGCCGGGTGGATCCCGGTTGGGCGCATGCGGGAGTCTGTCTGACTGCCTTCCCATTTCCAGCTTCAGAAAAAAAAAAAAAAAAATTAGTGAGGCCCCAAACCCTTGTACTCTTATAGATATATCTATTCACAGTTATCACATTTGACATTAAAAGAGAAAATGTTTGAATATTTCTTTATTCATTTAAAAATTATAAAAACCAATACATTACATATTAACATATAAACATATTTTATGAAAAATAACTATAGTTTCCAAAACAACAAAAGCAGCAAAATCTTAACAAGAAGAGCAACATGGTTTGGCATTTTTACAAATCTCTTTAATGTCAGACTTAACAGAAACCAACTGGATTCTCATATCTGCATCAGCTTTCAATCTGTTGTGATAGATCATTCTGGTTGATGCATATGAAGAAAACCCAACCTCCAACAGAGGTGCTGCTGGGAAAGGGAAGAGTATGTACTTTAATAACCTTCAGATAAATGTAGATATTCTTCTTTAATACAATACCAAAACTCAACAAGTGTTTTATTTTTCCCTAATGGCTTATTGCAATATAGAATCTAAAACTGTATCAGTGAACTTTTTGTACTTTATTACTTCAAAATCCATTGTCTGTCTTGCCCTCTAAAAGGACCTTAACACAGATGTGATTTTGTAGCATCATGCATTTGTCATCTGGAAAATACTAATTCCCTGAATTATGCAGATAATCTAAATATTATTTTATTTTTTATTTTATTGATTTGAGAGAGAGAGGAAGGAAAAGAGAGAAAGAAACATCAATCTGTTTCTGTATGTGCCCTGACCAGCGATCAAACCAACAATTTCTGCATATCAGGGCGACTCTTTAACCAACTGAGCCATAGTCAAGGCTATTTATATTATCAAAAGTATCACATTTGTTCGTATGAACATGGAGCTCATCAGACAGTCTTTAAGTATTAAGAAGCTGTCAAGCATCTAGTAGCAGATACAAAATTTCCAAAATTCCAATTTCACTTGAAAGCTCAAATTTTATCACTGGCAATATTGTCAGTTGCTTTCCTTGAAGTGGCCAGCTAATTTTGTTCATTTAGTAGGAAATATTGGTAGTCTGTCAATTATTTTATGATGATCCATAAAAAAAACAACACAAACAAGTAGCTAGTTCAGCTAGCAACTCAAATAATTGCAGAAGGGCTTGTCCTCAAGAGAATCCTCTAAATCTGAAATGCAGAACAAGTACTTTCCACATACATCCTGTTTTTTCACAAAAAGCATTAAAGAGAGGTATACTCAGGTTGAAATTTAATAAAATGCATTATATTCCCTGCTTCATCAGGACATTCTTAGGTAAAAAAAAACTATTTTTAAATCGCATGGCAGTCAAGAATATAATGGCACAACTTCAGCTTAGTGCCTCAGCCTCAATTGTGCTAAAGCAGCAGCAGTTTTATCACCACTGACCCACCTGCACCATCAATGCAAATGTCAACATGCAAAAAAGGTAATGACCCCTTACCATCATTATGAAAAATTGCTTTGACCTCATAGATCCCCTGGGAAGGTCTCAAGGACACCCCAGGGGTTCTACAGACCACACTTTGACAACTACTGCATTCAGGTACATCTCCAGAAAGAAAACATAAGAACCATGTAAGCACTGATGTGAATTCCAGATATATTCTGCTATAAAATATAAGCCATAAATGTATTTAAAAGCAACTTTTACTTGGTTTATCAACTGCCAAAGATAAATGTAAATATACTACAGAAGCCTGCATATATCTTGCAACAAAAATTTTGGTTTTTACATATATAAAACCCATATTTTAATCCTTTCCTGAGAGCCGCTAAATCACTTACATTGTGAAGTATTTATTCTAATAAAAAAATACTACACTTTCTAAAGATGCAGAAGTCTAATAATGTACAATTGACTGTAGGCTAAAATTCCTTAACCTTATTTTTTAGTTCCAAGAGAAATTTTAATGAGTCTCTGTGAACTTTTACATAATTAATGTTTTTTAAATGAGAGAGAGTGAGAGACACAGGAAGGGAAGAGATGAGAAGCATCATAGTTGTGGCACTTCAGTTGTTCACTGATTGCTTCTCATATGTGCCCCGACCAGGAGGCTCAAGTCAAGCCAGTGACCCTTTGCTCAAGCCAGTGACCTTTGGCCTCAAGCCAGCTCATGGGTATAATCCCACACTCAAACTGGATGAGCCCACACTCAAGCTGGCAAGTTCAGGGTTTTGAACCTGGGACCTCTGCGTCTATCCACTGCACCTCAGCATCTATCCACTGCACCTCATAAAGCCAGGCCACAGTTAATATTAAATGATCTGATTACACTGATTCATACATTATTCAAAAAAATAATCGATGGGCTCACACTGTACATACATATACCCAAATAAATGTTACAAGGGAGGAGAATATAACCGTGCCCTTAAGACGTGCTAATGTAGTAAGTAAAAGAAGTGGAATTTGGGATCTACTGCTTAGCCAGGGCTAAAAACAATACTAGAGGAACACATTCTGAGGCAGCTACCCCAGCCTTGGAAGATCAAGGAAGGCTGCCCAGAAGTGGGGGAAAGCTGAAGGAGTCGGGAGGAGACAGTGCGGGAGCAGAGGGGTCAGACATGCAGGTCTTCTGGCCGGTATCTTGAAAAGTCCATGGTGCAAAATAAACTAGCAGAGGTCTGTTCTTAATTAAACAAGATTAAGGAGACCTGCCCAATGCACTGGGTCCTGGGGATGGGGTGGGGTTCAGCTGTAAAAGAATTTCAGTGGTAATTTAAATACGGATGGTATCTTTAATTACATTGAATTATTGCTCATTTTTTTTAGGTACAGTTATGTAAAAGAATGTCCTTGCTCTTGGGCATAAGTGCTCAAGCATTCAGGGGTGAAATAAGGTAATCTCTGTAACTTACTTTCAAATACAGGAGGGGAAACACAAATATAAAGCAATGTGCCAAGTGTTAACCCTCTGTGCATCTAGATCAGTGGTAGTCAACCTGGTCCCTCCCGCCCACTAGTGGGCGTTCCAGCTTTCATGGTGGGCAGTAGCGGAGCAACCAAAGTATAAATAAAAAGATAGATTTAACAATAGTAAGTTATTTTATAAAGATTTATTCTGCCAAATTTAGCAAAAATCCGACATAAAGTACTTGGTAAGTAATTATTATTATATGCTTTAACTTGCTGTAACTCTGCTTTATAAATTTGATAAAGTAAAGTTACTTCCCTACTTTATAAATCACCATTACTGTGGAACTGGTGGGTGGTTAGAAAATTTTACTACTAACAGAGATACAAAAGTGGGCGGTAGGTATAAAAAGGTTGACTACCCCTGATCTAAATGAAGGATATACACCTGTATATTCACGTACTCTTCCAGCAACTTTGCTCTAGATTAAAGTTAAAAGGAAGTAGCATAAAATCATTGAATTAGTAAAACATGCTCACGCTGGGTCAAGCAGAGCTTGGAGAGTTCCGTGTTGGCAAACACTGCCCTACATCGTGGTGATGCACATTGTTAATAGGGGGTAGAAACTGGGTGTGGGGTACACAAGAACAACCTGTCTTATCTCTGCTATTATCTGTAAATCTCAAATTATTCCAAAATAAAAGATTTAAAATAAGTAAATTTTTAGAAAAAACAAAAATAGTAAAACTCTCCAATCCACTTTGCCTGCCCAGCTACCATCATCAACATCTCTCCCGGCTAAACTTCTAGATCATGTTCTGGAGCCCAAGCCTATAGGCAAACACCGTCTTTTCCCACTCCTTTCTCAATCCCAAACAAAAAATCTGGTTCCCAAACACTGTCAGACTGGAACTTTTCTCCAACGGACCAGAGAAGAACCCTGTAAACCAGGGGTCCCCAAACTAGGGCCCGCGGGCCACATGCGGCCCCCTGAGGCCATTTATCCGGCCCCCGCCGCACTTCCAGAAGGGGCACCTCTTTCATTGGTGGTCAGTGAGAGGAGCATAGTTCCCATTGAAATACTGGTCAGCTTGTTGATTTAAATTTACTTGTTCTTTATTTTAAATATTGTATTTGTTCCCGTTTTGTTTTTTTACTTTAAAATAAGATATGTGCAGTGTGCATAGGGATTTGTTCATAGTTTTTTTTTATAGTCTGGCCCTCCAACGGTCTGAAGGACAGTGAACTGGCCCCCTGTGTAAAAAGTTTGGGGACCTCTGCTGTAAACAATTCCTAACTACTTTTGGCACTGGAATTTCTTTTTCTTCTTCACTCAAATCAGCCAGCCATGTCCTTCCCCCGCTCCTGGGGCCTCGCTCCAGGATCCACCTGAGACCTCTGCCCTCCTCTGAAAGCTCTGTCCCTTACAGAGCATGTTCATCCACCTGGCTCCATGTCAGGTGGGCCACTCCAGCTGCAGTGCAGTGACTAACCAGCATCCTGCAGCTGCCAGTGAGGCCCCTTCCGGGCTTCCAGGAAACAAAGCAGCACAATGGAAGGCACTGTCTCCCAGAGCTGGCTGAAAAATACTTTACGGGACTGACACCCATCCCTCCCAAATCTCTGCTGCCTTGAACTCTCACCCTAGCCCAGTATGTCAAACCACCCTATGCCCATTAGACAAAAGACAATAAAATCTATTCCAACATTTCCAAAGTTGACCTCTTCTCATGTTCCTGTTAGCTCTTTTTCCCCAAAGATATTGCTCAAGGAGATACTATATCCCAACTCATTCCAAGAAAGAACCCTGCAGACTTTAAAACTCTCTCTGCTCTGTTACCTTTAAGTATCCAACCAACACCTGACCTTATTCATATTCACGCTTATTGATTCCAACCTGACTTCCTCCCCTCTTCCACCACACTATGAACTGGCCTCTTCGCAGTCCCTGCTTCCAGTCCCTCTGATGTGTAAGCATCATCTTTCTGAGACATACTCTTAAGTTGAGTCCACCAATCTGGCAGGCTGAGTGTCCCCTTTATCCCTCTCAAAGCCACACATGGCTGAGGTAGGAAACCAATTCCCTATCATCCACCCTGTAAGTTCCAGAATGATTTTTCCAAAGAGGGCTTGTCCTCTCAGAGCGCAGCTCAGAACCTTCCATGGCTGTCCTCTGCTGACAGCATCATATCTAAACTCCTCCAGCCAGGTCTCAAGTCTTTCCTAGTCTGGCTCCCCCTTGCATGTCTGTATATAATCTCATCTTATTCACTCATTGGACAAAGACATTCTAAGCCAACCGTTGGCAAATTATGACACCATGGGCCAAATCTGGCCCTCCATCTGTTTTTGTACAGCCCATGAGCCAAATCAAAAGAAGAGCCATATTTTGAGACGTCAAATTATATGAAACTCAAATTTCAATGTCCACAAATAAAGTTTTATTGGAATACAGCCATGCCCAGCTGTCTGTATACAGTCTATAGCAGCTCTAGCTCCTCTAGTGGCCCAAAGGCTACTTTAATGTAAAACAATTGCCTGTGCCTTGGATCACCAATACCACAAGCACCATGCTGGGCACACAGGAGCCATCCACAAATACTTGTTTAATGAATAAAGTAATGACCTGCAGGTTCAAATGGTCCTGCAAGAACAGATAATCCTGAAACTTGCACTTTGAATCCCTGACAGCTCTTTCAACCCTTTAACTGCAAGGACAAGGACAGTAGAAAACTTGGTTCTAATCATCTTATTTTTTTTTTAAGTTATTTATTTATTTATTCATTTTAGAGAGGAGAGGGAGAGACAGAGAGAGAGAGAGAGAGAGAGAGAGAGGAGAGACAGAGAGGGGGGGATGGAGCTGGAAGCATCAACTCCCATATGTGCCTTGACCAGGCAAGCCCAGGGTTTTGAACCAGCGACCTCAGCATTTCCAGGTCGACGCTTTATCCACTGCGCCACCATAGGTCAGGCTAATCATCTTATTTTTAAAAAGCAACAAAATTAAATATGTATTTAGAGACCACAATTGGTACTCTATCCTACATTTTCACTGCATTTGTACCTCTCTATTTTTTACAGTTAAAATGAAAAATATTCAGAGATGTGAAAATGAATTAGAGATATAAGTCAATTTTTGTACCTCTGCAGGAGAAAGTTATGTTTCAGACATTATATTAATTTTGATAATAATATAAAATCCAATTTTAGCTCACTTTATACTCAAATACCAAATTAGAGGTAAAATTTTAAAGTCATTTTCCCACTGACATATGTTCATATAAGAAATATTGGCCCCAGCCTGACCTCTGGTGGCGCAGTGGATAAAGCGTCAACCTGGAACACTGAGGTCGCAGGTTCAAAACCCTGGGCTTGCCTGGTTAAGGCACATATGGAGAGTTGATGCTTCCTGCTCCTCCACCCCTCTCTATAATGAATAAAATCTTAAAAAAAAAAAAGAAAAGAAATATTGGCCCTAAGAAAATAGGAATTCATACTCAACATTGCAAATTGTCTAAAATCATCTAATGGAATTATACAAGAGAAAAGTCACTTCCTTGTCAGAACTGGAGGGTGTCAAATTTAATGACTATCAAGGACATCTACAGGGACAAGGGGCTGTGGGATTCCACATCCTCAGAGTATGAGCCTTCATGTGGGACTGGTGGGTTCCTCAGAGTAGAAGGGCAAAGTAATTGTGTGTTTTTGCACTTATAACAAGTGTAAACTTTACAACCACAGTCAAGCTTTTAATTAGCAACATGTACCAATTTATTTATTTTTTTTATTATTTTTTTTGTATTTTTCTGAAGCTGGAAACGGGGAGAGACAGTCAGACAGACTCCCGCATGCGCCCGACCGGGATCCACCTGGCACGCCCACCAGGGGCGATGCTCTGCCCACCATGGGGCGATGCTCTGCCCCCCGAGGCGTCGCTCTGCCCCCCGAGGCGTCGCTCTGCCGCGACCAGAGCCACCCTAGCGCCTGGAGCAGAGGCCAAGGAGCCATCCCCAGCGCCCGGGCCATCTTTGCTCCAGTGGAGCCTTGGCTGCGGGAGGGGAAGAGAGAGACAGAGAGGAAGGGGGGGGGGGGTGGAGAAGCAAATGGGCGCTTCTCCTATGTGCCCTGGCCGGGAATCGAACCCGGGTCCCCCGCACGCCAGGCCGACGCTCTACCGCTGAGCCAACCGGCCAAGGTCACATGTACCAATTTAAAACAGCTCTAACCTCCTGTCCAATTCTAAATTTCTAAAATCCTATGATGTAAGTAAGACAGAGATCCCCAAACTACGGCCCGCGGGCCTCATGCAGCCCCCTGTGGCTATTTTTCCGGCCCCCACCACACCTCTGGAAGGGGCACCTCTTTCATTGGTGGTCAGTGAGAGGAGCATAGTTCCCATTGAAACACTGGTCAGTTTGTTGATTTAAATTTACTTGTTCTTTATTTTAAATATTGTATTTGTTCCCGTTTTTTTACTTTAAAATAAGGTATGTGCAGTGTGCATAGGGATTTGTTCATAGTTTTTTTTATAGTCCGGCCCTCCAACAGTCTGAAGGACAGTAAACTGGCCCCCTGTATAAAAAGTTTGGGGGGGCCCTGGCCGGTTGGCTCAGCAGTAGAGCTTCGGCCTAGCGTGTGGAGGACCCGGGTTCGATTCCCGGCCAGGACACACAGGAGAAGCGCCCATTTGCTTCTCCACCCCTCCGCCGCGCCTTCCTCTCTCTCTCTTCCCCTCCCTCAGCCAAGGCTCCATTGGAGCAAAGATGGCCCGGGCGCTGGGGATGGCTCTGTGGCCTCTGCCCCAGGCGCTAGAGTGGCTCTGGTCGCAACATGGCGACGCCCAGGATGGGCAGAGCATCGCCCCCTGGTGGGCAGAGCGTCGCCCCATGGTGGGCATGCCGGGTGGATCCCGGTCGGGCGCATGCGGGAGTCTGTCTGACTGTCTCTCCCTGTTTCCAGCTTCAGAAATATGCAAAAAAAAAAAAAAAAAAGTTTGGGGACCCTGATGTAAGATTATCAGAGACAAAATTTAGACTATATGCAAACTTCTATCAATTATATCAGCACCATTTGAGGTTGGCCCATATAAAAAGATAGAGGACTTGGCAAGTAAAGTTGACAATAATAATAATTATTATAGGAGCTACCATTTATTGAATCCTAAGCACTGTATTAAACATTATCTCATTTAATCTTCCCAAACTTTGTTGTAGGTATGCCCCCATTTCACAGATAGGCTCATCTCTAACCACTCCCCTTATCTGAAACATACATGATGAATATTAAGGGAACATGAGACCAGGGAGCAGTCAAGAAGTGAGGTAGGGGCCCTGGCCAGTTGGCTCAGTGGTAGAGCATCGGCCTGGCGTGCAGGGGTCCCGGGTTTGATTCCCGGCCAAGGCACACAGGAGAGGCGCCCATCTGGTTCTCCACCCCTCCACTTCTCCTTCCTCTCTGTCTCTCTCTTCCCCTCCCACAGCCGAGGTTCCATTGGAGCAAAGATGGCCCGGGCACTGGGGATGGCTCCTTGGCCTCTGCCCCAGGCGCTGGAGTGGCTCTGGTTGCGACAGAGCGGCGCCCCGGAGGGGCAGAGCATCGCCCCCTGGTGGGCGTGCCGGGTGGATCCCAGTCGGGCGCATGCAGGAGTCTGTCTGACTGTCTCTCCCCGTTTCCAGCTTCAGAAAAATGCAAAAAAAAAAAAAAGTGAGGTAGGGAGGAAGCAGAGCACACTCCCAAAAATTCCTCATTTTGTGTCCAGTTAACTAAGCCCACTCCTTAGCCACCTGTTCACGTGTTCTCGTGTCCCTTCCCTGGAGTTTGGGTCCGTGTATCCAACCACCATCTCTCAGCTCCTTCAGAAACTGAAATTATCCTTTCATTGCCCATCTGCTCCTCCTGTTTATTGCCTCCTACTGCAAAGCTTGGGGAGCGCAGTGGTCAGCAGTCCAGGGGTAAATGTCCTAATCTCCTTTGTCCACCTCACAATTTTACAGAAACCAAACCAAACTAGCATATGCCAAAATGTTAAGGGAATTTATAATCCTAAACCAGCAACATAAAAACAATAGAAAGTTAACTCCCTACTTGAACAGTCTAGAACGAGTAACAAAAAAAAGTAACAATGGAAGGTGGCAGATGAAGATTCAGGGACTATTCCAGAGGTTTCTGATCCAAACAAAATATGTCAGGCAAGCACAACCTCTTGGAGGTAGATAGGATAATCAAGGAGAACTAGTTAAATGATCTAAAACAGAAAATGGACAAAAGTCTAGGGAGATGCGGCTAAGGTCATGTGGTGAACCCTGGCTGACCAACCCCGGGCCGTGGCATACATAGTCAAAACAGTATAGTCAATGGGGCCAAATATTCTTGGGAAAAAGTTTATTCATCGAAGTTCAATAAGGAGTCCCCTTTCTTTCACTATAATTAGTAAAATCTGAATTAGATCTGTTGCTTAATAGAGCTGCACCAATGATAAATTACTACTATTGATAATTGTACTGTGGTTATATAAGACAATGTTCTTTTTTTCTTTTTTCTTTTTTAAGATTTTATTTACTGATTTTAGAGAGGAGAAGGAAGGAGGGAAAGAGGGAAGGAGGGAAGGAGGGAGGGAGGGAGGAAGAGAGAGAGAGGAGGAAGAAGCATCAACTCATAGTTGCTTCTCAAATGTGCCTTGACCAGGCAAGCCTAGGGTTTTGAACCAGAAACCTCAGAGTTTCAGGTCGACACTCTATCCACTGTGCCATCACAAGTCAGGTGGCAATGTCCTTGTTTTTAAGAAATAAACTTAAGTATTTAAAGGTAAATAAGTATATTTTAAAGTATTCAGAAAAAAATACACACATACATATAGGTTTAGATGAGGAGCGAGGATAAAGCAAATATAAAAAAAATTTTTTTGCGGGGTGGACAGACAGGAAGGGAGAGAGATGAGAATCATCAATTCTTCATTGTGGAACCTTAGTTTAGTTGTTCATTGATTGCTTTCTCGTATGTGCCTCGACAGAGGGGCTACAGCAGAGCAAGTTACCCTTGCTCAAGCCAGTGACCTTCGGGCTCAAGCCAGTGACCATGGGGTCATGTCTATGATCCCACGCTCAAGCTGGACGAGCGGGCACTCAAGCCAGCAACCTCGAGGTTTCAAACCTGTATCCTCAGCATCCCAGGCCAATGTTCTATCCACTGTACCATGGCCTGGTCAGGCAAATATAAAATATTAACACCTAAGAATCTAGAAGACTATACCATAATTCTTTGTACTAGTATTCTTGAAACTTCTAAGCCTGAAAAAGAAAAACTCAATTCCTATAAAGAAATGTTGAGGGCCCTGGCCGGTTGGCTCAGCGGTAGAGCGTCGGCCTAGCGTGCGGAGGATCTGGGTTCGATTCCCGGCCAGGGCACAAAGGAGAAGCGCCCATTTGCTTCTCCACCCCTCCGCCGCGCCTTCCTTTCTGTCTCTCTCTTCCCCTCCCGCAGCCAAGGCTCCACTGGAGCAAAGATGGCCCGGGCGCTGGGGATGGCTCTGTGGCCTCTGCCTCAGGCGCTAGAGTGGCTCTGGTCGCAACATGGCGACACCCAGGATGGGCAGAGCATCGCCCCCTGGTGGGCAGAGCTTCGCCCCTGGTGGGCGAGCCGGGTGGATCCCGGTCGGGCGCATGCGGGAGTCTGTCTGACTGTCTCTCCCTGTTTCCAGCTTCAGAAAAATGCAAAAAAAAAAAAAGAAATGTTGAAGCTTTTTCTAAATAAAAGGAGGATGGACAGAAGCATTTTCATTTGAAGGTGCCTCTGCCAATGGTAATTATACTTCTGAGAGGCTGCCACTGCCATTTTCTTTCCAAGTAGATTTTCTCAAAATAAACAGTTTCTGACCTACACTATCAGTGCCTTCATCAGATAAATGAGATGGTTCAGTGGATTCCTCCAGATTGCCCTAAATTCTCCAAGTCAGCAGTGAAAGGCATGAATGCTAGGGGCGATTTGAGAGTACGCCCTAAAATGACAGACCTCTGAACAGTGCTTGGCACCAGAAGTGTGCCTTACTATCATCTTACTGTTATTGAACTCCCAACGATGATTTCTTTCTCCAACTTGCATTACTTTTAGTCTAAAGTTTGGGGATTAGCTTGTGAGCCAAATGGGGCTAGGTGTCAGATTTTGTAGTTAAGTTTTATTGAAAAACAGTCATGCCTATTCATGCTTCTACCCACTAAAGGCAGAGTTCAACAGCTGTAACAAAGACACACACCCCCAAAGCCAAAAATATTTAACTGGCCTTTACAGAAAAAGTTTGTTGACTTCTTCCCTAGTGTTTAATGATGTCTGCAGCATCTATAAAATCTTGAAACTGCCTCTTGAGATTGAGGGATAAAGAAATTAAAGACTGCCTGACCCGGCGGTGGCGCAGTGGATAGAGCGTTGGACTGGGATGCGGAAGGACCCAGGTTCGAGACCCCAAGGTTGCCAGCTTGAGTGCCGGCTCATCTGGCTTGAGCAAAAAGCTCACCAGCTTGGACCTAAGGTTGCTGGCTCCAGCAAGGGGTTACTCAGTCTGCTGAAGGCCCATGGTCAAGGCACATACGAGAAAGCAATCAATGAACAACTAAGGTGTCGCAACAAAAAACTGATAATTGATGCTTCTCATCTCTTTCTGTTCCTGTCTGTCTGTCCCTATCTATCCCTCCCTCTCTCTGACTCTCTCTCTGTCTCTGTAAAAAAAAAAAAAAAAAAAAAAAAAAGACAGCCTGACCTGTGGTGGTGCCGTGAAAAAAGCATCGACCTGGAATGCTGAGGATTCTGGTTCAAAACCCTGGGCTTGCCTGGTCAAGATGCATACGGGAAGCAACTACTGGGACTTGGTGCTTCCCGTTCCTTCCCCCAATCTTTCTATCTATCTATCAATCAATAAACCAATAGTCTTAAAAAAAATTAGAGACTGTTACTGGAGAATAGGAATCTTGACCTCCTCAGGGGTGCCTCTGCAATTACAGGAATGTTCAATTACCTCCAGATCTGGACTGGCTCTTCCTGCTCCACCTCCGTTAGCTATAAGGAGCCATTTCTGATTCAGATTATAGAAGACTCACAGGCATCCGAATGAGGCAAAGCAAGCTTACTGAACTCTTGAATGATCCTGGGAGAACCCATGAAACAAGTCAAACTAAAATTTTTATCAACAGCTACCTGTGGAGTGAACCCCAAGCAGTACGTATTTGCTTTCATCTTACTGTACGCTCTTGAGCTTCCTTTCTCAACATAGTATGATTGCATTTTATACAAATTCAAATTATACAAATTTTAATTACACAGATGTAAAATAACAATAAATATAAGGTCTACCGGAAAGTTCTGTCCATTTTTGGAATAAAACAAAATACAAATTTTTCTTACCGTCAATAAACTTTATTAAATAATATAATTGCCATTATTATTAATGATTTCTTGCCAGCGTGAGGGCAATTTGTATATCCCATTTTTGAAACTGTTTTATCTTTTGAAGCGAAAAATTGAACCAGTGTTTGTTTGATATCTTCTTCATTTTTGAATTTTTTGCCCTTCAAAAAATTTTGTAAGAACAAAAACAAGTGATAGTCAGAGGGTGCTAAGTCCGGGGAATATGGTGGATGCGACAGACATGCTTCTGTAGCATTTCTTCCTTGTTGAAATTCGTAAAAATTACAGTGGTGTAAATGAACTTTATCAGTAGCCATGGGTACACTATCGCTTCACACCTAAGACTAACGTGAATCAACTTTGTTTTAGTTAATTTGCTACGTCAGTATGTATACATTAAGTGATAAAAATAGAGGCACACATGCACCAAATAAACATGTGCTCACGTGTCGAAACTTGTTGTGATAGAAATGGACAGAACTTTCCGGTAGACCTTATATTAAGCTCTTATTTTGCAAAAAAACAAAAAGTAAAAAGAAAATTAAATCCCACTGACCAGGCAGTGGCGCAATAGATAGAGCATTGGTATGCAGAGGATCCAGGTTGGAAACCCCGAGGTCATCAGCTTAAGCACAGACTTGAGTGCGGGCTCATCAGATTGAGAGGGGGGTCGCTGGCTTGAGCATGGGATCATAGACATGACCCTACGGTCACTGGCTTGAAGCTCAAGGTCCTTGCCTTGAGCCCAAGGTCGCTGGCAAGAGCAAGGAGTCACTTGGTCTGCTAGCCCTCCCAGTCAAGGCACATATAAGAAAGCAATCAATGAACTAAGGAGCCTCAATGAAGAATTGATGCTTATCTCTCTCCTTTCCTGTCTGTCCCTAGCTGTACCTCTCTGTCTCAAAAAAAAAAGTAAACTGAATCCTGCAAATCTTAAAATGTTTAATTTCGGCCCTGGCAGGTTAGCTCAGCAGTAGAGCATCGGCCCAGCATGTATAAGTACTAGGTTCAATTCCCAGCCAGGGCACACAGGAAAAGTGCCCATCTGCTTCTCCACCCCTCCCCCTCTCCTATCTCTCTGTCTCTCTCTCTTCCCCTCCCGCAGCTAAGGCTCTACTGGAGTAAAGCTGGCCTGGGCACTGAGTATGGCTCCATGGCCTCTGCCTCAGGCACTATAAAGGCTCCAACTGCAACGGAGCAACGACCCAGATGGGCAGAGCATTGCCCCTAGTGGGCATGCCGGGTGGATCCCAGTCAGGCACATGTGGGAGTCTGTCTCTCTGCCTTCCCACTTCTCACTTCAGAAAAATACAAAAAAAAAAAAAAAGTTTAATTTCAAAACCAGAAGGCACCTTTGCCAGCTGGCTCAGTGGATATAGCATCAGCCCAGCATATGGACATCCCAGGTTCAATTGCCAGTCAGGGCAAACAAGAGAAGCAACCATCTGCTTCTCTCCCACTCCCTCTCCCTCTTCTCTCTCTCTTCCCCTCTCACAGCCAGTGGCTTGATTAGTTCAAGCATTGCCCTGGGTCAGTGCATCAGCCTGAGGCAATAAAAATAGCTCAGTTGATTCAAGCATTGGCCCCAGATGGGGGCTGCTGGGTGGATCCCAGTAGGGGTACATGCAACAGTCTGTCTCACTATCTCCCTTCCTCTTAAAAATAAAAATTAAAAAAAAACAAAAAAAAAACAGAAGGCCAACTAGTTGAAATCTTTGTTTGCTCCCTGACAACTGCAACTTTTAAATGGTTAACAGGACAACCAGCCTTCTTTGTCAGTCAGCCTAAATAAGTGGGATGTGAATTATCAATACTTGGCATCTTCAGAGAAGTGGTCCCATCATAAAACCACAGCCCCCAAGACCCATCCCTGGCTCCCACAGATGAGAGTTCCCAGGAGGGCTTGGCAACAGAAGGTCCCAACCTGGCCATGCACCTTCCAATGGAATTGTACTGCTGCACTTCGTGGTGACAGCAGGAACCAGAGCCTGAGTTCTTCCCTACACCATCTACTAAGACTGAGATGCCCGTGACCTTGGCACATTCAGGGTACTTGTAGTTCACACTAACAAAGAAGTGCTCGCAGCACACATACCACATCTTCACTGCTAGTTTATCCAAATCCATGTTTAGTTCAGAAAGTTAACCTTTGCTTCAAGCTACTTGATTTTACACCTTGAGGAAAAAGGAAAAATCACTAGAGACGACAAGCAGCACCTTCTGAAGCACAAAAAGTAAACCTTTATTACTAAAAGGTCTGCCGGTACAGGAAGGGCTCTTGCCCAGTCAGAGGTCTCAGCCTGACTGGCCCAGGGTAGGCCCAGGCTACCCGACAGCATTCCAGCAGAAACAGCCAGGCCTCCAACCCTACCCGGGCCCTTCCAACTTTCATTTTTGGTGCCTTATTTATGTTCAACTATTTAAAATACTAATACAAAACAACTAAGGACAAGGTATTGTGGTCAATTTCCACACATTCAATTCCACTTATCAACTTTTTCCAGTGATTGAACTAAAAAACCTGTTCTCAATTATCTCTACCTTCTCTGGCCTTTTCTGACAGATTTTATTTTCCATGCTGTGCCTTGTAAGCAATCTGATCTGTGGCTTGCCTGTCTGGGGCACCTACACCACTGCCATCCTCCCTACCCAATGTGAGGCTCCTTAAACTTTAAGGCCTAAAGGGACAAAACAAACCTTACTGTCACCCCACCATGGAGGTAGATGATCCAAAACATTTACTCAAATTGGATAGTTCTTAACTATGACTAAACGTGAAAAATACAGAGAAATTAACTCAAAATAGAAACCAATTTCATATGACTTTATTTTGTGCAAACTATCTGCTAGTGGCTTAGGAAATTAATGGTTTCATATTTTAATTCAAGAACATCCACAGGTTTCAAGCAATGAGAGGCTCCAGGCGCTGAAGCCTCCCTCTGCTTCCTCTTAGGAAGCAGTTTGAAGCACTACGATGTGGATGCCCAACTGCCCCACTGCCCCACTGCACTGGGGGGAAGAGGAGGGGTCACACTTCTCTTGTTCCTTGCCTTCTAGAACTGCGGACAGACACCCTCTCTTCTGAGGGAACAGACAGAGCCAAAGGCAAGGCAGAGGACATAAAATGAGATGAGTAGCTAAAGCTCTCATTTTTAAATGGTTTCACAACCTGCACAAGATAAAAGTGGGAAATCTTAGAGTTAAGTATTTTTAAAACTATAGTATTTGCAAAGGCAAAATGACTGCTAAGATTCTCTACTGTGATGCAATGAGTTTAGGTGCTGCCCATGAACAAGAAAACAAGTATAGCTTTTTAAGAGCAAACTGCAACCATGTGATCCCATTCAATATGTTCTCATATTCCCCCGAAATGAACATTCCAGAATGATTCAGAGCATTTCTGATGAACAATTCTTTATGTGATTTTGTTTTTATGACCACCATATATGTGAAGCCAGAGAACACAATAACAATCTTTATTTACCTCTGGTATGGAGGACTTTTAAAGCTTTTATCTGAGACCTTCTCATTGAGACCTTTAATGTGTATTTTCCTCCCAGAAGTCTTTTCTTCAAAATGAGAAAATATTTATTGTTTCCACATTTAAATTGTTAAAGTGGTAAAGTTACATGGGCATTTTAAAATCAGTCTTGCACTGTCACGTAACATACTTAATTGTACACCTAATGTTTTCAGGATAGAGTATAGATGAAGAGCATAAATAAAAATTAAGGCTAATAAGCTATAAAAGGTGTTATAAATAAGACACTAATGCAAACTCATCCAGAACCTGTGCTCAGCACACCTGTTTACCAATCTACAAAATAAGGTATGTGTTTCATCACCTCTTATTTCCTTGGTGACCATCTAGCACAGAAAGTATGTATTTCTTAAGCAACAAAGTGAATGTGCGACACCTTGCAATCTTTTTAAATGCAAATCCTGAGTCTTCCCTGTCTTTTGGACACTTCTATTCATGGCCACATTCCAGCTAGAGTAGAGAATAACTAGAAACAACCTAAATGACCAACAACAAAAGAATTGCTAAGCAAGTTATGATACATCTACTCAAAGAAACGTTATAAACCAGTATTTTTCAACCGCTGGTCCGCAGCCCCAGCACCAGAAATTTTGTCTGCGAGTTAACTACCCTGATGCTGTATGAAGATTAGAGTCTATATGCGGACTGGCCCAAAATTTCTGGCACGTCCATAGACCGGAAGTTGAAAAACACTATAATATAAACAATTACAGGTTATCATGAGAACTACAGAAATGAAAAATAACATATTTTTAAGTGAAAGTCACTGAAAATATTGTGTACATATGTAGACAAATTATTTAACAAGGCTTTTGCAGGTATAAACTGGAAAAGTATTCTCAGATACATAATGTGTCAATGTGGTTGGATTAGAGATTTTTTTTTCATAATTTTCTTTTATATAGATGTGCTATTTTACAGTAAAAAAAGACAAATATTTGGAAAAAGTATAAATTTTTAAGAAAAAGAACTGTGTGCTTTGCCCTGAAAATCAATCTGGAAAGAAAGTAAATGCACTTAATTCAAAACAGTGGATCAGAAAAAGATCCCCTGACAATTGTCTGATGAGGGGGAATGCCACAAGAAATCAGAAAAAAAGTTTATAATTTTTTCCAAATTACATCAAAACCTGAAGTTTATTCATAACCAACTTTAAATCTTGGTGGTAGACAAAGACGTGTAGACACGCTAGAAACTATTCCTACTTGCCTTTGAAGCATTTTCTGACAGCCTTTGTGATGTTTTACTTCAATTGATACTAACAAATACACCAAGTTGGTGATGTCCCAAGAATTTGGGATATATTCTCAGCATGAAAATTAGCTTTCCCAAAAATTTCTGGGGCTGCCTTCTCATAACAAAATAAAACAAACAAACAAAATAAAAATAAAGCCTTTTATTGGATTTGTCACAATATTGCTTCGTTTTAGAAGAGAAAGATCAGTTCACAAAACTGGGACTACTATTAACCCGAGTTGTTTTTCATTAACTTCTGGGGAAAACCAGTATGACATAAATCACTTCTCCACAACATAGCTTATCCAATAGTGTTACTTAGAACCTCAGAATATTCATTAAGTGTCTGACTCCTTAGATACAGAAAACATATTCATATCATTTCTTTAGTTCTCCACATTTTGATTGTGGCAATAACTTTGCCATATTTTGTACACTTTAATAAAGTGTATGCATATAACTGTCTGCTTCCCAAGAGCTTTGAGCCTCTTAGTTTCCAAGTCTGTAAAATGGTAGCAATCTCATTGTTTTTGAGGATATGCTATAATGTCTATAAAGTGCTTAACTAAGGCACCCAGTAATCGCTAAGTAGGGAAAGCTAGTACCCTTTGGCAGATAAGCATGGCAGCCCTGAAGCTCTATACTGCCTGCCTTGAGGGGCAGCCCCATTACTTGCAAGTCACTTCAACTTCCTGTGCCTGTATCTTCACCTACCAAATGATAGCACCTACCTCACAGGATTGTTGTAAAGAATAAATGAATTTGAATATGTAGAGCACTTAAAACAGTGCCTGGCACGTATTCAGTGCTTACTATACATTTGCTATTATTCTATTTTCTCCTAAGCATCATGCCTGCAATTTGAATTAACTGCAGCAAGAGATTTAAAAGTCTTTAGACAACTTTAGCTATCATGAAACTGCTGTGACTGAGACACAGACACCCTTCCCACTGACATAGCTAAAGGTAATTAGCATGATTTCTTTCTCAGTGATAGACACGAAAACATTTTAAATATTTGCAAATATTAGTATAAAATTATACTTTAAAGTGTTGATGATCAATGGGGGAGTTTTTGCAAAGAATTGTCCTATATCCCTCATGACTTTCAAAAGTCCCTAAGACTTTCATATAAATTTGTTTGATTATATAAGCCTAGAATCTAACTATATTTTAAATGTAAACACAAAGATTTTTTTGGTTTGTTCTCACATTACTGCTTTTCCAAATTATGATTAAATTTCCTGTAAAATATTGAAACATTACAGAAACACTGTCAAAAGTATTCCTTAGGAAAAGTAAATCTTCTATACTGTCACCTGTTATGGACTGAATTGAGTCCCCCTCCCCCCAAAGTCATGCTGAAACCCTAGCCCCCCCCCCCACCTCAGAATGTGACTATATTTGGAAAAAAGGCCTTTAAAGAAGTAGTTAAGTTAAAATGAGACCATTAAGGTGGGTCCCAATCCAATTTGACCAGTATCCTTACAAGAAAAGGAGATTTTGACAAAGACACCAGATGAGTGTATGCCCAGAGGAAAGACCATGGGAGGACACAGTCAATTGGCCATTTGCAAACCAGGGTGAGAAGCCTAAGAAGAAACCAAACCTGCTGACATCTTGATATCAGATATCTATTCTCCAGAAACTATGAGAAAATAAATTTGTTAAGCCAAAAAAGAAAAAGAAAAAAACAAAACAAAACTAGACACACTTCTGAAAAACATTAGTCAGTATTTTGGTATCCCTCAATTTGAATTTTCTCATTAGAATGAAGGTATGCATTTCTGTCTCAGTGCAGCATACCCAGTTACATGATGTTATGTCTTATTAATAGTGATGTTAAGGTGCTGTCTGCTGGGTTTTTCTCACTGTAAGTTACTATTTTCCCTTTGCAATTTATCTTGAGGGAGATACTTTGGGGCTATATATAGTAAATATCACAGATTGGAGGAGATTTAAGGAGACATAACAACTGAATGAAGAATGGGATCCTGGATTAGATCCTGAAACAGAAAAAGGACATTAGTGGAAAATTGATGAAGTTCAATAAAGTCTATTATTTCATTAATATACTGTGCCAATTTTAATTTTCTGGTTTTCATAAGGATATGTGATTATGTAAAACAGGGGTCTCCAAACTTTTTACACAGGGGGCCAGTTCACTGTCCCTCAGGCAGTTGGAGGGCTGGACTATAAAAAAAAACTATGAATAAATCCCTATGCACACTGCACATATCTTATTTTAAAGTAAAAAAAAAAAACAAAAACAAAACGGGAACAAATACAATATTTAAAATAAAGATCAAGTAAATTTAAATCAACAAACTGACCAGTATTTCAATAGGAACTAGGCTCCTCTCACTGACCACCAATGAAAGAGGTGCCCCTTCCGGAAGTGCGGCGGGGGCCAGATAGATGGCCTCAGGGGGCCGCATGTGGCCCGCGGGCCGTAGTTTGGGGACCCCTGATGTAAAATGTCAGCATTACAGGGAGTAAGTGAAGGAAGTAGAGAAGCTCTCTAAACGATTTCTGCAACTCTTTTATAAGTCTAAAATAACTTCAAAATTAAGTTTACAGGCCCTGGCCAGTTGGCTCAGTGGTAGAGCGTCGGCCTGGCGTGCAGGGGTCCCGGGTTCAATTCCCGGCCAGGGCACACAGGAGAAGCACCCATCTGCTTCTCCACCCCTCCCCCTCTCCTTCCTCTCTGTCTCTCTCTTCCCCTCCCGCAGCGAGGCTCCATTGGAGCAAAGATGCCCCGGGCGCTGGGGATGGCTCCTTGGCCTCTGCCCCAGGAGCTAGAGTGGCTCTGGTCGCAACAGAGCGACGGCCCCGGAGGGGCAGAGCATCGCCCCCTGGTGGGCAGAGCGTCGCCCCCCCTGGTGGGTGTGCCAGGTGGATCCCGGTCAGGCGCATGCGGGAGTCTGTCTGACTGTCTCTCCCCGTTTCCAGCTTCAGAAAAATACAAACAAAAAAAAAATTAAGTTTACAAAGCTGCAAGTTCTGATTTCACACATCTGGGCAGGATCTGAGAGCATGCATTTCTCTAAAATGCCCCATAATGGTGATGTTGCCGGCCCACGGACCACATCACTAGCAAGGCCTTGGCAAACACAGCTGATGCATTGTACTGTATGCAACTTTCAAAGGACAACTAACTAAAATGCATCAAGATTTTACTTCAAATGCAGTAATAACTGCTTAACTGGAGGCATTCTTAAACTCTGGCACAAGCCAACTGAAAAATCTGAAATCAGTCCTTGCTACCAGACCATCTATGGTTGGCCTTCCCCGGCTGAGCCTGGCACCCCCTCCAAGGCTTCAGAGCCAGGAGAACCTTCATAAGGACACACACCATCCACGCGCACTTGCAAGGTGACAGCAATCATGGGGATCATGATTCGGCCCCAGGTCCCGCTGACAGTGGGCATCACCGAGACCACTGGGAGAGAGAAGCACAGTAAAACAGGTCTGGAATTCCTGCTCACAATGTGGGGACTGGCTGATACACACGTAATCTCTGTTCACCCCATGAAAATTATTTTTCACAGCATATAAACCCACAAGAAAGAAAATAAGAGATTTGCAGACAAGAGATTTTTGCAAATTCCTGGCAGACTAAAAGGATCTAATCAGGGTAAAAGTAGAAGCGATGTGAAGCACACAAGAGTTGGTACAACAGGCCCTGGCCGGTTGGCTCAGTGGTAGAGTGTCGGCCTGGCATGCAGGAGTCCCGGGTTCGATTCCCGGCCAGGGCACACAGGAGAAGCGCCCATCTGCTTCTCCACCCCTCCCCCCCCTTCCTCTCTGTCTCTCTCTTCCCCTCCTGCAGCCAAGGCTCCATTGGAGCAAAAGTTTGCCCGGGCGCTGAGGATGGCTCTGTGGCCTCTGCCTCAGGCGCTAGAATGGCTCTGGTTGCAACAGAGCGACGCCCCAGATGGGCAGAGCATCGCCCCCTGGTGGGCATGCCGGGTGGATCCCGGTCGGGCGCATGTGGGAGTCTGTCTGACGGCCTCCCCATTTCCAACTTCAGAAAAATGCAAAAAAAAAAACCCAAAAAAATAAAATAAAGAAGGGTGGGTACAACCAAAGGAGGGCTCTCAGCCTGCAGCGTGCCAGGACCCAAAACCCAGGACCCTCAGCAGAGGGTGAGGACTGCACCTGCACACACAAGACAGTCCTGGTACAGAAAAGCTGTACAACGGGCCCCGAGACCCACTGCGGCAGCCCACAATCAAAAGGGTCTTCCTTAAGCTGAAAGGGAAAGAAAATCTGCCATCTGGCATTTGAGGTCCAAGCACGGTAACAAGCTCCCAATCACCCAAAGAGAAACACACACATTTTCACACCAGCCTCACAGACTCAGATCTACTAGCTTCCTCCTGCTTTAGATAATCACCAATAAATTGAGGAATACTTGTCATACAAAGCAAGAAGCTAGCATTTTTAAATTATTAAAAGACAACAATGACACTAGATGAAACAAGAAATCAGAGAACCAGCCCTGGCCAGTTGGCCTAAGGGCCAGAACGTCAGCCCAGCATATAGACGTCCCAGGTTCGATCCTTGGTCAGGACACACAAGAGAAGTGACCATCTGCTTCTCTCCCCCTCACTCCCCCTTATCTCTATCTTCCTCTATTCAACTGGTTCAAGCGTCAGCCCTGGGAGCTGAGGATAGCTCAGTTTGTTCGAGTGATCAGCCTCAGGTGCTAAAAATAGCTCGGTTGATTGGAATATTCACCCAAGACAAGGGTTGCCCCCTAGACAGGGTTTGCAGGGTGGATCCCAGTCAGGGCACATGCAAGAGTTTGTCTCACTATCTCCCGTCCTCTCACTTAAAAAGAAAAAAAAAAATCAGAGAACAATAAAAGACCTGAAAAAAATATCCCTATTAGTATCCTCGGTGTCAAGGAGATAATGCATTAAAAAACAAGAAGCTACTATGAAAAAGGAACAGTACAAGCTTTAAATAGGATTGGGAGATAAACTGAAGCCTTCTCCCAGAAATAAGAATAAAATGACACAGGAAGAAAATAAAGAGAAGAGAAAAAGATGTCCATCATCAAACTAATAGGAACTTGGGAAGAGAGTAAAAAAGAAGAAATTCTCAAATAAATGATACAAGAGACTTTCCCAAAGCTTAAAGACAAGACTCTAGGATCAAAGAGCACATCCTTTGGTACTCAGTAAATGTCCTAAAGCCAAAGAGGATCCTAAAAAGTAACCCAAAAGGCTACTTGGCCAAAGGTTCTCAATTAAATGAAGAAAACCAAGATTGATATATGGAGTCCTGAACAGCCCATGATAATACCAGTGCTGGCATAGAATAATCAATCCAGAGTAGAAAAAAGAGGACAGATGGCTGGAAAGGAGAAGGAAGGTTGGAGAGATCTGACATCATCCTTGAGAATTTAAACAATGTAAGGAGTCAATGAAAGCAGAAAATGCAAAGAAAAAGAAATGCCATTACAAACAACAGAAAAAACAAACAGCTGTATTAGAAGGAACAATTTGAGTTACATAGTGAATTCAGGGGATAGAATAGGTGCCATATGATATGAAGACCTAAATGATACAATCGCAACAAAGTAAAAAATACGTACAATTAATACCAATTTACTATGTAGCACCATGAAGAATCTGAAAAAACAACAAAAAGATATAAAAGTCTCTGAGGAGGGGTACTAAAAGGCTGGGAAGGAGGCTGTTGCTTCTCATTGGAGTTTTTCATTGACATTTCATTGTATATATTACTTTAAAATATTAAATACATGTATGTTTAATTCCTTTAAGAACATTCAAATGTTGGCTGTGTGTGTCTCAGGCGAGTCACTCAACCTCTGTGGGTCTCACTCACCTCATCCATAAAACAGGACAGTCTCTACCTCATTGGGTCGCTAAGAAACACTGCAAATGGCCTGACCTGTGGTGGTGCAGTGGATAAAGTGTCGACCTGGAAATGCTGAGGCCGCCAGTTCAAAACCCTGGGCTTGCCTGGTCAAGGCACATATGCGAGTTGATGCTTCCAGCTCCTCCCCACCTTCTCTCTCCCTCTCTGTCTCTCTCTCTCCCTTTTTCTCCTCTCTAAAATGAATAAATAAAATTAAAAAAAAAAAAAAAAAAGAAAGAAACACTGCAAATGATGAGTGGTCCAAGCCACAGAAAATGACCCATAAATGGCAGCTGTGTTTTTAAAAAGTAAAGCCTACGATGGCAGAATACATGACAAGAACATTATTTTAACTTCAGGGCAAAGGGGAAATGGAATTGAACATATATAATTTATTTTACAGGCAGTTTTGGAGTTTTCTTTTATGACTGGATGTTTGTTCCCAGGGTTGTCCCAAAGGCTGAATGTTCAATGATCCAATCACCTACTTCCTGATTAACGTTCCCCTCACTTACTGAGGGCCACTCAACTATCCCAAGTTATGTTCCCCAAACTTCCAGTTACTATTCTCCCCTTAGGGCTGTCTCCTCTCACCAACCGTTGGTTTAGTGGTAGTTTAACCAACGCAGTCAGGCCTTGGGAGCATTCAGGAAGAACAGGTAACTCCAAATAGATAGCGATAGCCTGTTCCACTTCCAGACCCTGAACTGGGGCCTCCCCTGCTTTAGGCAAACTCTCTATCCTTGGAAGTCACTCTCGGTGACAGTTCTTCAGGGAATATTTATTTCTTCAATATCAAGACAAACTGTTTCTACCATTCCATCAGACACAAATCAGTCCTCTATTAAGACAATGTATCCAATTCGCTCACAGAGTGGAGATGGAACGTACATCGACATTTTGCAGTCATGAGGGGAGGGCGGACTTCAAAGAAAAGAACTGAGGTCACATTTCAAAAGGATTAAACTACAGATGTACCAAAAAAGTACAGGAGTGGGGGGAAAAACAGGTCGGGAGAATTGGATCCGATCCCCCTCCTAAAGCTGCCTATTCCTAAACGGCACCCTACGCCCCTATTTCCCTCTGTGAAAGCTTAAGCAAATTAAGAGAATGTTGTCGGTGTTCCTAACTTGCAATAGTAACTCAGGGTGCCAACCGAGTCGGAAGTCGGGTTGACAGGAACTACCACACCGCAGGATCTTTTGCGTGCGCTTCATTTTCCCATTTCCCAGACAACTGAGACCCAGCCAGCCCCCTCCTGCAACTCGAGCTGTCCGTCTGCAGGGCGACCCTCGGGACGTCAGGGAACACCTCTCGCAGGGCTGCTCCCCAATTTCAAAGGCGGCTGGCGGGGCCCCGGGGGCCGTACCTGTCACCCCCACCGTCCTACTCCACGCACCGCACGGCGCGGGGAGGTGGGGGGTGAGGGGGGTTGCAAATGCAAAAGAAAATTAATGAAAAAGAAAGCAAGTCTCCTGCGGGAAGAAAACGAGCCTGCGCGGGACCCTCTGACTCGGCCCCCCAGTATCGGAATGCTGGGGGGACAGCGCCATGCGCCCAAGGGAGGACGCGGTGCTACGGGGGCCGCAGAAACACGGAAACGTCAGGATCGAGGGGGCGCCCGGAGGGGCCGAGGGGAGCGGCGGTAGTTAAGAGGTTGCTGGCAGGGCTGAAGGGGGCGGCGGTGCCCAAGGCTGTTGAGGCTTAGGGGGCGTCCGGAGGGGCTGACAAGGCTGCGGGGAAACGGCGGGGGGACGAGTGCCCGCAGGGCTAAAGGGGGCGGCAGGGCCCAGGGGCGCTGAAGGGGCAACCGGACAGAGGCAGCGGGCCGTTGGCGGGCCGAAAAGGGTGTCCCGGGCGGGGGCAGCGGGCGCGGGCGCCGCGGCCGGAGGAGGGCGAAGGGAGGAGGGAGAAGGGGAGATCTCGCTCTCGCTCTCGCCCCGCGGGAAGGGGGAGGTGGAGACGCGACCGGCTGCGGGAGCTGCAATTACCGTGTGGGCTGCGGAATTCTCGTGGTGTTTGTCGGGGAGATGCGATAATGGCGCCCGTCCTCGCGAGAGAAGCCGCCGATCTGCGCAGGCGCTGCGAGTTGCCTCCCGCGGCCCTCCTCCCTGCATCGTTTGCGCAGGCTCTTCGGACAGGGCGCGCCGGGAGCAAGGGCGGAGCCAAAGGCGGGGGCGTGCCGCTTTAGGCCTCCAGCGCGCGATATGGCCCGCTCCCATGACAGCCGAGCATGCGCACACTCCTGCTCTGCTCCACAGTTTAGACCTGAAGGAGTTCTTACTTCGCAGTGATGCGGTGCGGCTTCTCGCTAGCGAGACTGAAGTCACATCGGGGGGCCATTGGAGGAATTTGCATTTTCTTTGCGACTTAATGAATAGGCATTAGCGGCCCCAACGACTACATATCCCGGAGGGCCCTGCGCGAACTACAAGCAGTGCATTCTAGGAGTCGTAGTCCCGGGGTCTGCGCCATGCCTGCTGGTACTAGTAGTCTCTTCATACTCCGGTCGGCCGGCCGGGGTTCCATGGGCTGCTGGGACTTGTAGTTCTGCTCCGTTCCCTGCGTCCGGTGTGTATTATCGCTTCCGCTCTGACTGGGTTCTCCACCACCCCCAAAAAATTATGTGGTACTCAAGGCTTCCCAGTGTCAGGAGCATAGTGTTGAGTGCACGCGCGTGGGAAAAATATATTAATTATATATGATATATATTTTAAAGGTAATTAATATTATACATCTTATAATATGTGTTACTGTAAATAATCTATGAATATAAGTATAGTGTGAATGTGGCTATATTTATATAGTATAACTCTGCGTTTGTGGGTGCTTGTAGGAAAAAACATCTCAAATTATGGACAGTACCCAGGAATGTTATTCCTTCTTTCTGCAATCACCATTACTTTTCATGTGTGCTGGAATTACCGTTACTTTTCATTATTCTTTATACTTTCCTCTATTTTCTGAGTTGTTTACATTGAGCAAAAATTCCTTTTATCATCTAAACACAAGAAGATGGGACTATTTTCATTTGGAAAAGAAAATGCTTTACCATGAGTTTCCTGCTCATTTCCCTTTTGCCAATAATTAAAACCTGATTCTGGGCAGCAACCAGCTGTGCAAGCTTGGGCAACCTTGTTGAGTTCAAGTCTTTTGTAGAATTAACACTCTGGGGTTCTGCCGAGGCTCCTCTTCCCAGAATCCTTTCTAGGAAAAGTGCCTTAAAGAAATTCCAAAAGAAGAACCATAACCATAGAGGTACTCTGTAAAAAGATACTGACGTAGAAATGAGATGAGTCCTATGTAGAGATGATAAATCTAAAAAGAGTGGAAAATTGCTCAGCAAGGTCACATGATTGGAAAGAGACAAAAGCAGGGTTTGGAATCCAAAACATCAGAGTTGGCTCACCATTGAGGAGGGCAGTGTATTCAAAACACTAACCACAGAAATCCTGAAAGAAGGGTTGGGGGATGGGGAGTTCTACAGAGCCCTCTCTGCTTTGTAGCCCTCTTCCTCAATCACAGCTGAATCAAAACACTTAACTATGTAAGAATTCTTTTTTATTTTTCTGAAAAAAACAGAGAGAGACAAAGAGAGGGACAGATAGAGTCAGACAGGAAGGGAGAGAGATGAGAAGCATCAATTCTTCGTTGCAGCACCTTAGTTGTTCACTTATTGCTTTGTCATATGTGCCTTGACCAGGGGGCTGCAGCAAATCAAGTGACCCCTTGCTCTAGCCAGCGGCCTTGGGCTCAAGCTGGTGAGCCTTGCTCAAACCAGAGAAGCCCGTACTCAAGCAGGGGACCTCATGGTTTCGAACATGGGTCCTCCGCATCCCAGTCCGACACTTTATCCACTGCGCCACCGCCTGGTCAGGCACTATGTAAGAATTCCTAATCTTCTCCATCTTACATAAAAGCAGATAAACATAAGGTGGTATTTTTTTATATACAGTGTGTCCATCAAGTCATGGCGCACTTTTGACCAGTCACAGGAAAGCAACAAAAGACGACAGAAATGTGAAATCTGCAACAAATAAAAGGAAAACCCTCCCAGTTTCTGTAGGATGATGTGGCAGCATGTGCGCATGTGCAGATGTTGATGTAACTGTGTATACAGCGGAGCAGCCCACGGCCATGCCAGTCGAGATGTGGATGGTACAGAGGAAAGTTTAGTGTGTTCTGTGGCTCGTTAAATTCGAATCCGTGACCAAAATGCGACGTGAATATCTGCGCGTTTATAACGAAGCGCCACCACATAGGAATAACATTACTCAGTGGGATAAGCAGTTGAAGGAAACTGGCAGTTTGGTGGAGAAACCCTGTTCTGGTAGGCCATCAGTCAGTGACGAGTCTGTAGAGGCTATACGGGATAGCTACCTAAGGAGCCCTAAAAAATCTGTGCGTGAGCCCACATCAAACTGCACTGGATAGGTATGAAACTGGGAGAGTTTTCCTTTTATTTGGTGCAGATTTCACATTTCTATCGTCTTTTGTTGCTTTCCTGTGACCGGTCAAAAGTGCACCATGACTTTACGGACACACTGTAGTTCATATTATCACGAAGGTTTTGCCTGTAGCTCCCTTCCAGGTGTGGGTTTGCCTGCTCCTTCCTGCCCAGGCCTTGCACAAGCTTGGCTACAAGCCACTAATAACTAAGTCAGGGGTCCCCAAACTACGGCCCGCGGGCCACATGCGGCCCCCTGAGGCCATTTATCTGGCCCCTGCCGCACTTCTGGAAGGGGCACCTCTTTCATAGGTGGTCAGTGGAGGAGCATAGTTCCCATTGAAATACTGGTCAGTTTGTTGATTTAAATTTACTTGTTTGTTATTTTAAATATTGTATTTCTTCCTGTTTTGTTTTTTTACTTTAAAATAAGATATGTGCAATGTGCATAGGGATTTGTTCATAGTTTTTTTTGTAGTCCGGCCCTCCAACGGTCTGAGGGACGGTGAACTGGCCCCCTGTGTAAAAAGTTTGGGGACCCCTGAACTAAGTCATGATCAGAAAGTAAACCAATCAAAATTATAATGGTGCTTATATTGGAGTTGTTGACTTCTCTTTTATGTTTTCAGTGTTTCAGCTTTGTTTATTTACCATTTTGCTGCCCAGGAAGCTCAACTAGAGGAAGGTGTTAATATTCACATCTAGCTGGTTAACCATGATTTTTAAAAAATTAAATACTTTAAAATCAGCAAGGACAGCTGTCTACCAATAAAGGGACACTTTCTGACCGACCACAGAGGGTTCTTCTTCTTGCCAATTTATACAAGAATCCAGTGGAAGTTCCAGAAGTTAATTAGGCTAAAGTCACATTGGTGTGGGCTTTTATAGGAAGAGAGGGAGGTGCACTGCAGCCTCAGAGGCAACAGAAGCGCGGGGCCACTTAGATGTATGTGCACTGGGCATTTGCAAAGATCTCCAAAGCCCCTTCTTCAAAACCAGACAGTGCCCACCTGAAGGAAAACCTGGAATCCTTCAGAAGGGTTCTGTTCCTGAAGATGTCACTAGGATAGAGAAATGTGAATTATTCATGAATCACTTAGTTGCCCAGAAAAAAACCTACAAAACTGAGAACACCTATTCACAAGAGCAAGCCTGACCTGGGCTTTGTCTCCAAGCTCTCCTATGGTGAAGTACTGAGGCTTCATTTGGCTCATGAGGATCTGGGGAAATAGAGTTTGTAAAGGGTTTAGTAGAGGGTCTGACTCAGGAAATGATCATTTTACCATTTGTTGAGTTACCATGCCTTGAGCCAGGCTCATTTTATTTTAATCCCTCTTCTTTGGGAAGAATGTAAAGTTCAGAGAGATTAAGCAACACACTCAAGATCACACAGCCATCACAGCACAAGAACTTTGAGGAGGACTGTTCTGAGATGTGGCAGAAAAGGTAGTTAAGATACAGGCTGTGCAAATCCTTGTTGCCAAGAGTTGAGTTTTATCTTGATCCTAAAATTAACGTGAAGCCTTTACAAGGTTTGAGGCAAGGGTAAATATGATCCCATGTTGTGTTTTCAAACGTCACTCTGTTTGGAGTGCTGGAAAACAAGTTAAGGGTGTGGAGAGAGGTAGTGAGGAAGCTGCGGCCAGATTCCAGGCAAAAGATGATGGAGGCCTGAACTACTCCAGGATGCAGAGAACTGGACAGAATCAAGGGGTCCCAGGGGGCCAAAACGTAGGGCAGGGCATGGGATAGGGAGCAGCAGTGCCATCTGTCCAAGGACTCAGAGGGAGACACACCCATCCATAATGTAATACATTAACAAAATGAAAGGAAAATTGCATGATCTTCTCAATAGATGCAAAAAAAAAAGCATTTGACAAATTCAACATCTTTCATGATTAAACTTTTCAACAAACTATAGCAGAAACAAACCTCAAAATCATAAAGCCATATATGACAAGCCTACAGCCAACATCATATTCAATGATAGAGTGTTGGCCTGGGATGCTGAGAACACAGGTTCCAAACCCCGAGGTCGCTGGCTTGAGCATGGGCTCATTCAGCTTGAGCACAGGCTCATCAGCTTGAGTGCGGGGTCGCTGGTTTGAGCGTAAGATCATAGATATGACCCTATGGTCGCTGGCTTGAGCCGCAAGGTCACTGGTTTGAAGCCCAAGGTTGCTGGCTTGAGTAAGGGGTCACTGGCTCAGCTGGAACCCCCTAGTCAAAGCACATATAAGAAAGCAATCAATGAGCAACTAGGGTGCCACAATGAAGAATTGATGCTTCTCATCTCTCTCCCTTCCTGTCTGACCTTCTTTCTCTCTCTTAAAAAAGAAAGAAAGGTTGAAAGCTTCTTCTTTAACATCAGAAACTAAACAAGAATGTCTGTTCCTATTTAACATAGTACCAGAAGTGCTAACCAGAGCACTTAGGCAAAAAAAAAAGATATGAAATATACCCAAACTTGAAAGCAAAGTTGAATTGTCTTTGTTTGCAGATAATATGATCTTATACATAGAAACCATAAAGACTCTGTTGAGAAACTGTTGAACTAATAAACAAACTTAGTGAAACTGCAGGATACAAAATTAATATGCAAAAATCAGTTGCATTTCTATGCACTAACAACAAACTATCTAAAAAATAAATGAAGGAAATAATCCCATTAACAATAACACCAAAATAATAAAATAGAATAAATTTAATCAAAAAGGTAAAAACTGTAAAGCATTGATGAGAGAAATGAAGAAGACACCAATCAATGGAAAGATAGTCCATGTTTATGGATCAGAAGAATTAATATTGTTAAAATGTTCACACTACCCAAAACCATCTACAGATTCATTACAGTTCTTAGCAAAATTACAATGGCATGTTCCACAGAAATAGAAAAAGCAATCCTAGAATTTGTATGGAACCACAAAAGCCCCTGAATAGTCAAAGCAATCCTGAGAAAGGAGAACAAAGCTGAAGGTATCACACTTTATGATTTCAAACTATATTACAAAGCTATACTAATCAAAACAGTATGGTACTGGCATAAAAATAGACACAGACTAATGGAACCATGGATAGAGAGCCCAGAAATAAAACCATTCATATTTGGTCAACTAATCTTTGACAAGGGCACTAAGAATGCACAAAGGGGGTAAGAATAGTCTCTTCAATAAATAGTGTTAGGAAAACTAAATATTAGGATGCAAAAGAATAAAATTTGTCCCCTATCTTACACCATACATAAATTAACTCAAAATGGATTAGAGACTTAAATGTAAAACCTGAAATCATAAAACTCTCAGAGAAAACATGGGGGAAAGCACCTTCATGTAGGTCTTGGCAATGATTTTACGGATATGACACCAGAAGCACAAGCAGCAAAAGCAAAAACAAAGTGGATTGCATCAAATTAAAAGGTTTCTATACAACAAAACGAAAAGACAACCTACCAAATGGGATAAAATATTTGCAAACCATATATCTGAAAATTGGTTAATATCCAAAAATATATAAGAAACGTATACAATATACCCCCCCCAAAAAAAACTGATTTTTAAATTGGCATAGGACTTAAATAGACATTTTTCCAAAGAAGATTTATATAAGTATATGAAAAAGTGCTCAATGTCGCTAATCATCCGGGAAATGCAAATCAAAACCACAATAAGATATCTCTTCACACCTGTTAAAATGGCTGTTATCAAAAAGATAAGAGGTAATAAGCTCTAATGAGAATGTAGAGACACAGGAACTCTTGAATACTGTTGGTGGGAATACCATTATGGAAAACAGTATAAGGGTCCCTCAAAAAATTAAAAATAGAGCCTGACCAGTGGTGGTGCAATGAGTAGAGCATGGATCTGGGATGCTGAGGTCCCACGTTCAAAACCCCAAGATCTCCAGCTTGAGTGTGGGCTTATCCAGCTTGAGTGCAGGCTCACCAGCTCAAATGCTAGGTACTGGCTTGAGCTCAGGATCATCAACATGATCCTAAGGTTGCTGGCTTGAGAAAGAGGTTGCTGGCTCAGCTTGAGCTACTCTTAAGGCACATATGAGAAGCAATCAAGGAACAACTAAAGTGACGCAACTATAAGTTGATGCTTCTCATCTCTCTCTCTCTCTCTCTTTCCCTGTCTCAAAATAAATAAATAAATATTATATATACATATATATGTAATTTCCATGTCATCCAGCAATCCCACTTCTGGGTATTTATGCAAAGGAAAGAAATCAGTATATTGATTATTGATCAGACATCTCCCCATGTTAACTGTAGCATTACTCACAAGTCGCCAGGCCAGGGAAAAAAACCTAAGTGTCCAACAACAAATGGGGATGTATAAAGAAGGTATAACTATATATAGGAAGCAAATCCTACCATTTGCAACAACATGGATGGACCTAGAGGACATGCTTGACACAGAAAGACAAAAATTGTATGATCTCACTTATATGTGGAATCCAAAAAAGTCAACTTATAGAAACAGAGAATAGAACAGTGGTTGCCAGAGGCTAGGAGGAGGGGAAATAAAAGGTATTGGTCCAAGGTTACTAATTTTTAGTTATAAGAGGAAAAACTTCTGCAGATCTATTGTACAGCATAGTGACCATAGTTAATGATACTGTATAGCAGAGATTTTCTACCAGAGTGCCACGACAGCACACTGGTGTGCCACAAGAATTTTTTAAACATGCAATACCTATTTAGTCAGGGGTACTGACCTCTTTTCTCCCTTAGACTGTCAAATAAAAAATGACAACAATAGCCCTGGCTGGTTGTCTCAGTGGTAGAGCGTCAGCCCGGCATGTGGAAATCTCAGGTTTGATTCCTGGCCAGGGCACACAGGAGAAGCACCCATCTGCTTCTCCACCCCTCCCCCTCTCCTTTCTCTCTATTTCTCTCTTCCCCTCCCGTAGCCAAAGCTCCATTGGAGCAAAGTTGGCTCGGGCACTGAGGATGGCTCCATGGCCTCCACTTCAGGCGCTAGAATGGCTCCAATTGTAGCGGAGCAACGCCCCAGGGGGGCCGAGCATCGCCCCCTGGTGGGCATGCCAGGTGGGTCCCAGTCAGGTGCATGCAGGAGTCTGTCTGCCTCCCCACCACTTCTCACTTTGGAAAAATACAAAAAAATAAAAAATAAGTGCATAAAAAAAATGACAACAGCCAACACAACAATAGCCATCTGGTATGAATGCCCTGTTTTGAACCATAAATATATAGGTCATATAACAGACTTTCATCTTATTGGTCACATGGCATAATAAGGTTGTGTCTGATTGGTTAATTCTTGGTACCAGAAATCCTTATACACAAGTATAGGCACCTGATTTTTTAAAAAGTCACTTTGAAACAAACTACTACTATTATTTTTTTGTGAATCAATCAAAATTATACCTATTTTTTTTGTCAGATGAGCAAAAATATATTTTTTGGTGTGCTGCAGAGTTTTAATAATTAGTTTATGTGTGCCCTGAGGTGAAAAAAGTTGAAAATTGCTGCTGTATAGTACAATTGAAATGTACTAAGATCTCAAGTATTCTCACCACAGGTGACGAAGGTGTTAATTAATCTGATTGTGGTAATCCCTTCAGAATGTATTCATATATTAAATCATCATTTTATTTGTCAATTATACCTCTATAAAGCTAGAAAATACTTTTTAGATAATTTTAAGAGCACCCTGGCCAGGTGGCTCAGTGGATAAAGTGTCAACCTGGCGCACCATAGGTCACAGATTTGACTCCCGAATAGGGCACCTACAAGAAGCAATCAATGAGTGCACAACTAAATGTAACAATTAAGTGAAACAACAAGTTGATGCTCCTCTCTCTCTCTCTCCCTTCCTCTCTCTCTCTCTCTCTCTCTCAAATCAATGAAAAAAAATTTTTTTTTAATTTAGGAGTAATAAGGACCTTACCCAAACATAGTTGCATGGATAGGATGTCCTGTGAAACTGGAAAAGCTGCCTAAACTTTCTGTGCCTTAGTTTTCCTCCCTGTAAAAGGGGTAGTAAGACCTCCAGTTACCTGTGAGTAACATGCCTTTGAGTATGGACTCATGTGGGATCCATTTCCAGCTCTTGTTCACCTTGTTTGGCTCTGGCCCAGTAACAGCATCCTTGACCTCAATGTTTTTATTGGTTAAATGGAACAATAAGATCTACCTCAAAGAGTTGTTTTATTTTCCTTTTCTTTTTCTTTTTTAGAAGAAGAAAGATAGACAGACTCCCATATGTGCCTTGATCGGGACCCACCCAGCAATCCCCATCTGGAGCCAATGCTGGAATCAAACCAAGCTATCCTCAGCATCCAGGGCCGACGCTTGGAATAACCGAGACACTGGCTGTGGGAAAGAAAGAGGGAGAGAAGGGGGAGAAGGAAGGGAAGAGAAGCAGATGGTCACTTCTCCTGTGTGCCCTGACCGGGGATCAAACCCGGGACATCCATACGCCGGGCCAACGCTCTATCCAGCTGGCCAGGGCCCCAGAATTGTTTTCGAATTTTGAAATTAACTTTGGAAAGTGCTTGCCCACAGCATTTGGCACAAAAGACACACTTACACTGACACCTTTTGTAAAAAAAATTGTATCTATACAAATAACTTAGACAATAATACTACTACTAACGAAAATAAATATTACTAGCGACCGTGATTGATGGCTCCCTAGGTTCCAGTTTCTGTGCCTTTGACCAAATCATGTGATAACCCACTAGTCTATCTATACCTTCCCAAACCTGCTTGACTGCTTTTTTCTCTCTTTTTCTTTTATTATATTTAAATACACATACCATAAATTTTACCATTTTAACCATTTTAAAGTGTACAGGTCAGTGGCATTAAGTACATTCACAATGTCTTGTAACCATCACCACTAATTGATTCCAGAACTTTTTCATTACTCCAAAAGGAAACACTGTTTCCTTTCTCAGTCACTCACCCTTGCTTCCTCACCCTCTCCCCCCCCATCAGCTTACTGCCAGCCCCCCACACCTCTATCCCCCAAAAATCTAAACCACAAGGACCCTGTCAGCTTGCAGTCTCCAACAGCGAGCCAATGATGCGATCTACCTGAAACAGGCTGGCTGAAGATGGCAGGGCAGCCTGGGATGGCAGAGGACACGCCCTCATGAGCAAAGGGAACCTGGGAGTGTCAGCTGACCAGTTGGCTCACGCCAGGGGGAGTGTGCCCTCATCCAGGGCCTGCAACATGGTGCCTGGCATGTAGCAACAGTAGGAGTACCACTCCAAGCACTTTACTCGTATCAATTCATTAAACCGTCACAACAGTGCAGCGGCGTCATTGCCACACTTCTGTGGGGTTTTTAAGGTCTAAGATCCTAGAATTCTACGATAGGTTATGATGTCATTTCTCCCCTTAAAGTTTATAAGTTTAACACCCACCCACCCACCACCACCACCAAATACAAACTTTTCTAATCCTGTAGGCTCCCTTTCATGAGTAGAAAGTGTCTGCAGAATAAAATGCCTGTTGTCCAAAGTAAGTTTGTTTGATACCTGGCACGTGCAATTATTACAGGTTGTATAACGAGAGGACCTTCCAATTTACTGTTCAAATGTGGACAGTTTTGTGCGTGAAATGGGCACCACCACCTGGGAGTATCCTGAACCAATCAGGACAGTTTACTTGGGGCAGGACAAATTAGTATCAAATCATATCTGTTTTATATAAAGTGGGCACTGGCTGCTTTTTCAGGAGTCCTAAGCAGAGGTCACCTGCTCACCTGTCCACCCACCCCACAGCTTTGACTGATGCCCATCCCTGCACTTTTGAACCCGTTGTTCCCTGTACATACACATACAGCATGGTTTAGTGCCTGGTCTGGAGCAGCCCGAGGCCAGAGAGCCACTCGGCTCCAAACTAGAGGTCAACAGCAAGAGTACGGACTTTGTCCTCCCCTGTGTGCCCTCACCTGTTCCCTTGGACCCACAGCAGGCCTGCCTTCCTGGCTCGCTCACCCAGCTGTTTACCAGACCAAAACACAGTGACCCCAGGAGCCTGGCCACAGTGAAGGCCACCTGTCCCAGTGTACCCACCCCTAAGCCAGACCAAGTGTCATCCTAGAAGCTGGGATGGGCATGGGTTGAAATTTAACTATCAGGGCTCACAGTTTGGGTGAGTTTTTATAATAAGAGGTGAGTCCAGTGTGCTTCACCATTGTTCCAATCAAAGTGAGCATCGTAGGAAAAATCACCCTCTCTTCTTTGGGCTCTGTGGGGACAGACCCAGGATACTAAGGACCCCAATGTTGAGCAGGAACCTCCTGGAGTCCTCGCGTTTCTCCATCTTGGTCAAGCAGGTGTGGGGGACTCTACGAAGTCATCTGCTAAGGCCTGTGCGACCATGCTCCCAGGGTCCGTGTGCCCAGAAAAATAGGAATAATGCTTGTAAGTAGAATTTCTTAGAATCCTCGCATTTTTCCAAATGCAATTTGATGCTTGTCTAAATTTATGATGTCTTTTAAAATGGAAGACAGTCTGGAGCCAGAATGCTTGGGTTCAGGTTTCCACTCTGTCTCTTTTCCCATAGGTGACCTTGGGCACGTCTTTTATCCTCAGATTCATGGGCTGGTTGGGAGGGCAAGAGGCTTGGAGTAAGATCAGTACCAAGTGCCCCTTCTCCCAGGACAAGCTGTTATTATGAAACATCCAGCCCTGAAGGACCAAATGAGCCAATTATAGAGCTCCAAAATGCCGCCAGCAGAGAACATTCTCAACAAACACGCAGTAAATAGACCACCTACCCAGCTCTGTCCAGAGACTGCCCCCCATCAGCCTTGTTCCGGGATCGGCAGAGTTCATGCCCTGAGACTCATCCTTTCTTCTTTCTGGGTCTCAGCTCTACCTCTGTCAAACAAAGGGCCGGCGTTGAGGGATGATAAGTTGGCTTCCGATGTAAATATTCCTCACTTTCCACAACTGGGCAGTTGAAAGAGCATGGGTTTCAGAGCCAGTCGCTCCTGAGGGTGGGCACTAGTGACTAGTGAGAGCTGGGCAGCTGCTTCACCTCCCTGAACCTCAGTTTCCTCATCTATGAAATGGGATGACTGTGTGTCGCATAGGACTGAATAAAGATGAATGGTGTGAGTGGAAAGCCTGGCACACCCCAGCTCTCAGTGGGCATCACTGGCTCTTTCCAGTTCATCTGTTGGTCTACACCGGAGGACGATGGTGAAATCTCTGTCTTGAAACCTCAGGGCAATTTACTAAAGCACTTCAGGCTCCATTGGGTTCCTGTTAGGCCAGAACTCAGGCCTGTTGAAGGTGAGGGCAGGCCCCTTGGGGAGCTAGACCACATGCTGTGGGTAAGCTGAGGCTCAGGCTCAGGCGGTATTCGGGGGCTGCTCTAGGTTTCCAAGAGAAGGAAACCCAAGGCGTCCTCCGGGATGTGCCACAGAAATGGAAACCAAAGTCACCAGATATATATCAACCCCCCCTACCCAGAGGGGGGCTGGGATAGAAGCCTTGTCCCACCCCACTCAGAGTGGGGTCCTCAGACCAGTCGCCGCAGCACCACCTGGGAGCTTGCTGGAAATGGGGAACCTTAGGCCCCACCATAGACCTACCTGTAAATTTCAAACCCAACAGAAGACCCTCACATAGAAAGACCCGCTCACCTGTCCGCCTCCAACCCCAATTCCCAGAGGCAACTGCTATGTGTAGTTTGCACTGCAGAATGCAGCCTTCCAACGAATTCCCCCAAGCACTTAGAAATCTGTCCACACATATACAACGCTTTCTAAAAAATAAAAGGTACTTCACTGGGCAAGCTTATCTGCACCTCGGTTTTCTTCTTTACTTAACTGTAGACATCTCCACAACTGTCTCTCAGTAACAGTCCCCTCTTAGTACTTAGTACAACCATTAAGAGAATCAGGCCACTTAAATGGAAACTTGGCCCCACCACTTTGTGGATGTGTGCCCCTCCGCAAGTTTCTTAGCCTCTCAGAGCCTGTCTCCTCTCCTGTAAAAGGTGGGTAATAAGAGTACTTATGGGCCCTGGCCAGGTGACTCAGTGGATGGAGCGTCATCCGGGCGCGCGGAGGTCACGGATTCAATATCAGGTCGGGGCACATAGGAGAAGCTGCCAATGAGTGCACAACCGAGTGAACAACTAAGTAGAACAAGTTGATGCTTCTCTCTCTCTCTCTCTCTCTCTCTCTCTCTCTCTCTCTCATCAATGGGAAAAGTAAATTTTCTTTTAAAAAGAGTACTATCACACAGCACTGCTGAAAGCATGAAATGAGATGATGCCTAGAAAGGCTTGGTCAGCGCCTGGCACCTCACGTGCCCTCTCCGGGCATTGTTATTATCACTCACGGGCCGTCACACGCCTGTGCCTATATGTAACCATTTCCCTGTCGGAGGTCACTGGGTGGCATACAATTTTTAACTCTTTATAAGCTATGCTCTCCCACATCTGTATACACTTGTGCAGGACAGGGTAACAAAGTAACTTTTGATCCAGTGCCTGAATTGGTTCATGCTGTAGTTCTCAAAATGCTGGCGGGGACACCAAGGCATTGTTATTTCAATGGTCCACAGTGAGCAAGGTCTGTTCTGCCAAATAGGCAAACAGGGAACATAGGAACTTCATCCCTCTCTTTAGTGTTTTGTTTATTGGGATTTAGCAAACATTTCATTTGGGGGCAGGAGTGTTTGCTACTAAAAGTGATTGAAAATCAGTGGTGGTTTGGCCCAGAGGGCAAAGTCAAGAGTTATAAAATGGTCAGAAATAATTTTAGGGACTATTTCAATTCAGTGGTCTCTGGCCATGTTTCGGTGTGTCTGGAAGCTACCTTTTACAGTGGGCATCTCCTCCCGAGTCTGTGATCGGTGACGTCCACCTTGGTAGCTTAAAATGGGCCCTGGTGGGAGGATTCACGGTGGTAATCAGCAAACGTTCCACATCAGAGCTTCTTATTCCTCAGCTCAGCCGGTTAGTAAACTTCCCGCAACAGACCGCTGCGTGCTCTCAAACATTTTTTTTTTTTTGTATTTTTCTGAAGCTGGAAATGGGGAGAGACAGTCAGACAGACTCCCGCATGCGCCCGACTGGGATCCACCTGGCACGCCCACCAGGGGCGACGCTCTGTTGTGACCAGAGCCACTCTAGCGCCTGGGGCAGAGGCCAAGGAGCCATCCCCAGCGCCCGGGCCATCTTTGCTCCAATGGAGCCTTGGCTGCGGGAGGGGAAGAGAGAGACAGAGAGGAAGGAGAGGGGGAGGGGTGGAGAAGCAGATGGGCACTTCTCCTGTGTGCCCTGGCTGGGAATCGAACCCAGGACTTCTGCACGCCAGGCCGACGCTCTACCACTGAGCCAACCAGCCAGGGCCTCTCAAACATTTTAATAGATATCTCTTGCTCATTCATTGGCAAGGCTTCCTGGGTTTGGCTCACTAAGGCTGGGGTGGGCTCCAAATTGGGGGGCGTCCAGATCTGTTCAACATGTCTCTCATCCTTCCCTGCACTTGGGCCAATGCTGGAACCATAGGAGGAGTGCTATGAATATTTATTGGAGGATGGAAAAAAGAGGATAATACTTTATTACTTCCCGTCAGAGAGCTGCTTTAGTTACAACAAGACTTCCTTTGCTGACATCAGCTTCAGCCTGGAGACATGATCGACTTGAGCAAACATCGGACACCTATTTAGGATTTAAGCAGTGTCCCCTGTTTGCAGATTGTGATGGACAGTAGCACCTTTTTACCTGGTGGCAGGGACAGTGTTCAATGCAGATGTTTCATGGTTGGCAGCCCCTTCACCCTTCATGAAGTTTCACAGATATAACCTTCTGTACCTTATGTCTCTGTGCCGGAAGGCCAGCCGAGTCCCCGGTTAGGGGAGGGCTGCCTCTGTGGCACTTAGCCGCGCCTGTGACCTATCTATGTTAAGAGTTGTGCAGCTGTGTCAAATCCCCGTTTTCCCTTAGGGAGGATCTATGCCAACTTGGTTTGTGAGGGTTGCACTGGTTTTTAAGTGTCCCTTCCCATCAGACACAATTGTGGTTTGTGCAGCTCAGAGGGGTTCGGAAGAAAGCAGACGATGGAAGACCAGGCACTCCCGGTAGAGATCAGGATTCAAGCAGATGGAGGAAGCAGACCGAGGTCCAGGCCAGTTAGCCGACTCTGAGTCTGCTATCATCCATTCGTCCCTCTTGCAAAGGAGAAGCAGGGAGCACTGGATGTGCCTGCAGGGTGCTTCAGGCTGCTCTGGCCTGGAGCACAGTGAGTCACTGCTTCAGGGCACTGGACGGGGTCTCTCTGGGAGGGAAGTGTCTCTGCTAGGCTGGCTGCAAGGCAGAAGCCAACATGGACTCCACAAGCTCTCTCTTCTGGTCTTGGTCAATCTGCTCGTATTATACACTACTATTCTCACTCTTAAAGATGAGGAAACTGAGGCGGGGGGAGGGGGGCAGCAGGGAGAAGGTAAATAACCAGCCAATAACTCAAGTAGTGAGTACTGAGAACTGGGTTATTTGGTCACAAATATGTCTTTCCCTCTACATAATGTTAAAAACTTTTTTTTTTTTTTGTATTTTTCTGAAGCTGGAAACTGGGAGAGACAGTCAGACAGACTCCCGCATGCGCCCGACCAGGATCCACCCGGCACGCCCACCAGGGGGCGATGCTCTGCCCCTCCGGGGCATCGCTCTGCCCCTCCGGGGCGTCGCTCTGCCGCGACCAGAGCCACTCTAGCGCCTGGGGCAGAGGCCAAGGAGCCATCCCCAGCGCCCGGGCCATCTTTGCTCCAATGGAGCCTTGGCTGCGGGAGGGGAAGAGAGAAACAGAGAAGAAGGGGGGGTGTGGAGAAGCAAATGGGCGCTTCTCCTATGTGCCCTGGCCGGGAATCGAACCCGGGTCCCCCACACGCCAGGCCGACGCTCTACCGCTGAGCCAACCGGCCAGGGCCCATAATGTTAAAAACTTTAGCACAGCCTGACTGTGGGTGGTGCAGTGGATAGAGCATCAACCTATGACACTAAGGTCTCAGGTTTGAAACTCTGAGGTCGCCAGCTTGAGTGCAGGCTCATCCGGCTTGAACACAGGCTCACCAGTTTGAGCGTGGGATCATGCTTGAGCCCAGAGGTTACTGGCCTAAGCAAGGGGTCACTGTCTCAGCTTGAGCCCCCTGGTCAAGGCACATATGAGAAGCAATCAATGAACAACTAAAGTGCCGCAACTATGAGTTGATACTTTTCAGCTCTCTTCCTTTCTGTCTTTCTCCCTCTCCCTGTCCCACCCCTCTATCGAGCACATATGCTAAAAAAAACAAACAAAAAGTTTTAACACAAAATTAACTATTAACACTTAAATATGGGGACATGTTGCCTGAAAATCTTCATTTTTATCCTGTCCTGAAAAATCTGCAGATCTCGCAACAAATGCTGCCATGCTTTCCAGACTGCCACAGTTCCCACCTCCCCGTACTGCCCCCTAGCGCCAGGCAGCAGCCTCACTGACACACCTGCCTGGACTCCGCAGGCCCCAGTCTGTACCCCAGGATCGGGTAGGAGGACTGCTATGGTCCTGTGCTGCCTTCACAGCCTCTCCTTCTATCATTTCATGAGCACTGGGTCTTTCACATGGTTGGGTGACTCTTGTCCACAATGAACTCAATTGGTCACCTCCCAGATGTGGAAGGTAAGTAACTTCTTTACTTTGCCACCTCCAGGTTCCAACTCTGTGCCCTTCCCCAGCTTGCTCTCAAATCAAGGCATAAATTATTTTTTTTAATATTTGCGTATCTATATTGCCTACAGCAACATGTCCACTGTTACAGGGAAAGCAAAACACACGAACAGAAGGTGGAATTTCAGGCCTTGGGTGGCCATTGGCAGGAGGTTTGGGAGTACCCTTAGGGTCTACAAAGAACAGAGAAACCCCTGCCAGGTCTGGGTAGCAGCCCATAACTACGGAAACCTTGAGAATAGAGAGCAGGGGGCCATTCTGCTTAGTGTTATTGCCGTCGGAATACTTTTGCCTTCTCCCTTTGGGAGACTTGAAGTATCTATGAGTGTAATGTGCCAGGAAGAGGTGCCAAACTACTCTGCCCTGCCTCACGCACATGCTTCTCCGGGTTTGGCCTGGAACCATAGGGCGAGGACTTCCTGAGACCAAATCAATGCAGTGGCGTCTGGGGATGGTCCAGAGAGGGCATGGAGCAGGGGCCCTGCGCGGGTGGGCAGGGTAAGCAGCTGACTGTCTGGTGGCTCCCGGGTACCATGCTGAGCTGGTTCTTCTGAGATCTCTGCCGTCTGACTCTCAGGCTCAGCAAGGCCAGTGCATCATCAGGGTCTCCTTCTTTCTCTTCTCTTTGTCCCCAGTGCATCCCCTTTGGAAGGGCCCAGGCTCCATGCAAGGGGGCTCCCGGCAGTCCCCCATCAACATCCGCTGGAGGGACAGTGTCTATGACCCGGGGCTACAGCCTCTCCGCGTCTCCTATGACGCAGCGGCCTGCCTCTACATCAAGAACACCGGCTACCTCTTCCAGGTGGAGTTTGACGACACTACTGAGAGGTCAGGTGAGTCTGAATGGGATTTGAGGCCTTTCTCTTCTCCTGTCACATCCTCAGAGTAAAGTCACGGACTCAGCAGAGAAGGGATGAGAGCTTTACTTAAATATAAAGTTTGAGGCCAAGGAACAGCATTGCAGAAGCAGGAACAGGTAAAATCCACAAGTCTTTCTGCAGGGACAGAGGAGTGATGCCTATTTTATTTTATTTTATTTTATTTTTTAACTGATGCTTATTTTAAAGTCTATAATGCCAATCACTTACATTCACATGGTTTTACTGAGGATAAAATAATGAACACAGTTAAGTCCCTTTCTTTATGGATTGCATTCCAGGGACTGGAGAGGAAGAAGCACTAAGCTAATAAAAACACAAACTCATGGCACATCAGAGGAGAAAAACAGAGAAAGGCAGACGAGGGAGGCGTGGTGGCGGGTAGGCTCGAAAGAGAGGAGGAAGGGAATTGCGCTGACAACGGGCCCAGCAGCCAACAGACATTGACCTAGTTGGTGTTTAAATGAATGCCCACCTGCTATGAGGAAACGGAGGGGAAGAGGACAGAGTTGGAGCAGGGACCAGCCAGAGGCTGTCTGGGATGATGACGGTGGAGGGCTTTTGGGCAGGTGGGCAGGGAGGCAGGAGAGAGGCCCCAGAAGCTTTGCTGGGTCTCAGCGCTCTGGATGGGCTTCAGCTGAACCGCCTCATTAGATCCCTCTCAGGATGCTCAGGAGTTTGGGACGTCTACTCCACCAGGTTGGGGATGTTTCTTTCCACTCCTGTGATACTTGTCAGGATCAGCTGCTTCCATCACAGCTGGTGTTTTTCAGCCCCTTTGGTATCATCGTAAACCTTGTTTACGCCAAACATCTGTTTTCTTTCTGGGAGTGGAGAATGTTCGTACATGCCAGGCAGAGGGTGCCCATGTGACCAGCCCCCAGTGAACACCTTGGGCAGCAAGTCTCTTAGGGGTGTCCCTGGTGGACAGCACAACTCACTGCTGGGGGAGTCGGCATGTCCCCGTGACTCCACCAGACACACTGGAAGCTGGAGCCTGGTCTACTTCAGACATCACCATATGCATCTTTTCCCTCTGCAGATTTTGTTTGGATCCTCTTGCTCTAATAAATCTTAGCCATGCGTATGACTGTGTGCTGAGCCCTGGGATATCTCCTAGAGAACATGGAACCTGGGGACCTGACACTGCCCCCAGCCCCCGTCCTTTCTGGGTGAGCCCTTGGCTATGTTTGGTTATGTTGTTCACTTCCTTATTGTCGCCCAGCAAAGAAGTGAACGCCTCGAGGGCGCCCTGAACCATGTGCACTAGTGTTCTTGGAGCCCAGGGGAGGGACTGGAGGCGGAGTGAGGCCCAGCCTCAAATAGTTCACTTCTAATGGACTGGATGGCTGCAGCAGGGGGCAGAGAGCCCTTCTCTCCTGTGCAGTCCCAGGGAGGGGCTTCCCGCACACAGTGGTTCAGCCCTCCCAGGTGCCTCTCCTCGGCTCACAGGTGGGAAGGAGCTTGTGCTTCCTGAGCAGCCACCTGTGTGCCTGGGGCTGCTCATGGTTCTTGATCAGTATTCACAGTGATCTCAGGGACACTTCTCAGTTAGGACTTCCCAAATGCAGGGACAAGAACCCCGACTCTGGCCAACATAAGCAAAGAGGAACTTCTTGGAAAGCTAAGCCTAGCTGACAGAAGAGAAGGGAAAATGGGACACCCAGATCTGGGAAAGTACAGGAACCAGGCCAGCTCAGGGCTCCGGGGAGCAGGGGTCAAGCATTTATTTACTTAGCACACCAACTTTTTTTCTGCCCAGTGTTGTTCTGTTCTAAGTTCAAATTCCCAAGGAGCAATTGAAATTGGCTTTTCGGGTTTAATATGGTTTGTGTTATTTTTAAACATTTTATGCAGCAGCTTTAAAAGATTAAATAAAGAATAATCGTTTCTGAACTTCTGCTTGGTTAATAGTTGTATGAATATTCTAATAAGATTGAGCAAAACAGAAATGGATGTAGATGAGTTCATGATCCTCCTATATAATTTTTATGTGTAACTATGGGTCTTACTGATATCTACATAACAAATTTATTTTCCTTTAACTTTTAAATTATGAAAAACTTTGAAGGTTACTTTGGACTTTTGTATGAGTACTGTTAAGATATATTTGACAAAAATAATTCAGATTCCCAGGGGAGAAAGTCTAGTGACTGAGCCAGCCCTTGGTCAGTGGGGTACCCAGCACCCTGAACCATGTCCTCACCAAGAACACATGCTCAGGGAAGGGGTGGTCCTGGGGGAAATTGAGGTGCTATTTCTGGAAGAGGGAAGATATGCTGGACAGACCAGCAGACATCCCTTTGATAAGCACCACCGTGAATAAATAACAGCACATAAAAAACAGAAACCACTGTAGAAGGTATTGGGGTTCTTATCTATGCAAGGAGAAATGGAGGCTCAGAGAGGAAGCCACTCACTCAAGATCAAGCGGCAAGGAAGTGGGGAGATCAGGTTCAAGCCCAAGTCCTGCTGATTCTAAAGCCCCGCCCCCCAGTCGTTCACTGGTCTCTTCTCCTTGTCAAGGGCTTCACTTGAACAAACTTAAGTGTTCCTCATAACAACTGTGTGAGATGCATATTATTCCGTATTTGGCAGGGAGGAGAATGAGGCTTAGGGCGAGTCACGGCCGGAGGTCATAGAGCCCTCACAGTGAGATTCTCTGTGTAAATTTCTCATAGTAAAATTCCCAAAGAAGGGAATTTTAAGAGCATGAATCCTCTGTTTGAAGGAATCTGCATTCAATATCCACAGGGTTCAGGCATGAGGCCGGAGGTGCTGACTTAAACAAAGGGGAGGAAAGGGCTAGCATATGGGGTGAATGTAGTCCAAATCACGCTAGGTCCTCAGGAGAAACAGCAGCCCATTCAGGGGCCAGGTGGGCTCCTGGTTCAAGCCCTGCCACACCATGTCCAGTGTGCTCACTCCGTCAGGAGGGCCAGTGGACAGTAAGGTCAGCCTGGGACACCCGTCTCTTACCTACCAGCAAGAAGATGCCCACATCCAGGCCCTCCTGCCAGGTGGAGCAGGGACATCTCTGTGATACTCTAAGGGCCCAGTTGTTTATACTATATTTTTATTTGGGTGTCTTATAGCATGTATGCTTTGGAATCTAGTTGTTCCTATATCCCATGGGAGTTCAGGGTCAGGGTGTAAGCTGGGAAACTAGACTATTACAGGTAACAATTATCCCCAGAATCACAAGTCAAGGCCTCCTTTTGGTCAAGAGTTTCAGCCCTGGCCAGTTGGCTCAGTGGTAGAGCAACAGCCCAGTGTGTGGATGTCCTGGGTTCGATTCCTGGTCCGGGTATACATGAGAAGCAACCATCTCCTTCTCTACTCCGCCCCCTCCCCACCTTTTCTCTCTCTCTCTCTCTTCCCCTCCCGGTTGGCGGGTGGATCCTGGTTCAGGGTGATCAGGCACATGTGGGAGTCTGTCTTTCTATCTCCCTTCCTCTTGCTTAGAAAAGAAGAAGGGAAAAAAAAAAGAATTTCAACCTCTTGAATTTTTACCCAAAGCTTGAATCATAGGAGTGGGTGTGGCCAGTACCGGCAACCCTTTCTCTGGCTTCAGTGATTGGTTCAGGAGTGAGCATATGACTCAAGCCACACAATAAGAACCAAAGAATTTTCTTGGAAATGTTCAAAGAGAACCTGTCTTTTTGCCTGCAGGTGCTGGGGGCAGCTGCAAGGGTGTGCGGCAGGTCCTCGCAGCAGAGCAAAGCTAAGAAGTGGATAGAAATGGAGGTCTGAGGCCATTGGCAGAGCCTCTGACTGCAGCTGTGCCTAAAGCCAAACCAGCTCTAGGACTAATCACCTTTTTTGCTTCAGTCAGTTTGATTTTAACTTTCAGTCTCTTGTTTTCAAGAGTCAAAATACAAACAGACAAATAAAAGTGACTAATTTTAAGAGAGAAGAAATAGAAGGAAGGCAGCTGGAGAATCGCCAGTTTCAGTCCTTTTAATATTTTCTCAAATGTAATTCAGCTTCAGGCTGGGTCTGGGCCACCAAGGGTGGAGGGAAGCGCTGGTGAGCATCTGTTTAAATTGACCCAGAGAGATTTGTGAGCAGAAAGTGGTGTTTTAAGACTCTCAGACCTGTCCAGAAAGACAGGCCCTGCTGAGTATATGGAGTCCTGGTAAATGTTTAGCGCTGGCTTTCTGCAGTGGGGGTCATGGTTTATGTGGTGGAGGTGAGGGGACAAGAAGTCATGATTTGTAGTGTTTGCCACTTCCTGTGGTGTAAATACTCCCACATGGCTGACAGATTTCAAGCTCCCAATGCAAAGTCGTTGATTGTGAATTAGGAAGAGACATACACAGTCAGTTCCCAGGACCTGGTATAAGCTTGTCCCACACATCACTGTACTGTTCTTTCTCCCTTCAGTCCCTGGTGCCTCAGATCTTATTTTTGCTCTCATTTTTGCAAGGCATTTACTGTATTGGTTAAGACTTCCTTTTGTGTTGCATGTGGCAGAAACTCAAACTGGCTTAAGCAAAGAAAAGGGAAATTTATTGGCTTAGATTCCCCAAAATTTCAGGATGTGGCTGTGTCAAAATCCTCCCCTCTCAGCTCTACCTTCCCCTAGTGGGCTCATCCCAGGTGGAGATCTTGGAATGAAGCAAAGATAACGGCCCATAGCCCTGAATGGTGGCCTTGTAGACCTTCTCAATGGAGTGGCACAAAGAGACATTCCCTCTCTCCCAGCAATGTCAGCATCAGCTCCAGGACTAGTTCCCATGACCCAGCTTTGGTCACTCATCTTATGTGAGCCAGCAACAGTGACTCTCAGGGTGCGCTGTCCTAGAGAAAGGTCAGGCCGGAGTGGAAGACCACATGCTGCTGTTCCCAGAAGTGAGGTCAGGCTAGAAAGGCACTCTCAGAGCTGTCTCCTCTGGGCTAACTTCCTTGCTCTTGACCTTGAGCTCACCTTGACCCACTCTTGATTTGCATCACTCTCAAAATCCAAGGTTTTTGTACCCACTGTTGCAATCAGGCCTCTAGGTCAGGGGTCAGGAAACTTTTTGGCTGAGAGAGCCATGAACGCCACATATTTTAAAATGTAATTCCATGAGAGCCATACAATGATCCGTGTACGTTACGCATTATCCAATAAAAATTTGGTGTTGTCCCGAAGGACAGCTGTGATTGGCTCCAGCCACCCACAACCGTGAACATGAGCTGTAGGAAATGAATGGACTGTAATACATGAGAATGTTTTATATTTTTAACATTATTATTTTTTTTATTAAAGCTTTGTCTGCGAGCCAGATGCAGCCATCAAAAGAGCTACATCTGGCTCACAAGCCATAGGTTCCCGACCCCTGCTCTAGGTTGACCCAGCCTTGACATCCACATGTTGGCTTCTCCACCAACTTCTTAATCTGGTTCAAAGGGACCCACCCCACCCTGCCACATACCGAAAGAATTATCTGAATATCTCTCCCCCGCCACATAAATTAGTTGGATAATTCCTCCTGTGGCTCATGTCCACACAGGACAATCTGGTTTTACTTTACTTGTCATTTTCCCCAAAACCCAGTTTCCCTTTTCTCCTTTCCTAGTCAATCTCCCAGGCTTCTGAACCATCTCCATGGCTTGCTTTCCAGCCTCTAACCCCCCTTTTCAGGTGATCTGTCTTCTTCGTTCACTTCTCTTGAAAATTGGGAGCCATGGTACCAAAGGAAATGGAAAACCGTTGAAAGACAGAAAGTGCTAAAAAAAAAAGTTTCGCAGCAAGAAACCAAGGCTAATGAAACTCTCTCACAATTAAAAAAAAAACAAAAAACAAAACCTGGGCGGACTAAAAGGAAATGCTTCGCGAGTAAAAAAGGAAGTGAGGAGGAGGCGCATGGGGTAGTAGAAGTAATTCTGTATAAAATGTGCTCGCTTAGCTTGGGTAACACCAGCAGGCGGGAGCCAGAAACTCAAAGCGAAACATACCAGGAGACCAAGGACGTTTTCCATCAGCGTGGAGGGTTCCAGCAGTTTTTCAAGCAGGTGAGGGACACACACGCTTTGAGATGAATGCCAGCCGGCGAGGATGAACAACAAGGTGGAGGCAGTGGCTCTTGCCAAGGCCTGTGCGCGGCGCTGAGACCCGGAGAGAAAGGGCTGGTGGAGCATGAAGGGCTTGATGGAAAGGTGAGAGGCAAGAGCATGGCCATCAAACCCCACACACCACTTCTCAGATGAAGGAAGACCCCTTGTCCTAACACAGTGATCCTTTTCGTAATGAATGGCAGCAGTTTTTCCACCTGATGGGCACATTAGTGCAGAAAATATATCAAAGGTCAAGGTTCAGAGGTTACAGATAGATCCAACTGCTTCCTGAGAAGACACCCTGTGTTGTGTGAACCAGACCCTAAATTACTGTGGCAATGACATCATCACTGCCGCTAGTGTGCAGATGTGCTCGTTGGGGGATTCAAGGCATTTAATTCTCACAAAACCCCCCCAAGAGACAGGTAAGTATTTCCATTTATTGGAAGAGGACACCTATAGCCAATATGCAAACCCAGGGCTGTTTCCAAATCCTACTCCCTCCCCTCCAGCCACATAAAAATGCCAGTGCCTCTGTTCTTGCTGACAGTGTAGGGCCTGACTCCAGGGCACTAAGATGCCCTGTTGTGCCCCCATGCCACCCACTTACCTGAGTGGAGTGAGTAGAGCAGCAGATGGCAAAACACCTCAGTCTTCCATGCTAGACCCATCTTGGGGGGGGGGCAGGGTCCCGAGCTGCCCCTCCAGTACCCAAGCGGTAATTCATCTTACTCCTCAAGGGTGGGGGGTGGACAACATGGTGTTGGCCTCACTCTGGAGCCATAAAAACAGGGTGTGAGGCCAAGTTCCTCCATTTACTGTCTGGGTGGAGTGAACATGTCACCTCTCCTCTCTGACCCTCAGTCTCCTCATCTGTGAACTGAAGATCTGATACCGATTGGCTAGTGGGAAAATTAAAAGAGAATCCGCATGAAGCAGTTAGCACCGTGCCAGGAGAATTAAGTACTGTACTTGATCAAGGATAGCTTCACCTACTGTGTGTGGTGCATTCAAAATCGAATGATCAAAACAAGATCGGCTGTGTGCTCTTTCAATGTCTTCCACCAGGGGGAACACAGAGAAGGCAGACAGGCAGCTGCTGGCCAGGCTGGGTCTGGTTTTCTCTGACTACAGAGGATTCTGTATGTTTGCATGACCAGGGGGCAGGAGGACAAATAGAAACTGCAAGCCCCATAGTGACTCATGAGCAGCCTTCCTGAAGGGTCACTCACTGGCGAGGGCAGTAATTGGCAATTAAGGCATCAGGCACTGAAGCACAGCCTGCCAATGCTCCTTTTAACATCATAGTGAATTTTAAGTATTTGTAAAGTAGGGCCAATAACAACCTTTTATCCTCTAAATGACAGTTGACAACTGTCCCCATTGCCAAGAGATTCCAGCCAGGCGTGGTTCCTAAGAGCCGAAGTCCGTGGGTGCCATTCACCATTGCAGAATCAGCAGCGAGCACACATGGCGGGAGACTGATGCATGTTTGCTTCTGGAGCAAATGTAGACCGGTGTCATTTTCAGGTTTGCAGACGTCACTTCCATCAGTTGGGGATCTAAGGCTAAGAAACTGGCTCAGGCCACATTCACCAAAGGGAGCTGCTGCCTGACAGAAACCGGGGGTTCCCTTCCGGGAAGACAGGCTAGAGATGGGCCTGGAGGTGGATCCGGAACTCGGCAGCAAGAACTGCTTTGCCATTTCTCCAAGCAGGACCCAGATCCCAGGGACCCTTCCACTGGCTGGGTGCCTGCAATGAGGCATGAACGAGTGGTTCCAAGATTATGCACAGGCAGAAGAGAGGGTCCCGGGAAGGAAATCTTGTGCCGTCGAGAAGAGGGCTGTGGCTACCTGATTGGAAGATGACTATGAAGACAATCATGAAGATGAAAGAATGTGATGATCATACTCCTCCTGGGGTAGTTATTTTTCCCTGCAAATTTGTAAATTATCAGCCTGGTTCCTAAAACCATATACTTTCCATCTTCATTAAAGAATGAAGATAGCGTTTATTTATTTCTTCCCTCAGGCCCTGCGTGTGGATAGTTTTGGGAGTTGATTGGAAGTGTGATTCTCGGTGTCCCCTTACTCAATCCATGGGAAGAATACTCCCCACCTAGGAAAATGCTGTGTTTACCAGGGCCCACAAAACCATAGCAACCCCAACCCCCCCCCCAGCCAGCCCCTGTCACTGGTCCATCCCTACGGTGATTTCTTCCTGTCCTCACTGGTGGCCTCTTCCTGTTCCCACTGCTCTCTTATCCCCTTGCCTTTCCCTGCTGCTCCCTGTACTCATCATTTTCTCTTCCCTTGCGTTGTTCCCCGGGTCCCCACTCCACACTCTGATCACATCATCCTCCCAGCCTCCCCTAAACCATATGCCCGTGCGTGCCTGTGAGGCTGAAGAGGCCCCCAGACAGACGTATGTGGCAAGCCTGGGCCCCCATCTCGTGCCGACACTAATGCTCCACTGAACAGAAATTAATTGCAAAATGGACAAGCCTCTTAGGACCATTTGAAATCCCTATCACATTGTTAATGCCCATTGGCTCCAACCCTGCTCTTCCTGTCTCCATCACAGGAATGCTGCTCACCAGCGCTTCCGCAAATGCACCAAGGAGTTAAATATATTTGCTCCATACAAGAAACGACCATGGCAAATCTGCAATAGAGCAGCTCAGACCGTTTTCTCTGAGCTGTGCATGGAAATGTGCTAAGTCACAGGACCTTCCCAGATGCAGTTCTTGCTCACAAGATCACAAGTTTAAAAATTGGTGAAAAGGTAAAGTGAAAGATAAACTAAGTCAAGGATGGAGAGTAAAGAATGCAGTCGCTGCCTCTCCTTCCCTCCCACAGCCAAGGCAGACATGACCTGTAGATCCCGAATCCCCCCTGGTCCCTGCGCAGGCCCCTAGTGGCACGCGGCTGCCCTCAGAAACAGCGACTGGAGGAGCGTCTTTTTTTTTTTTTTTTTTTTTTGTATTTTTCTGAAGCTGGAAATGGGGAGAGATAGTCAGACTCCCGCATGCGCCCGACCGGGATCCACCCAGCACGCCCACCAGGGGCGAAGCTCTGCCCACCAGGGGGTGATGCTCTGCCCCTCCGGGGCGTCCCTCTGCCACGACCAGAGCCACTCTAGCGCCTGGGGCAGAGGCCAAGGAGCCATCCCCAGCGCCCGGGCCATCTTTGCTCCAATGGAGCCTTGGCTCCATTGGGAGGGGAAGAGAGAGACAGAGAGGAAGGAGAGGGGGTGGAGAAGCAAATGGGCGCCTCTCCTATGTGCCCTGGCCGGGAATCGAACCCGGGTCCCCCGCATGCCAGGCCAACGCTCTACCGCTGAGCCAACCGGCCAGGGCCTGGAGGAGCATCTATTAACCACGTCCGCAAGGCTGGTGTGTAGAACAGAATGTGTCACTATGCTTCCCCAGGGTTTTGAAAGGCAGAGGAGCCTACGAGCTCTATGTGGCATGTGGTGGGTGGGGGAGTAGGACGCAGAGGAGGAGGAAGAAGAGGAAGAAGAGGGTGTTGTGTGGCTGGGGAGATCACCTTGGCAGAAGAGGGAAAGGAAATGGTGGGCCAAACTCAATGAAAGGGGTCAAGAAAGAGGCGAGATTTGAAAGGAGCCACAGTGGAGGCTTTGGAAGATGAATTCAAGGGCTTGCTGAGTGAGATGCTGAGTAGGTTTCTGTAACACAATCGGGAGAACCTTCCACAGAGACTATACCAGTCTTCAGAGCTTTGAGTGTTGGCCTTGTGATTGAAAACGACAGCAATGGGTAATGGCATGCAGCCTCCGGGCACCTCAGCTGTGCTCGGGCTACTCACCGCTCCAGCGTGGTAGACAGCTGCCTGGAGAGGACGCCCAGTCCATATACCGTTCAGCAGTGTTTCCCTGCACGCTTACCTACAAGCCGAAGTCAGAGTCAGGCCAGGGGAGTTCAGGAATCAAATAGTAGGTGGCTTTGGCAAATCTTGCATGATGTATCTATTTTTAAATTTATTTATTTGGCCTGATCAGGTGGTGGCGCAGTGGATAGAGTGTCGGACTGGGATGCAGAGGACCCAGGTTCGAGACCCCGAGGTCGCCAGCTTGAGTGCGGGCTCATCTGGTTTGAGCAGGAGCCCACCAGCTTGGACCCAAGGTCGCTGGCTCCAGCAAGGGGTTACTCGGTCTGCTGAAGGCCCGTGGTCAAGGCACATATGAGAGAGCAATCAATGAACAACTAGGGTGTTGCAGCGCGCAATGAAAAACTGATGATGGATGCTTCTCATCTCTCTCTGTCCCTGTCTATCCCTCTCTCTGACTCACTCTCAGTCTCTGTTAAAAAAAAATAATTTGTTTGTTTGTTTATTTGAGAGAGAGAGGCAGGGAGAGAGAGAGACAGGAACATGGAGCTGCTCCTGACCAGGGAATCAAACTGGCGACCTCTGTGCACCAGGATGACTCTCCAACCAACTGGCCAGGGCTTAATTTTTACTTATTTTTATAGAGACAGAGAAAGGAAGGGAGAGAGAAGGAAAGGGGAAGGGAAGCATTTGTGTTCCACTCAGTCGTGCATTTCTTGGTTGCTTCCCCTGTGTGCCCTGACTGGGGACAGAACCCACAACCTTGTTTTTGGGGGACAATGCTCTTATTGGACTGAGCTAACCGGCCAGGTCTATTTTTAAAGACCAGAACATTTTAAGACTGCTGGTGAAGGCTTCCCTACTTGGCCATTGCCAATGCCTACCCCTTTGCCCCTCCAACCCATGTCTCACTGCTTGCTCCCTGTACCAACCCTACCTTCCAGCCACCTGGACCATCCATCTGTGCCATCTTGGTGGCCTACTCTTTCTCCCTCCAGTCCTCTCTACTTCTTGTCCCTGGCTCCCTAGAACCATCTCATCTCCATTCTTCGGGCTCAGCTGAACCACCACTTCCTCAAGGAGGCCCTACGCCAGTTTAGAGTCCCCCAAAGCACTTCATGAGTGCCTGTTACAACTGTCAAAACTGTTTCTGTTAATTACTCATTTACACTCTCTGGATCCCGAACTCCAGGAGATCAGGACGGCATCTGTATGGATCCCTAACATTTACTATAGGATGTGGCGCACAGTAGGAACTTTGAATATTTGTTGAGTGAATGATTTTTCTTCTTTCATCAGTCTGTGGCTGGCTGAATTTCTTCTAATGGACAATCTCTTAAAACAATGTTTATACTTCAAAGTCTTCACAGCAGGTTTTATTTTGTCTGCGAATCTCTGTTTTGATGATGATGGTGATTATCATTTTAATAAGAACAATAATACCGGTAATGATAACAGAAAGTGCTACTACTGCTAGTTGAAATCCTACAGGTGCCAATGGCCCCACTGGGGAGCATTTTGTAAGCATCACTCTATTTGATTCTCGCCGTGTTCTGATGAACTAAGTGTCGTTATTTTTTTTAAAGTGTCACAGCTGAGACACAGGAGATGAAACAACCCATGCAAATCTGCATTGTATGAAACCAGGATTTGGGCTCAAGTTTGGCTGGCTTTAAAACTGGAGCCCACGTGTGATGAACTTAAGAGTTTAAGTCCCAGGGAGTGATCTCGATTCCCTCATTCTGGATCTGGGAGTGAGGTTGTGCCCCACAAAAACTGACAGTGTGCTAGCACCCGCTGTGTCTCTCACTTGCCTGGAGGGCATTACAGAGCGCTTCCTAGTCTAGAGAACACACAGAAACTCTTGTCCTTGGACTTCACTGCTTTGAAACATTAGTTTAGGTCCCTGAGGGGCACCAAACACAGGCTGATCTTTGGTGATGTCGTGTTGCAGTTTTGACTAATTCAAACATCCCTACCATCTCTTGCACATATTTTAAGCCTTAAAACCGCCGTGCCTGCCCCAAAGCCTGCTTATCCTGGTAAAAACATGGAACTACAAGAAAGTGACCTTTAACAGCTATGTGGCCTTTAACAGCTATGGTTGTAAGCACAGAGACAATAATATTTGAGGCCAGCAAATTGCAACATGGAATCATCCAACAATTTCATCTGTCCTCAGGGTATTTCCAGGGTCTGACAGTCACTAAAACAGTTCCCCAATTACCTCTTAATGAGAACTCTGGGGTGATGCACGGCCTCCTCTATCTGGACAGACCCTTTTGACAGCAGAGTCTGAGGGTTGAGGGGCAAGCTAAAGGTCCCCTTTCATGTATTGGGCTTGTATTTTTAAATTTTTTATTAAAGGAATTTTTTGACACCATATTGTCATTATAAAAAGTCACGTTGAAATTTTTTAAAATCCAAGGCTGCAACCTTAAATTGGATTCCTAACTTTCCTGGCAAGAAAAAAACACAGAGTTTGGCTTGAACACTGCTACCATAAGCTGATGGACTGAAACTTCAAGCAGGCCTGGGTTGAGGTTACAGGGTGACCTGGGGAAGGTGACTTAACTCCTGAGTCTCAGCTTCTTTATCTCAAAAAGTGAGCTAATAGTACCTGCTGCAAGGAGGTCCTATATTCCCTGGGGGAACCTAACGTGCTTTGCACAATGCCCAGCACGTAGCAGGTTCTCAGTAAATGCTGGCTTGTTAAGAAGTAGCATTTACAGCATGTACAATACTAACTGTCCATCAGGTGCTGGCAGTTACACAAGCTGACAGATGTTGGCTGCACAGCACGGGAGACACTGACCAGTGAGAGCCTTTTCTCTTTAATCAGCTACTTCATCCCATACAGAGACATGCCAATCACTGCTGGGTTTTGTTCTTTGAGTGCTTCCAAACTGCCAGGCATCATGCTAAGAAATTTGTACTTGTCACATCACTTGATTCTTCCCCTCTGAGTAAGCACTGGGATCTTCCCCATTTTACAGATGGGGAAACTGAGGCTAAGAGCAACTCAGTGACTGGATCAAGATCACTCAGTTTAGAAGAAATGTTGCTGGCATCTGACTCCAAACTGTGCTCCTGACCACCTATGGAAAGGGCGACAAAACACTATTTCCTGATATTTTCAAACAACAGCTCAGATAAGGGCCTAATATCCAAAATTTACAAAGAACTCATAAAACTCAACTACAAACAAACAAACAATCCAATAAAAAAATGGGAAGAGGACATGAACAGACACTTCTCCCAGGAAGAAATACAAATGGCCAACAGATATATGAAAAGATGCTCAGCTTCATTAGTTATTAGAGAAATGCAAATCAAAACTACAATGAGATACCACCTCACCCCTGTTAGATTAGCTATTATCAACAAGACGGGTAATAGCAAATGTTGGAGAGGCTGTGGAGAAAAGGGAACTCTCATTCACTGTTGGTGGGACTGTAAAGTAGTACAACCATTATGGAGGAAAGTATGGTGGTTCCTCAAAAAACTGCAAATAGAACTACCTTATGACCCAGCAATCCCTCTACTGGGTATATACCTCAAAACCTCAGAAACATTGATACGTAAAGACACATGTAGCCCCATGTTCATTGCAGCACTGTTCACAGTGGCCAAGACATGGAAACAACCAAAAAGCCCTTCAATAGAAGACTGGATAAAGAAGATGTGGCACATATACACTATGGAATACTACTCAGCCATAAGAAATGATGACATCAGATCATTTACAGCAAAATGGTGGGATCTTGATAACATTATACGGAGTGAAATAAGTAAATCAGAAAAAAACAAGAACTACATGATTCCATACATTGGTGGAATATAAAAACGAGACTAAGAGACATGGACAAGAGTGTGGTGGTTACCAGGGGTGGGGGGAGGGAGGACATGGGAGGGAGGGAGGGAGAGAGTTAGGGGGAGGGGGAGGGGCACAGAGAACTAGATAGAGGGAGGCGGAGGACAATCTGACTTTGGGCGAGGGGTATGCAACATAATTTAATGACAAAATAACCTAGACATGTTTTCTTTGAATATATGTACCCTGATTTATTAATGTCATCCCATTATCATTAATAAAAATTTATTTAAAAAAAAAACACAAAAAAAACAACAACACTATTTCCTGTGTTTTTAAATAAATACACAGGCAATTTGCTAGTGAGTTGTCTTTGTGGGTCAGGTCTAATTTAAAAGAGTTTAATTTTTAAGTGAGAGGAGGGGAGATAGTGAGACAGACTCCTGCATGCGCCACAACCGGGATCCCATCTGGGATCCCACCTGGCAAACCCCATCTGGGCCCAATGCTCAAATCTACCAAGCTATTCTTAGCGCCTGGGCCCAATGCTCCAACCAATAGAGCCACTGGCTGCAAGAGGGGAAGAGAGAGTGAGGGAGAGAATAGATGGTCGCTTCTTATGTGTGCCCTGACTGGGGATAGAACCCAGGACATCCACACGCAGGGCCAACATTCTATCCACTGAGCCAACCAGCCAGGGCCTAAAAGACATTATTATAGTGACATTCCTCTCTGTAGTCCATGTCTGCTGGCTTCTTGAATTTAATCTGCTTTTTAATGCTTTCTTTTTCTCTTCTGAAATGCACTTACAGTGAGGTTGCATCATCGAGAACTGCAGAACCCGGTGTATCTCCACCAATCTGCCACAGGGGGGCGCTCCAGCCCAATCCACATTTATGGCTTATCTTTCACCCACCTACCCCAGACCTTTTTTTCTCCTCACTTATCCTCCTAGAAAAGCTCACATTTTGCTTATCTCCTTGTGTAGATTTGCATATTATAAAACAAGTAAGGGACAGCAGGCTTTGGGAGGTTTTGTTATGAGTTTGCTTGATCCCAGCCCAGGTTTCCAGCAAGTCCCTGGTTCATGTACAAATGACCAGATGTCAGCTTGAATGCACGAAGGAGATGGATATACTGGAGGCCCCACTGAAAAGAGACCTCTTTCCTGCAGCAGGAAAGCCTCAGGATTTCAAACAACAGACTTCCATTTATATTCAGGCTACTGGGTCTTTCAGAAGCAGACAGGCGGGAGGGAATCCGAGTGGTGAGGCTACTTCAGTAAAGAATTCAGTTTGGCCTGACCAGGTGGTGGCGCAGTGGACAGAGCATCAGACTGGGATGCAGAGGACCCAGGTTCGAGACCCCGAGGTTGCCAGCTTGAGCGTGGGCTCATCTGGTTTGAGCAAAAGCTCACCAGCTTGGACCCAAGGTCACTGGCTCGAGCAAGGGGTTACTCAGTCTGCTGAAGGCCCACGGTCAAGGCACATATGAGAAAGCAATCAATGAACAACTAAGGTGTCGCAATGCGCAACAAAAAACTAATGATTGATGCCTCTCATCTCTCCGTTCCTGTCTGTCCCTGACTATCCCTCTCACTGACTCTCTCTCTGTCTCTGTAAAAGGAAAAAAAAAAATTCAGTTTGATGTTGGGATGGGGGGGGGGGGGGAGGCTCCAGTCCTGTTCAGGGGATGAACTTGGGAAAGTCTTCTGACCCTTGCATCTCTTTACCTGCCAGAGGAAGGAGTAATGCTCTGTGCTCACAATTCCCCTCCCACCCCAGCATCCCAGATTCTGCCTCTCTGTTGTTGGTAACAGTGGGAAGTGGTTTTTCTAAAGGTTATTTTTGTCAGGGATCAGGCAGACATCCAGCTAGTGGTGAATGTATGCCTCATGCAGTTGGTATTGTTCTTTTTGGAGACCTTACATATGAACCTACCTACATAGAATTCTAAGACGCTTGAGCTGGGACCACAAGAGCCATTTAGGTAGTAATTTATTTATTTTTTTAACTAAATGGAAGAACTGAGTCCCTGGTAGGTCACGTGATGTTTTAGTCACCAGCATTGTTATTGTCATTGTAAAACACTTTGTAAGCCTGATGACACTTTAGAAAGTGATTTCCCTGATATTACCTCCATTGATCCTGCCAACATGCTTCAGTTCACAGGTGGGGAGGCTGAGGCTCAGAGAGGCTGAGCAACTTATTCAAGGTTACACGACAACTTAAACTGCAAATCCAGCTCTTAAAAAAAATTATAGCATTTATGTGGAATTACCTAGAAAATCCCAGGCAGTTCCCAAGCTACCACAGGAAAGGCTGGATTCTCCATAATACACAGACCTGCTTACTGACTGACTAAATGAACCAATCAATGAGCTAAGTAATTCCAACCATTCATCTACCAGGTGCTTCCAACGGACATGTCCTGGACAGAGTGCTGAGAACACAATGATGAATGCAAGACAGAAATGGTTCCTGTCCTGGGAACTTGGACTAGATGATTCTTAACTCACAGCCTTATAAATTGTGTTCACCAGTTTGTTCCAATTTGTCACTGACTTAGATGAAACACCCATATTCCTGCCTTCTGGCTTTGCATTCTGGAGATGATACAGACACGCATTGGTATCCATGTGGTTTCCCTTCTGCATGAGCAAGCACATCACCAGTCTCAGCCTCTCAGTGCTCAGGGCATCTCCTGAGGGACAGTAGGTCAGACAACAGGCAGACTCACCCCTGAGGCTCACCTCTTGGTCACTAAGGGATACATTTTGGTGCTATGAGGTCTCTGGCTGCCCAATGCTACAAACCCCCTTTCCACCACAGATACAAAATACCAGGCAGAAGTGACACAAAGATGACCACTGCCTGTGTTTCATGGTTCTGTAGCTCCTTAGATTACATTTGGTTTGAAAGATAAAGTGGGAAGGCATACGTTTTGGTGTCAGACCTGGGTTTGAATCCTAGTTCCAATTGCTATACCTCAGGGATTACCAGCAACCTATTTAACTTCTCATCATAAACTAAAATAAAACAGAAAACTACCAAGGCCAGTCTGCTTGAGTATCCTCATCCCTCTTGTACTTCTAGCCACTGAAGATCTCCTTTATTAAAGTCTTGCAATTTGAACCCACCTGAGAAGTTTTCTTTCTTCATGTTTATAGTGCTCTTGGCCACCAGTGAATTCAGACTTTATTATTCAAAATGTTTTATATACTTAGTAGGAAAAGAGATTATTTCTGTATACTTTTAAAAATTAAGATAAAATTTGTGTGTGTGTGTGTGTGTGTGTGTGTGTATTAAGGAAAATATATAGAAGATTAACTCATTAAATCATAAAACTTTATGACTAGATGAGACCCTAATGATCTTCTTTTTCTTCTTCTTTCCCAAGTGAGAGGAGGGGAGGTAGAGAGACAAGACTCCCACATGTACCCTGACTAGGATCCACCTGACAATTCCCCATCTGGGGCCAATGCTCTGCCCATCTGGGGCCATGCTTGCAACCGAGCTATTTTTAGTACCTGATGTAAAGACTTCAGGGAGCCATCCTCAGCGCCAGGGGCTGATGGGCTCAAACCAATCAAGCCATGGCTGGCTGCAGGAGGGGAAGAGAGAAAGAGAGAGAGAGAAGAGGGAGAGGAAGGGGTAGAGAAGCAGATGATCGCCTCTCTTGTGTGCCCTGACTAGGAATCAAACCCGGGGCATCCATATACCAGGATGATGCTCTACCACTGAGCCAACCAACCAGGGCCCCTAATGAGCTTCTAAACCAGTGGTTCTCAAACTTTTTGAAGTCAGGGTGCATTTAAAATCCTACAAATAATTGTAGGCGCATTATATACAAATTTCTGAGAAATATGTTATAATAATTAAGTCAAATATTAAAGAAAAAAATATAAAGTCCAAGCATGCTTTTATGGTAATTAAATGAAATAAGTACAACAAAATTAAATTTATTCTGACATTAAAAAAACATTTTTATGTAACATTTTTTGAATTATGCTTTTCAGAATTCGTAAAAAGGGTTAAAAAAATTTAAATGACAAAAAAGTTATCTATATCTATATATTAGATATAGATATATACACATACACACACACACACACACACACACACACATTCTTAGTAAGATTTAATAAATTTGGCAGGTCCCGGTGCAAATGTGTTTTTTCATTCTTGTGTTTATGAGAAACATGAGCCTGATGTGTCCCAGGATTTCTTCATTGTTTGGACCTCTATTTGAAAGGCAAACTCTCATTTCCTCATCAATACATTGAAGAATTTCTCTCTTTTTACTCTTAATTGTGTTGAGGGTAGAAAATCCTAATTCACATAAATAGGATGTTGAAAATTGTAGTAAAATGTTCAAAGCTTTTTAAGATATTGCCACATATTCTTCTTTTATAGAAATCTAAAAGGCTTCAAGAGACAATTTCTTATGTTTTATCATCAATCCAAAACCCCCACCATACATATCATATTAACTTTACACCAAACAAAGGATAGAAGAAACTTGCCTCCAGTCTTTCCAGGGAACATGGGGGGTAGTGTGAACAATCCAGCACCACAGCTTAACAGCCTTTTGCAACCTACTCAAGCAAGTGAGGTGGGGGGTTGGGCAGACTGTCAGCTTACAGCCAATTCCCCGTACCTCTGTCCCCCCAAAATCTAAACTCCAAAAACCCTGTTGGGTTTTTGTCCCCAACAGGCACATATTTCTCTGGAATACCATAGGGCACACCTGAAATCTTCTAGGGCGCACTGGCGCACACTTTGAGAACCACTGTTTTATACCAACATCCTCATTTTGAGTCACAAAAGGTGGCAGGAAGCTTTACAACTTGATTGAGACCAGAATCAGGAGCAGGACCTGTTTTCTTGTTTATACTCCAGCATTTTCTTGTATAGACTTCCTGCTACAAATATACTTTTTTTACAGTAAAGACCAGACAGAAAACACCATTTTCTTGTATAGACTTCCTGCTACAAATATACTTTTTTTACAGTAAAGACCAGACAGAAAACACCACTAGCCAGTGGTATTTGCCACATAGAGCAGTTGAGGCAAGCAGGGCACCCTGGGATTCACTCCGGTGCTTTGCTGTGTCTCCCAGACTTATTCCAGCCACCCTAGTAGCACACTCTCTCTTCAATCAAAAGCAAAATGTCCAACAGGTACCACTATGTTTTAAGCAGTTGTTCATGAAAATTTATTAGCAAAGAGGCAGCTAGAGTGCAGCTAAAGGCAGGCTAAGCCATGTACATCAGAGCTCCCCAGGATGCCGTTAAACTGCAGAGTCCCCATGCTAACCCCGAACCTCTGGATGGTGCCCACAATTCCGCAGCTGAGAGCCAGATTCCTCCATGAAGAATGTGCCCGTTAGAGCCCGTGTTCGTCAAGCTAACAACTCTTGAGGAGGTTATGCTGGGTATTTAGTGACTTTGAAAGGAAGCTGCCTGACCTGTGGTGGCGCAGTGGATAAAGCATAGACCTGGAATGCTGAGGTCGCCGGTTCAAAACCCTGGGCTTTCCTGGTCAAGGCACATATGGGAGTTGATGATTCTGGCTCCTCCCCATCTCCTTCCTCTCTCTCTCTCTCCCCCCCCCCTTCTAAATAAATAAATAAAATCTTTAAAAAAAAAGGAGTGTTTCTATAAAACCTGGTCATATAGTGGGACTAGACCGAGCTAGGGCTGCATGAAAACCAGAGCTGGTGGGAAAGGTAGCATGTTGAAGCTCAGAATTTGTTTGTTTTAAAATCTTACTCTTTACATATTTGTTTATTAAATTATTCTGTGATAGGATTTGAGTCCTTTTTTTCACTCAGAAGACATCTTTTTTCTTTTCTTTTCTTTTAAATTAAGAAAGTCTGGAAATCTTACAGGATGGGCAAGCATCTCAGAAATGGTTTTTCTTTGCCCTATTGCTAACAGGCACGGGTTGACGCCCCTACAGCCACCTGGTGGCAGTACTGGGATCTGCATTCTCTCAGGCATTTACTCCAGTTTGTTGTTTTTTTCAGCAGGACATCAATAGAGAGTGAAATCATGAAACTTTAGTGTAGACAGTGTCACAGCAATACCACAGTTCAACGAATAGACAAATTAACACACAAGGCCCATTGGTTTTATTTTTCAGGAATTAGTGGTGGCCCCTTGGAAAACCACTACAGACTGAAGCAGTTCCATTTCCACTGGGGAGCAGTGAACGAGTGGGGCTCAGAGCACACGGTGGATGACCACGTGTACCCGGCAGAGGTTTGTAGACATCATCCTAGCAGTGGATGCTTTTACATGCCAGGCTCGATTGTAGGGTGACCAACCATCCCAGTGGCCCAGAAAGGGGGGATTTCCTTGGGATGTGGACTTTTGTGGTCAAACCAGAACAATGAGCCACCTTACCCATTCAATCACACGACTGTCATAAAGGAGGGTATTATTAGCACTTTCCTTTAATAGAAGAAGAGACTGAAGTTCTAAGTGGTTAGGTAACTTGCCAAAATCAGACAGGTGGAATTCAATTCAAGAACAGTGTGTGCTCTTCAGCCTCTCACTCAGCCCCATGCTTGCTGGTAATCGATTTCAAACTAGCACCTTCCCTTCCTTCAAGGCAGTTGAGGCTGCCTATTGACAATCTGAAACTTGTTACAGCAGAGATCATCCTAAAACAAAGTGGTATTTTCAACATTAAAAAATGGGAGTCAGGGCCCTGGCTGGTTGGCTCAGCGGTGGAGCGTCGGCCTGGCGTGCGGGGGACCCGGGTTCGATTCCCGGCCAGGGCGCGTGGGAGAGGTGCCCATTTGCTTCTCCATACCCCCCTACTTCCTCTCTGTCTTTCTCTTCCCCTCCCGCAGCTGAGGCTCCATTGGAGCGGGGATGGCCCGGGCGCTGGGGATGGCTCCTTGGCCTCTGCCCTGGGCGGGCGCTGGATTGGCTCTGGTCGTGGCGAGGCGACCCCCCGGAAGGGCAGAGCGTCGCCCCCTGGTGGGCAGAGCGTCGCCCCTGGTGGGCATACCAGGTGGATCCCGGTTGGGCACGTGCAGGAGTCTGTCTGGCTGTCTCTCCCCGTTTCCAGCTTCAGAAAAATGCAAAAAAAAAAAAAAAAAAAAAATGGGAGTCAGGACCCTGGACGGTTGGCTCAGTGGTAGAGCGTCGGCCTGGCATGCAGGAGTCCTGGGTTTGACTCCCAGCCAGGGCACACAAGAGAAGCACCCATCTGCTTCTCCACCCCTCCCCCTCTCCTTCCTCTCTGTCTCTCTCTTCCCCTCCTGCAGCCAAGGCTCCATTGGAGCAAAGTTGGCCCGGGGAATGAGGATGGCTCTATGGCCTCTGCCTCAGGCGCTAGAATGGCTCTGGTTGCAATGGAGCAATGCCTCAGATGGGCAGAGCATTGCCCCCTAGTGGGCTTGCCGGGTGGATCCCAGTCAGGCGCATGCGGGAGTCTGTCTGACTGCCTCCCTGTTTCCAACTTCAGAAAAATACAAAAAAAAAATGGGAGTCAGGGCCTGACCAAGCGGTGGCACAATGGATAGAGCGTCAGACTGGGATGCGGAAGGACCCAGGTTCGAGACCCTGAGGTCACCAGCTTGAGCGCGGGCTCATCTGGCTTGAGCAAAAAGCTCACCAGCTTGGACCCAAGGTCTCTGGCTCGAGCAAGAGGTTACTTAGTCTGCTGAACTCCCGCTGTCAAGGCACATATGAGAAAGCAATCAATGAACAACTAAGGTGTCTCAACAAAAAACTGATGACTGATGCTTCTCATCTCTCTCCGTTCCTGTCTGTCTGTCCCTATCTATCCCTCTCTCTGACTCTCTCTCTGTCCCTGTAAAAAGAACAACAACAAAAAAAAATGGGAGTCAGGAAAAAAAATGAGCAGAGATGAATGTTAGACATTGGTTATTGTAGGTATGGTAGGGTGATAAGTGGTGCCTTAAACATTTGCCCTAATATTTTATTATGAAACTTTCCCACCAACCAAAAAATAGAAAAAACTCTTCAGTGAGAGCCCATGAGGCTGCCACCCAGATCCTATGTTTAATATTTTGCCATTTTCACTTTATCACACCTCTGTCCACCCACCCATCCTTTTATCCACCCACCAACCACCTGACTTTTGGATGCCTTTCAATTATGAACTGTTTTTGTTTCAATTTTTTGTTGCCACTGTTTTGGGAGTAATACTAGAGTTAAAATCAAACTAGAGTCCAGCCAAACCCCAAAATAAAAAGCACCTGTCATTACACACCCAGAGGTGACCTCTGAGAATAGCTTATACATAGGGTGTTACATCTATTGTTATACACATATTTACAAATATGACAAAAATGAAGGAACAGTGGCTTCCAACATGCTTCTTTTCACTTGACAATATGAACTGTGTACAGTATCTGCACAATGGTTTTTCATGAACAAATAGTTTAACGGAGGAGGCTGTTGTAATTTATTAGCATAGAGGCAAGACCAGCGACGGGACGCACCAGGGGCTCTCGCTGAGTCAGATCCCTCCTGGCCATGCCTTTGACGCATGTTACAGGGTGCTGTTTCCTGCGGGGGCTTGGAAGGCAAAACCAACTTCAATGGTGGTGTCTGTGAAGGAAGGAGGCTGCAGGCTGGGCCGTGGGCTCAGCTGTTTCTATTTCTGGGAGATTGCAATAGGACAGCAGGTGGGGGGTTCCAGGTAAGCTATGGGTGGGTGGGTAGAGGCTTTACCACCCTCTTTGTCCCCAGTGCACCTGGCTGGGAACACGGGGACTTGGGAATGAGGTCCAGCCACCTGGCAGAGGACCCTGGGGCGCTGGAATCCAGCAGCTGCATGGGGAGGGTTTGCTTGACTCTGTCCTCGCAGACGCGGGATTTGGGTCACCATTCAGAAAGGCCTGCACCACAGCGCATTCCTGTAGAAGGAAATATGTAGGGACACTCAGGACCCTTCCAGGTTCTGAGCCAAACCCGGCATCGGCAGCACCGCATACTCTCATCACAGAGAACCAAAGCCCGGCCCAGGTGTCCTCACCGGGCCTCCTGCTCGCCAGAACCCAGGAAAGCCTGTTTCCCACACTAGTCCCCTGCCCCTGACTTAGATCTTTGTCATCTGGCCAATCCTGGTGCCAAATTGGTCATGGGAAAATGGGAGGAGTATAAAATTTAAGGACACAGAGGAAGTTCAAGGGAGGGTAAAAATGTAGGAAAAAATGCAATGTTGATTAAAAATTATTTGTTGTTTATCTGAAATTCAAATTTAACTGGGAGTCCTGTATTTGATCTGGCAAACCATGTACAAGGAAATGTGAAAAATAGCAAATAATCCAACCACTCATTCCTATTTTACAAAGTTAAAACAAGCCTTTTTCTCTCCCACCGAAAACTCTGGAGGCCCTTACCATCTGATTTTATCAACCATTCTGGGGCTCCAAGCATGCTGCTGGTGGTGCCGGCAGTACTTAGCCGCTGCTGGCAACCAAATTCATTCAAGTCGTTAAATGGAAACATAGGTCTGCCACGCAGAAGGGGAGCAACTGTTTTATTTCTTGCTGCATCGTGATAGGTATAACTTCTCTTTCTCCTGTGTTTCAGCTGCACTTGGTTCACTGGAATTCTGTGAAATACCAAGACTACAAAGCAGCGGTGATGGGAGAGAACGGCTTGGCTGTGATAGGTGTATTTTTAAAGGTAACCTGTGGCTAGGGCACAGCTCTTCTAACGAAGAAAGTGCTGTGCAGTGACTGAGAGCTGCTCTTTAAGCACAGTCTACGTAGAGCGGGGTGTGCTTGTCACCTTGTCTTCTGCCTTTCTGAGAAAACATTTCTTATGTCTGTGCTGTGCAGCTGGGGGCCCATCATGATGCACTGCAGAAGCTGGTGGAAGTCTTGCCGGAAATAAAACATAAGGTAAGCTAAATATATCAAAATGAGCATAGTTGGAAAAGCAAAATTGTTTGGAGTATTGGCTCATTTGCAAGGGGGGGGGGGGACAGCTTGATCAAAAGAGTGCTGCAGAGAGAGTCTGGGTCCCATTCTGGAAGTGGACTTTACTGGGGCTAACTTCAGTCGTCACTAGCTAGCTCGCTCTCTGATGTCATTGTGTCACTGCTATTCCCGGGGCCCTCCCTTCTCAATATAAATGGGCTGCTGGACTTGATTTGAGTCTCCCAAAGTTCAGTTGTTCAGGCAGCATTTGAAGACCTTTGCCATGTCCCCCTGCACAGGTCCTATCCCAGGCAATGACATCCATTAGCGATAACATTTGTTTTAAAACTGATTGAGCCTGACCTGTGGTGGCGCAGTGGATAAAGCATCGACCTGGAATGCTGAGGTCACCGGTTCAAAACCCTGGGCTTGCCTGGTCAAGGCACATATGGGAGTTGATGCTTCCTGCTCCTCCCCACTTCTCTCTCTCTCTCTCTCTCCCTCCCTCCTCTTTAAAATTAAAAAAAAAATTTTTTAAACTGATTGAAATATCTACTAACATTTAAGAGTGCCTACCCAAGTGCCACCTGGAATACTCCTGGAGTATCTTCATGCCTGAGAGCACAGAACAAGGGAAAGAGGGAAGATCCTGCAAACCCACAGCTCTCGTGTGACAGAGCAGGTCTGGCCCAGCTCCCCCTGGGATCCTTGTTGCACTAAGCACAATCAAAAAGATGACAAGGACTGTAACAATGTAGCTTTTCTCCAACATCGGGCTAAGAAAGGACTTTGATACAGAAGTGGGAATTTCAAAGAAATGCAGTTTATTTGTTCGCTACTAAACAAAAAGCATTCTGAGACGGAAGCAGTCACCATGGTCCTTGAACATGTGCACGGATGGGGATCCCACCTGTCTTAACAATGGTGAGCTCGGCTCTACAGGAAAGCTGCAGGTCAGCCCTTCCTAGGTTGGTTCACAGGGGTCCTTTGATCTGTGTGGTGCATTCCCTTTGATGTTGACCTCCGGGTGGGCCTTGTGGGACCAAGACCAGATCACTCTTCCTACCCCCGCTGCCACGTCTGCCAGCTCAGGAACTCCACAAGGTCAAGGTGCTTGGAGCATCCTCTTCCTTGCTGGTCTTTGGCCAGAGTAAACCTGAGATGTTTTTCCCACCAGCATCCACCTCCTACATGGCGTGGTCTCCACCTCCTGGTGGGAAAGAAAGGAGCTGGCTGTGAGGTCCTGTTTACTCAGGGGACTGTTTTCTTTCTAAGGAAGGCTCTGGAGCATTCTCCCCCACGCCCCATCCCAACTCGGGCAAACTCAGGGTCTCCTGGGCCAACCACATAGGAGAAATGGTGTCAGTAAAGTGACAGAAGATGCTGTCTGGGCTCAGTTCTGGTCCTAATGACCATCTCTGGACCTTGGTTTCCTCACCTGAAAAATTAGAGTTAACATCTTAAGCGGCAAAGGGCCCAGCCTCAGAGCACAAGAGTCGGTTCTCCATTGGAAAGTGCAATCCATCAGTCATTTGTCACAGCCTGTATCCATCCTGGGTTCTGCGGCAATGCTTCCAATTTTGCAGTGTTATGAGTCACCTCTGGTGTGTACATTCTAATGGTTTTTACAAGGCTGTAGAGCCGCGGGTTCCCCACCCAGGGCCACACAGAATAGTGCTCCACCCTGCACGTCCCATCCCAAAGCCTTCGTGCAGTCAGCCCCACCAAGCTTTGGAGACTATTGATTTGTTCCAAACCCAATGGTTTTGCCTTTTCTTCCATTTTTGTTCTCCTGAGTTGTACTGAATTGAGCTTTCTTTGTAAGCTACCTTCCCTCTTTCCGAAATGGGATGTACATTTTAGAAAAGAGAACAGCGAAGACGTAAGGAGTAGGTGCCCATCCACCAGGATCTGGGCTGTCTGTATTTGTGGTGGGTGGTGGTCCCAACCACGCCCTGTGCTCCCAGCTAACACTCTAGCCAGTGGGGCTGACAGACACATCAAGAAGGGGCCTTGAAGCCCTGGCCGGTTGGCTCAGTGGTAGAATGTTGGCCCAACATGTGGATGTCCTGGGTTTGATTCCTGGTCAGGACAAACAGGAAAAGCAACCATCTGCTTCTCTATTCCTCCCTCTCCCCCTTCTTTCTCTCTCTCTCTCTTCCCCTCCTGCAGCCATGGCTCAATTGGTTTGAGTGAATCACCCGGGTGCTGAGGATGGCTGCATAGAGCCATAGAGCCTCTGCCTCAGGTGAGCTAAAAATAGCTAGGTTGCAAGCATGGCCCCAGATGGACAGAGCATTGGCCCCAGATGGGGTTGCCAGGTGGATCCTGGTCAGGGTGCATGTGGGAGTCTGTCTATCTGCTCTCTTCTCACTTGGAAAAAAAGAAAAAAGAAAAGGAAGAAAGGGTCTTGACTTGCTTTGCGGGCTCCAACCAGTAACGGTTTTCTGTATCATAGGCTGCTCTGAGCCCTAATGTGCTATAGGGACAGGACACAGAGCTCCTGGGGACATTACTGAAATATGTACATGACCTCTCAAGATTTTAATTGGCAAGAAACTGGCAGTGGACAGAGCGGTGCATCCCCTAGCTGCTCTGCCATATGATCCACTGCCTCTATATCACCCTGCCACCCCCTAGGAGGGAGGGACCAGCCCTGGCCTTGACATGGGACAGACCTCCTGTAGCATCTGGGCTGTGCTACTGTCTAATTGTGTGATTTGGGGAGCGTCATTTATGTCTATCTTACTTTCTTCATCAAGAACATAAAAAATAGCCTGACCAGGAGGTGGCGCAGTGGATAGAGTGTCGGACTGGGATGCGGAAGGACCCAGGTTTGAGACCCTGAGGTCGCCAGCTTGAGCGCGGGCTCATCTGGTTTGAGTAAAGCTCACCAGCTTGGACCCAAGGTTGCTGGCTCGAGCAAGGGGTTACTCAATCTGCTGAAGGCCCACGGTCAAGGCACGTATGAGAAAGCAATCAATGAACTAAGATGTCGCAACGAAAAAGTGATGATTGATACTTCTCATCTCTCTCCGTTCCTGTCTGTCTGTCCCTATCTATCCCTCTCTCTGACTCTCTCTGTCTCTGTAAAAACAAAAAAAGGACATAAAAATAAAAGGTGGTTCTGAAAATTTAAGGTGATCATCTCAGAAGGTGCCTGGCAGCCTTCAGGGCTGGGGACTAGGGGAGGGAGAAGGGATGTATTTGTCACCACACATCCACTGGTACCTTTGGTATTTTGTCCCTTGTGCATGTGGGACCTGTTTCCTTCAAGAATTAAGTAGACCAAACATCATTCAGCCATAAAAAGCAATGAAGCCTCAACACACTATGACATGGATGGACCTTGAAGATTTTAAACTGAGTGAGAGAAGCCAGACATTATGTAATTCTGTTTATTGGAAATGCCCAAGACAGGCAAATCCATGTGGGCAGAGAGCAGATTAGTGGGGCCTATGACAGTGTGGGGCAAGGGTGGAGAGGTTCGGGCAAGTGGGCAGAGAGCAGATTAGTGGGGCCTATGACAGTGTGGGGCAAGGGTGGAGAGGTTCGGAGATGTGGGCAGAGAGCAGATTAGTGGGGCCTATGACAGTGTGGGACAAGGGTGGAGAGGTTTGGGGATGTGGGCAGAGAGCAGATTAGTGGGGCCTATGACCGTGTGGGGCAAGGGTGGAGAGGTGGCCAAACAGTATTTACTGGATTTTTCTTTTCTGGAGTTCCCTTTTTGAGGTGATGAAAATGTTCTAAAATTGAGTCATAGAATTATACACTTTAAAGGGGTGAATTCTATGCTACGTGAATTATGTTTCAATAATGCTGTGTTATTTTTTAATTCTTCTACTGACTTGAGAGAGAGAGAGAAGAACAAAGAGAGAGAGAGAGAGAGAGAGAGAGAGAGAGGAGCATCAATTCACTGTTCTATTTAGTTGTTCCATTTAGTTGTGTACTCATTGGTTGCTTCTCATACATGCCCTGACTGGGGAATCAAACCTGTGACCTCAGTGCACCAGGATGATGCTTTATTCACTGCACCACCTGTCCAGGACAATAATGTTCTCCCCCCACCCCCCGCTTCTTTTTTCAAGTGAGAGGAGGGGAAGTAGAGAGACAGACTCCTGCATGTGCCTGGACTGAGATCCACCTGGCAACCCCCACCTGGGGCCATGCTTGCAACCAAGCTGTTTTCAGCACCTATGGTGGAGGCTCCACAGAGCCATTCTCAGCACCTGGGGCCATTGTGTTTGCACCAATCAAGCCATGGCTGCAAGAGAGGAAAAGAGAAACAGAGAGAGAAAGGGGAGGGGGAGGGGTGGAAAAGCAGATAGTCGCTTCTCCTGTGGGCCCTGACTGGGAATCAAACCCAGGAGGGACATCCACACATCAGGCCGGTGCTCTACAACTGATCCAACTGGCCAGGACAATAATGTTCTTGTGAAGATAAATAATTCATTATAAAGTGAAACAACATCGGCACATGCAAGGTACCTTGTCATTGTCTGTCATTGTGAACCAATTTACCTCCTTCTTGTCGGCAGCTTAGCTAACATCTTCCCGTTTCTGACTGATAAAAGCCAGCCATTGGTGTACCAGCGAGGTCATCGGGACCCTTGTTTTTGCCTTTGAATGCTCAGTGGAAGGAGCCTGATATGCAGGGAGGCCCCCTTCCTTGGGGACAAGAAAATGTTTGCTTCATGCTTGAATATCTTCCCGCAGCGCCTGGCCCACGCTAGGTCCGGAGTTGAGGCTGGTTGTGTTATGTTGATTGCAGGCATGTCCCCACTTCAGCCTTTCAGCCTCACTCAATTTACAGAGGGTTAGGAGCCACCATCTGGGGCCTGTCAACCCCAGGGACCACAAGGGATCCTTTCATCTTCGAGCAAAAGCCTGCTCAGATGCCTCTGGCTTACAAGGAAGTGGACACTGGCCCAGAGGCCCTCCTGCCGCTCTGTGTCCCAGTGCTGTGCTGAGCAGGTCCCAGAGAGCAGCCCCTCACTCCCGCCTCTGCTGGTGGGTCTCCTCAGTGCTCCCAGCCCCAGGCAGAAGCAGGGGTGTCTGTATCTGCTGGTTCCCCCCGTTGCATCTCTTTTTATTGCTTTTGTGTCTCATTTACTTATTCCAGCCGCATGATCTCTCTGCTGTTCCTCCAGCCATCAGACCACACCTGTCTGGGCCTTGGCACAGGCTTTGTCCACCCCTGGAACCTGCATAGCCTCTTCCTTCATCTCCTCCATCTCTTTGCTCAAATGTCACCATCCCAGTGAGGCCTTCAGGACCATCTCTCTGATAACACCCCTCCACTGCCCTACTTTATTTTTCTCCATCACACTTATCCCCATGTAAACTGCTAGGTATTTACTTATCCCCACGTAAACTGCTAGGTATTTACTTATTATTTGGTGTGCTGTCTCTGCTTTCCTCCAGTAAGGTGCCACAAAAGCAGTGGTTTTGTGCTCCAGATCCTAAGATAGAGTCAGGTTTACTGTCAGTGCTAAATGTATAGCGGTGAGTGAACGAATGAACCAAGGGGAGCACCCCATCCGTGTCACCTGGAACTCAGAGAGGCAGGTTTCTCCTTATCCTTTTATAAAGCACAGAGAGCGAGCGAACATGAATGCTGAACACAGGGATCCCAAGCAGGATGTGCTGATGGGAGTCCCTTGTGGGAGCAGCACAGGGCCAGGCACACAGTGGTTGAGAAGAGCCATCCAAGTCCATCAACCCCACCTGTTTCCTGTGAGGAGGAAAATTCTGGCTTAAGAGTCAGGGAACAGGCTCAATGCAGGGCATCTTCCTGAGTGAATGTCATTACCACAGCTCTTACATCAGGACGGCTGCTTTAAAGAGAAGCCAAGCTGTCTTAAAAGGACAGTCACTTTGAAAAACAGTCTAGCAGTTTCTCAAAAAGTTAAACATAGAATTCCCATAGTATCTAAAATTTCCTCTTCTGGGTACATATAGAAAATAATTGAAAGCCAGGTCTTAAAGAGATATTGGTATATTCTTGTTCACGGTAGCATTACTCACAATAGCCAAGAGATACAAGCAATGGATAAATACAATATGGTACATTAGTCAGTCTTAAAAAGGGAGGAAATTCTGACACATACTACAATATGGATGAACCTGAGGACATTATGCTAAGTGAGATAAGCCAGTCACGAAAGGGCAAATATGGCGTGATTTCACTCATATGAGGTCCCTAGAGGAGTCAGATTCATAGAGACAGAAAGCAAAATGGTGGTTTCCAGGGACTGGGGGAGAGGGAGAGGGAGTTTGTGTCCAATGGGGGCAGAGTTCCAGTTTAGGAGGTTGAGAAAGTCCCGGAGATGGATGGTGGTGACAGTTGCACAGGAGCGTGAATGTGCTCAATGCCACAGAACTATACACTTAAAAATTATTAAAATGGGAGGTTTTATGTTATATATGTTATTTTACCACAATTTTTAAATGTGTAGTATGTTCACAGCCTAGGTATATGGAAATAGTAACTTTAAAAGAAAAAATAGCCTGACCTGTGGTGGCGCAGTGGATAAAGCGTCGACCTGGAAATGCTGAGGTCGCCGGTTCAAAACCCTGGGCTTGCCTGGTCAAGGCACATATAAGAGTTGATGCTTCCAGCTCCTCCCCCCCCCTTCTCTCTCTGTCTCTCCTCTCTCGCTCTCTGTCTTTCCCTCTCCTCTCTCTAAAAAAAAAAAATTATATATATATTATATATATATATCAACCATGGCCTCACAGCCTGTATCTCAGGGAACACACTTCCCTCCTAGAGACATGAGAGCCACATCTCAGAGATAAAGATGGCACGCTATCTCCTTCCTTCCTGAGCCGCTGCGTCTCCGCCTGAGCACTGACACGGCCTGTGGCCTCTGTCTCTCAGGATGCGCAGGCGGCCTTGGGCCCCTTCGAGCCCTCCTGTCTGCTGCCCACCTGCCGGGATTACTGGACCTACCCGGGCTCCCTCACCACTCCTCCGCTAACTGAGTCGGTCACCTGGATCATCCAGAAAAAGCCCATTGAAGTGGCTCCGAACCAGGTGAGCTGTGCCGTAGAGGGTGTAGTGGGACTGGCTTAAAGAAATTGTTTGACAGTGTAGCTAAGATATTGTGAGCGAGCATCATGGAGTTCTATCCTTTGGTATGTTTGGGAGGTTCCTGCACAAGAAGAATTTTCCAGCTGAAATGCAAGTTTGTTGAGATTGAGCAGAGGTTCCTGAAGTTACAATTTTTTTTTAACTTGAGATAGTAGTGTGTGCGAGAGACAGAGATACAGAGAGAAGCGGGGAGAGAAGGGGAAGAGGAAATTGATATGGCGGGAAACTGTTATAGTTTAGCACTATCTAATCTTCAGTGGTTTAGAGTTCGAACGTGGCAAGTATCCCTAATGACTAATGGTTGAATTTGGTCAATGCTTCCTCTTCAGTCTTTGTCAGGGTAAAGTTACTTTAAAAGAACAGAAGTGACATTATAATTGGGACACAGATCCTAGCCCATAATGGGCCCTCGGTAGGTATTTGTTGGTGAATAAATTAACCAAGTTAGGGATGTCACAGATGAATGTTGGAAAGCCATTAAAGAAATAGGATTGTTGGCCTGACCTGTGGTGGCGCGGTGGATAAAGCGTCAACCTGGAAATGCTGAGGTTGCCGGTTCGAAACCCTGGGCTTGCCTGGTCAAGGCACATATGGAAGTTGATGCTTCCAGCTCTTCCCCCTTCTCTCTCTCTGTTTCTCTCTCTCCCTCTCTCTCTCCTCTCTAAAAAAAATGAATAAATAAAAAAAATTAAAAAAAGAAATAGGATTGTTGAGGAAGAAGAGAACATTTTAGTTTGTTCCACTTTCTCTGAATGATAGAACAGTAAGAAATTAAGACTACAGAGGATTTTCTTACAGACTATATTAAGAAGTTACAGAACTATATATTTTGAGTGAAAATTCCAGATGGATTGTATTAGTCAACTATGGCTATAATTCTACGTAACAAACCACCCCAAAACTCAATGGCATATAACAAGCATTTGTTTTCTGTGCTTGCGGGTCTGTGGGTTGGTGATGAGGCTCTATTTTAGGTTGTGGATGGCTGGGCTTCACAGAAGTTAGTGATTGGTTGGATCAGGCCCAGTGCCTCTCATGCTCCTTGAACCAGTGACTACTAAGGGCGGCTTCTCACGGTAAATGACAAAAATGTAAAAGACAAGCCAAACCATATATGCACACTTCAGGCTTCTACTTGCATCACACCTGCTCACATCCTTTTGGCCAAAACAAGTCGCAATGGCAAGGCCAGAGTCAGTGAGGCAGAGAGGAAGTGAGTGAATACTTACTGAACAGTAAATACCCTAACTTTATCACGTAGATACACACCAAAAACTCATTACTTGTTGTCCCAGTGTCATGATCTGCAATGGTTTTTATTTTCTTCTATTTTTGTATCTAAATAGTCTATCTTTTTTTTAAAAAATAAGTGATGTTACATATGTGTATATATGTATTTTAAAGTTATAGCATCTTTCCCTCTGGAAATCTCAAGAATCAGGAGAAAGTCCATCTGTCTAGGGCAGTTTAAATTTAGGGATGACAACTACACAGCAAGTACGGTGTCACTCTCCCACCCCTGCCCGGGGCAGACATTTCTGATCAATCACAGCAATATTTATCACCTCTGGTTCTAGATGCACTCTTAGAAGGTTCTTCCCGCCTCACGAGTCTATGAAAATCTCATTTAAAAGTCATGGGGGTAGTGGTGGAATGATGCCCTTTGCTTACTTTGAGATGTGGGTTGCAGACTACCTATCATACCCCCAAACCAGAACTGTTGCAGACATCAGGAAGGCCTTGGCGGAAGAATGGCCCTAGTCACCAAGACCCCTCTTTCACTCAACAAACATGTAATAAGCACCTATCCTGTGTCAAGTTTGTAGCAGAAAAGGGTGGGAGAAGGGGAGAAAGGAGAATGTAATACAAAAACAATGATGTCAGTCTCTGCAAACTGTTGTCTGGTGGGAAATGGAAACGTAAGTGAATAGTTTTAAGGCAGAGTGATGATGAGTGAGTATTATATAAAAATACAGAGCAGAAGCTCCTTACCCTGACCAAGGGAACTGGGGAGGTGGTGTATGCACCCCCTGGACACTTGGGAAAGAGATTGCCAAGTGGAGGAGAGGAGAAAGGCTGCATTTTTGAGAAAGTCAAAAACACGTGCAAAAGAACACTGAGTTTGAGTGCATGGGAGAGTGTGTACACCATGCCCAACACAGCTCTAGAGGGAACTTCATCAGCCATGCAGCTCTAACTCGTTCATTAAGTGGTCATTATGTAGATAAAATGTATTAACTCTGTATCAATTAAACTTCTGTATTAATTAAACACAGGAGTTATTCTCACAGAGCTCATTCTGAGAACAAATGAGATGGATGACACATGAAAATAATCTTTTAGTTTCTTGAGTGAAAAGTGAATCAAATGTTACTTTAGCAATTATATTATATACATTAGTTCTTTATTGCTGTGTAACAAATAGCCCCATAAGTTAGTGACTTAAGAAAATAGTAATCACTTATTATCTCTAAGAGTTGTTATGGATCAGAATTTGGGGTGGTTCTTGTCTGGGCTCTCTCATGGAGTTACAGTCACATGTTGACTGGGGCTGCAGTTTTCTGAAAGCTTTCATGGGGCTGGAAGATTCCTTCCCAAAGTGGCTTACACAAGTAACTTGAAAGTTGGTGCTGGCTGTGTGCTCAGTTCCTCTCCACATGGGCCTCCCTATGTGGCTGTTTGCGTGTCCTCACAGCATGGCAGCTGGCTTCTTTAGAGCAAGTGATCTAAGAGACCACAGTGGAATCTGCAATGTCTTTCTTGACATAGTTCAGGAGTCACCCTGTGTCATATTAGCCACACAGGGCCATCCCTGATTCAATGTGGGAAGGGACTGCATAAGACACGAGGGACACTTGGGAGCTGGTTCTCTCTGTCCCTGAACCCAGATTACTCTGGTAGTTTGCTCTCTATTCCAGCTGGCCGCATTCCGCACGCTATTGTTTACTGCACTCGGTGAAGAAGAGAAGACGATGGTGAACAATTACCGCCCACTTCAACCGCTGATGAACCGAAAGGTCCGTTCATCCTTCCAGGCCCCTGAGGAGGGCACCAGATCCTAAATTCATTATATCCAAATCAATGTGTAGAACTGACTTTAAATAGAGGAAGTAGTGTTTCCCAAGTTTCTTGGTGTGGTCACATGTAACCTCTGAAATTAGAGAGATGGAGATTACTGTTTTACTCGGTGTACTTTTCAGTTACAATGAAAAGAATCACTTCAAAGAAGCTTAAGCTGATGGGGAATAGATATCAGGGACACACAGTATCTCATGGGACTCACAGCAGTGCATGGGGACCTCAGGGGGCTGAGCCAGTCCCACCCCCATGACTGAAGTCATCCACCCAGCCCTCTCTCAGTTCTATGCTTTCCTCTCTCCAGGTGGGTGCCCTCTGTTTCTTCTTCACACTCATTGTTCCCCAATAGTCCACAATAGTCCACACTATTGTGTTCAATAGTCCACACTATTGAACACCCCAATAGTTCCCAGGAAAAAGAGTTTGTGTGTCTTGGGGCTACTATAGCAAAATGACCTCCAAAGTAAGAAGTTCAACAACAGAAATGTATTTTCCCACAATTCTAAGACTGGAAGTCCAAGATCAAGGTGCCAACATTGCCAAGTTCTGGTGAGGCCTTTCTCCTTGGTTTGCAGATGGTGCCTTCTCCCTGTGTCCTCACATGGCCTTTCCTCAGTGCATGCTTGCAGAAAGTGAGCATTCCAATTTGTAAGTGTACAGGGTTGTAGAGTTATCACCACCATCCACCACTATAGTTCTCTCCATCATGTAAAACTGAACTGTCTCCATTAAACATTAACTCTCCAGCCTGACAGGCGGTGGCACAGTGGATAGAGTGTCAGACTGGGATGCAGAAGGACCCAGGTTCGAGACTCTGAGGTCTCCAGCTTGAGCACAGGCTCATCTGGTTTGAGCAAAGCTCACCAGTTTGGGCCCAAGGTCGCTGGCTCGAGCAAGGGGTTACTCGGTCTGCTGAAGACCCACAGTAAAGGCATATATGAGAAAGCAATCAATGAAGAACTAAGGTGTTGCAATGAAAAACTGATGACTGATGCTTCTCATTTCTCTCCGTTCCTGTCTGTCTGTCCCTATCTACCCCTCTTCTGACTCTCTGTCCCTGTAAAACAAACAAACAAAAAAAACATTAACTCTCCATTCTCCCCTCCCCCCTAGCCCTAGGCACCCACAATTCTACCTTCTGTCTCTATTATTTTGGATGCTCTAGGAAACAATATGAATAGAATAACACAGTATTTGTCCTTTTGTGACTGCTTTATCTCCCTCAGCATAACGTCCACAAAGTTCATCCATGTTGTAGGATGTGTCAGAATGTCTCTCTTTTTCTTTTTGAAGGCTGACTAATATCCTAATGATAATAGTATTTTTATTTTTGGAACATTTAAAATATTCCCCTCTGGTAGAGATGCAGCTCTATAAACAGCCTAATCATGTTATCTTCCAATATTATCTGACTGTCAGATAAACAATGAAAACCAGCACAGAAAAATTAGCAAATGCTATTCTGTCTACCAAGGGGTAGTGATAAACTCCATCTCATATTGAGATATAAAAAATAAATATACTGTCTGACCAGGTGGTGGCACAGTGGATAGAGCGTTGAACTGGGATGTGGAAGACCCAGGTTCGAGACCCCGAGGTTGCCAGCTTGAGCGTGGGCTCATCTGGTTTGAGAAAAAAAAAATTCACCAGCTTGGATCCAAGGTTGCTGGCTCAAGCAAGGGGTTGCTCAGTCTGCTGAAGGCCCATGGTCAAGGCACATATGAGAAAGCAATCAATGAACAACTAAGGTGTCGCAATGCGCAACAAAAAACTAATGATTGATGCTTCTCATCTCTCCGTTCCTGTCTGTCTGTCCCTGTCTATCCCTCACTCTGACTCTCTCTCTCTGTCTCTGTAAAATAAATAAATAAATAAATAAATAAATAAATAAATAAATAAATAAATAATATACTCATTATGGCCCACAAATAACATCTAAAATCAAAGGGAACCTGTATAATGAATGTGGTTTGTTTTGACAGAGATTTCCATTTTCCCCCAATCATAGAACTCCTTATATTACCAACAATTTACAGTCTGGCTTTGAGGTAGTCAACGTCTGGCAGCGACTGCAGAGAAAGCAATCCTAAACTGCCTCACACACGTGCTTCCCTGGAAAGGGAGAGCTGCTCACGGGCACCCATCACATCGCAGCGCTTTGTGCAGATGTGGCGCAACAAGCTTTTTGTTTTGTTTTACTTAAGATTTTATGTATTTATTTTACAGAGAGAGGAGAGGGGGACTGAGCAAGAACTATCAACTCATAGTTGCTTCAATTTAGTTGTTCATTGCTTGCTTGTTGTGTGTGCCTTGACCGGGCAAGCCCAGGGTTTCAAACCGGCAACCTCAGCGTTCCAGGTCGACACTCTATCCACTGTGCCACCACAGGCCAGGCCACAACGGGCTTTAATGTTGGTTCACAAAGGCTCTGGTGTCATATTTATTTCACCACAAAACAAAAGTTTGGGTGCATCAGTGATGGGCTGAGGCATGGCTGTTGCAGTTGAGCACAGGACTCTGGATAGGCAGATAGCTTCAATCGCCAGAGGCGTACGATGTCCAAGAGGAAAGGAGATATTTTTAAGTTTGGTTGGGACCCAAAAATGTTTCTTGTCTTTTGAGAAAATGTGGCCATTCTGAGTGTCTAGTGAGCGGACTTTAGCTCATAAGGAGAGTTTACTATGGCTGTTGTAACAAATGACCACAATTTGGTGACCTCCTGCCTCCCTCTCAGAAGGACTCTGTGATAACATTGGACTTACTATCTATCCAGAATACTCCAGCATCTCAAAATCTTAAACTTAATTATACCTGCAAAGTTCCTTTACTGTGTAAGGTCACAGGGATGTGACCATCTTGGGCCACTATTCAGTGAACTGTGTATGCAAAACCAGCCTGTAGCAACTTCAGCAGAGCAGCATGCAGCAGCTCTGGGGAAAGGAGATGGACTGAAAAGGCGCAATGGAGTTGGAGCAACTGCTGGGGTAGGTATTGGAAATGTCCCAGAGCTGTACTCTCCTATAGCACTTCCTGTGGTAGAATGACATAGAACTACTGCATTGTCCTACATACAGCAGCGCTTGGCCACTGAGCCCTTGAACTGTGGTCAGTGTGATTGAGAGGCTGGATTTTGATTGTACGTAATTTTAATTAGTTAATATTTAAATGCCACACATGGCCAGCCAGTGGCTACCTTGTTGGGCAGTGCCGCTTAACCTGGACATTCGTTTCATGGGTTTGTACGTATGTAAAAGACCACTGAGGTGAACACTCAATATTCATGCACTTTACATACTTCACAAGGTATATATTGCACCTCAATTTAAAGAAATGCTTTGCTTACCCACTCAAGAGAGAGCTCAGGTTTCTGAGCTTCTGTGGACAGGACGTGAGGCAGCTGGGACGTTGGCTCAAGCACTTCCCAGAATAAGTGAAGCAGTTGGGAGATTGGAAGCATCAGGACACACTGAGGGGCTGCAGAGGCTGCAGAATCAGGGATGTCACCAGAGTCGCTAAGCAGAGGCCAGGCAGACAGGCCCACCCTCGCAGTGTTCCATAGCTACCTACAAAGTGCATCGGGAAACACACTGCCCCCAGGTACCTGGCACCATCAAGAGAAGTCAGCTCTGTTTATGGAGGCAGACCAAGTCATTCATCCTCAACAAAAATAGTTTAAAATAAAATATGTTTGGCTCTTAAAAGGATTGAGTTTGGTGGTGATGCTGGGTGAAAAAAGGATTGGCTCAAAGGAGTCAAAATACAATGTGTCCATAAAGTCATGGTGCACTTTTGACCGGTCACAGGAGAGCAACAAAAGACGATAGAAATGTGAAATCTGCAACAAATAAAAGGAAAACCCTCCCAGTTTCTGTAGGATGATGTGGCAGCATGTGCGCATGCGCAGATGATGACATAACACCGTGTATACAGCGGAGCAGCCCACGGCCATGCCAGTCGAGATGTGGACGGTACAGAGGAAAGTTCAGTGTGTTCTGTGACCAAAGTGCAACGTGAATACCGGCGCGTTTATAACGAAGTGCCACCACATAGGAATAACATTACTGGGTGGGATAAGCAGTTGAAGGAAACCGGCAGTTTGGTGGAGAAACCCTGTTCTGGTAGGCCATCAGTCAGTGACGAGTCTGTAGAGGCTATACGGGATAGCTACATAAGGAGCCCTAAAAAAATCTGTGCGTGAGCCCACATCGAACTGCACTGAATAGGTATGAAACTGGGAGAGTTTTCCTTTTATTTGGTGCAGATTTCACATTTCTACCATCTTTTGTTGCTTTCCTGTGACTGGTCAAAAGTGCACCATGACTTTTCAGACATACTGTAGATACTGATAAAAGAATGTGAACAAAACAGACATGTTTTTGTTCAACTTCTAAGCTGATATCCCTACTTACTGATAATCAATAATTAGGAGTTTAACCAGCAGCGGGGCATGCCACGATCACTAATAGTTCCCACATCTGTAGCTACGTCCCCAGCCAGACAAGGGCTCAGTGTTTTCATACATATTCAGTAATCTTCCACCCTCCTTGTGAGTCTGAACCACAGCCCCAGCCCTGACCCCCAAAGCTTGTGCTACCCTGGGTCTAAGGAATGGTTTTTACAAAGCTCCCAGTGACTGGATTGCATACTAAGGATGAGAGCATGCACTCCCATTCAGTTGTTCTAACAAGTTCTACAAACATTCTATGAAATGGTCTTCATGGGAAAACTGAGGCTCACTTGAGGGGTGGAGACTCTTGCGACCTCTGGGTTGTAGGCAGTCCCCCAGGGCCTGTGCAGCATTTTGCTTTTGACTTCCCTGATGTGCACAGTTAAATTCAGGCTCTGAATACAATAAAAAATAGTCTTGAACTTGGCAATTTAATGAGAAATCATATTCTATAATAACCTGCAGTTGTATCTCCAAATTCCACCCAAAAAAGGCACCTGCTCAGATCTCCTGCAGCTTATGAGGGTAGCATTCTCAGACATGGAAAGAACGACAGTAATTGGAGAGTGGGGTCTTCGAGTTGGATGTGCAAAAAGCAGCCATGTGTCAGTTTTCCATGGGCCATTTCCATGGTGACTTTGAGACAGAGAAAAACCCAGGTGTCCAGAGGAGCCTTGCAGGAGGGAGGGAAAACTACAGCTTCTTGATCTCGGTTCCACTTACCACATGATAATATTGTACATGTCCCAACAAGAATTCCAAAAACAGGTGGGGTGCTTTTCTCTTCATTTTTCCTGTTGATATAGTTCTTTCCTCTGAATGCACAAACGTCTTTGTCTCCTGGTTGACGTTCTCCGTTGTCAGTTATTTTTAAAAACCAGCGTTAACGCTGAGACACAGATTTCCCCAGTAAGCACACCAAGCCTGACGCATTGCAATGAAACCACAAACACGCCGAGAGGAAAGACGTTGATCTCGGCCCTCAAAGCAACAGCACAATAAAACAAACACAGGCGCTTCCACTCCCTGTCCGGAGTGGCAGCCAGGCACGGAAGTCCAAGTCAAGGTCTGTGGGTTTGCGGGATGGCTCTCACTGTGACACCATTGTGGTTTAGGATTGTATTGTAGAATTTCTGGCCCAACTTTTAAAGTTCAAGGCTTCCTCCCTTTGCTTTTATGTTATTTTCTCATTTTGTAAAAATACAAATGAGTGAGAAGCTTGTAGGTTCATAGCAAACTGCTGTCCCTATCCTCCCCTCTCCTTTTCTTGCTGGTTCTTGGGTGATTGAGCGGAATGGGCCACAAGCCTGACTAAATCCCCTCCTCATTGCCCACCATGGGAAAAATCCACAGTTCTCATGTGGTGACCCGGGCTCACTTTCGCCATCCCCTCCCTGTTGCCCATTCTGTGCCAACCAGGAATCTGGCCACTCCCCACAGCTGGTCCTGGCCGGCTGGACCTACCCTCTTCCACCTGCTCCCAACTGCTCCTCCTTCTGCTATCAGCTGAAACACCCCACTCCTCACAGAGGCCTCCTGGGGACTCCCAGACTGCACCTGGTACACAGTTATCCCCAGCAATAAAGGGGTACCTTGTCCCTTAGGGCTTGTCTCTTTTCCTGAAAGGCACCCGCTGACCCCATCTCAGTAAACAGCACTTCCATCCACCCAGCACCCAGGCCAGCCTTGGGGAAACCTCTCATGGCACCTATTCCCCACCCTCCAGGTATCGGTGGGTCCTGTTGGCAGCACCCCTATTCTGTTGCATATTTCAGACCCACTCACTGTTCTCCACTTCCTCTGTGACTGCTACAAGGCGGCCCCATCTCTAGCCAGAATTACATCGCTAGCCTCCTGGTTTTGCCACTTCTTTCCAGGGTCTGCCTATGCCCACCTACTCCATTCTTCTCTTGGCAGTACAGAGGTTTGGGAGGGGAAATGTCAACTTGACTATCTGCCTCCCTGTTCAAAACTGAGACTTGCTTTTCCACTTGGAATTGAGCACAAGCTTTTTCCTTCCATATCGACCTCTGCACAGAGGGCTCTTCGCTTGGCTGGCTGTCCCCATAGTTATTTGCATGAGTCACCCGCACCCTCAACCTCCTTCTCAGCCTCTGCCGTGGCCACAGGCCTCCCTGCCATCCTCAACCCCCACTGCTTGGACCCGGACTCATCTCCGTCCACAGTTAGCATGTTACCATGCTTGTTAGCTGCTCACCACGGTTTCTCACTCTGGGAGGTTAGCCCTGAGAGGGTGGTGTCTTCACACACCTGCTTGCTCACAGCACCAAATAAACACTCATTCAATAGAAAGTGAATGAGCTGCTCCAGCTGATGAAGCTCAGTGCCCCTTGCCATTCCCAATTAGCAGCGTGGGCTCTCACCTCGGTGCCTTCAGTCCTACTGTCCTCTCCTCTGGGAACGCGCTTCTCCTCAGGCTCTGCTTGTGAACATATTTCTATCATTCAGGCTCAGCTGAAGTGCCTTCTCTTTTGTAATATTTTCACAAAATCAGCCCCACTCTAGGAGAAGTCACCTTCTCCTCTGTGCTGCTGCGCATCCTGCTGCTGTGTGTGAGAGTGAGTGTGGGGGCGGGCGTGGGTCAGCGCGGAGCGCTACGGAGTAGCCGCGGTGTGTGGGCTCTCACAGTAGAGGCACTGTGTACGGTGGTGAACATTTAAGTCTAGGATTGAACTCTCAGCTCCCAAATCTGCCTTCGGAGATCTGACCTTCTCTCTCTGAGCTGGTGTGTTTGGCATCTGCCCTGTGGCCTTGTGTCCAAAACTGAGAGGAAGGCCAAGTAGCTGGAGTGAGCAATTCCGGAAACTCTGTGTGCAAAGAACGCAAGTCTCTCCAAACTCGACAGAATTACAAGAACAGCTTCCTAGTGCACGTGCACCTAGGTTAGTACCGCTCAGTGCCGGGATGTGACTCGTGAGATGAGTTCTCCCTGAAGTCCAGGGCAAGGTGAGAGCAAGTTCAATGTGAGAGTCAACTTGTCCTGGCTTCCATTTCTATGGAAATGTTCAAATGTATGCCAACAGGAAAAAAAGTCTTCTGTTTCTGCCATCCTTAAGATATACTCACCAAGTGTTCCATTGAAGATTAAGGCTGTGTGTATTTTCAGTGTCAAGGGTATTCCCTTCATCAGAATTTCCTGTGTCAGTTGTAGATTTTTGGGTTACTTTTTAGTAAAAATGAAATAGGGAAATTATTTTTAAGTAAAATAAAATCTTTTGACCCTTTTTTACTGAATTCTGAAAATTCGGAAGGGCCCACCCTATAGGGGCTATAGATCCCTGAACACACCCACATAAATCAAACAAAACATCAAACAATAGGCTTTTTATATTTCAACCTTACATATTCCTTGATTTTTTTTTTCTTTTTTCTGAAGTTGGAAACAGGGAGGCAGTCAGACAGACTCCCACATGCACCCAACCGGGATCCACCCGGCATGCCCACCAGGGGACAGTGCTCTGCCCATCTGGGGCGTCGCTCTGTTGCAACCAGAGCCATTCTAGCGCCTGAGGCAGAGGCGGTGGAGCCATTCTCAGCGCCCAGGCCAACTTTGCTCCAATGGAGCTTGGCTGCGGGAGGGGAAGAGAGAGACAGAGAGGAAGGAGAGGGGGAGGGGTGGAGAAGCAGATGGGGGCTTCTCCTGTGTGCCCTGGCTGGGAATCGAACCCGGGACTCCTGCACACCAGGCTGACGCTCTACCACTGAGCTAACCGGCCAGGGCCTCCTTGATATTTTTTTCAGTGTTTCAAGATGAAACATATAACATCACTCCAATTTAATGTCCCACCAGTATGTACCAGTTACTGTGCAAGACAAGTGGGGTACATCAGTGGACGAAACTATAAAGCACCCAGACCCTGGGCCTGGTGAAGCTTGAATCCGTGGGGTAGACAGTACCAAGATGGTGGGTGTAATAAGCATATATGGAATATGCTAGAGGTGACCAGAGCTCCAGATAAAGCAGATTGGAGGCAGGGAGCCAGGTACCAGGTCAGGGTGGTCTCCCTGAGAAGTAGATATCTGAGCAAAGACTGGCAGGAGGGGAGAGGAGGAGCTGTGCAGAACCTGGGGATGGTTTCTGAAAAGTTACAGAGCAGCAGAAAGACCAGTGTGGCCAAGATGAAGTGAGGGGGAGCAGAAGAGTCAGGAGAGGAGGAATCAGAGGGGACAGGTCCAGAAGGGTCTTGGGAACCACTTAAAGATGGGGCTTCACTCGAGGGCAGTGAGGACGCTTCAGAGCAGGCACATCTCACTTGTGTCCTCACAGAAAGGAGACGCATGTGAACTGCAAACTGCCCGTGCAAAGCCATGCAGTGGTGGTGAGCAGATTGGAAGCTGGAGACCTTTGTCCTGTGATCCAGCCCTGCTGGCTAGTGGGTTCCGAGAGAAAGTGAGGTGTTGACGATAAAGCCAAGATGCTTGTTGCCAACAGTTCAGAGGAAAAATTTGTCCTCAGTGGCCCAGGAAGGCGGGGGGTGAAAGCTTGGGGGAAAAGGCGGAGAAATCTGATAAGGCTAGAGATCTTCCATTCCCTGCACCTCCGACTTCTTCTTCTCGTTTTAACTTGTGAGAGCTACACTTTAGATAAGTCGTAGCTTGTTTTTCCATCTCCCACTCATTTCTTGAATGTAAAAAGGGCAAAATGCAGTAAAAAAAAAAAGTTGGGGGTGAGGTGGGCAAATGCATTGCTGAATGGAGGAAGAGGAAAATGGTTGGGACCAGGTCCTTGATCCCCATGGGCCGAAGGGAGCCAGAGTGCAGTTGGGATGACATGTAGTAGTCCCAGACTGGAGTGCGCACACACTATTGGGCACAGTGAGCAGGATCTCCTCAGGAGGCCACCTGGTTTCTCCAAAGGGAGCTCTCCAGTCACACGGGAGTTGAGAACAGAAGTAGCCAATGGCCATGTCCACTTGGGATGGAATTGTCAACAGGGACAGGACGGATGGTGCTGGGGCCCCCTCACCCAGTCCTTGCAACTTCTTTCCTGCTGGCCTGAGCTGGCAACCAGGAGCTGACTGACCACTTGGAGCTACCTCATCCCCCTAGACCCCACACTTCACGCCACAATCCATGAGAAGACCAGGTGCCAAATGTCCTGGAGATGGCCAGTCTAAGGAGGGAGGAACCCCTGGGTCCTTCCGATTTGCAAGCTATATCAGCATCTGCAGGAACTGTGTGGACTGTGGAGGCTACCCGGTGTGGCCTCGGGACCTCTGCAGGGCAACATTGCATCCGTTCTGGCAGGGCAGGTGTCCTGGTTGCCTGAGAAAAGGACACAGTGCAGCTGCAGCATTTAATGCCCACCCTGGGTCTGAAGCTAGGCTTGGCCACTTATTATACTTACTAATTGCCTTATTTCTCCAGCACAAATACTCACTACTAATACGGTCTAACTATGGTTGACGCAAGAATTAATGACATAAAATATCTATAAGTCCTGGCCTGTGATTGCTATTGTAGCAGCAAATGGCCGCAAGTGGAGGATGATAAGCTGCCCAGACAACTTGATAGAGGAAGAAGGATTTATTAGTAGCCAGCAGAGCATGTGGGGCTAGTAGCACCAAAGCACAAGCTCCCCAAAGTTAGTTTTTCTGAATCTTCTATACCTCTACAGCTTTAGTTTTTACGTGACAAGTGCCTGATTTCTTTGACTTTTTTGTCTACAGACCTACATGACTTTTGTGTCTCCAGGAGGGGAGGGGGTAAGTGAGGAGGTTTGGACCGTCTGTCCTTGACTGTTCACATATCCCGTTTTTCTTGCTGTTTGCTGCAAGTTTATTTCAGGGAACTGATGAAAGGGGCTACAGCTGTGGTTTGTTACTTTTCAGAATTCCTCAGTCAGCCCTTCCTCCCTCAGTCCGAAACCCTGAGGTCACTGGCTTGAGTGTAAGATCACAGACATTGCAGACCCACTCCCCTGCATTCTTCTGGTTTCTCCCCTCTCACTATCATCAGGGCTGGGGAAACTTTCCTCTTGCCACTCAGGTTCTTCTGACTGGTAGAATAATTCAAACAACGTTCAGCAGACTAACAGGAGAAAATAAAAATGTTAATATATGTACATGAGAAATTCATATAAGCTTGAAATTTCTAAAGATGGTGAGACAACCTTGGGTACATGACAATTTGGATAACAGAGAATGGGGGGAAGTGGGGTCTTAGATTTCAGAAATGAGGATGGGCAATTTACAGCTAGTGGAAGAAGAGATGAACGCACACTGGCAGGTACATTTTTGCTAGGCAACTCAGGAACAACGGGATTCAGGGGGTATCGAGTAACCACACTTAGAGTCTTACCGTGATTAATTATGCCAAAGTTCCCTTCCTGAAGCAGGTTTTTCTATCTGAATCTCTTTAAGAAAAAGGGAAAGTGGCCCTGGCCGGTTGGCTCAGCGGTAGAGCGTCGGCCTGGCGTGCGGGGGACCCGGGTTCGATTCCCGACCAGGGCACATAGGAGAAGCGCCCATTTGCTTCTCCACCCCCCCCCTCCTTCCTCTCTGTCTCTCTCTTCCCCTTCCGCAGCCAAGGCTCCATTGGAGCAAAGATGGCCCGGGTGCTGGGGATGGCTCCTTGGCCTCTGCCCCAGGCACTAGAGTGGCTCTTGTCGTGGCAGAGTGACGCCCCGGAGGGGCAGAGCATCGCCCCCTGGTGGGCAGAGCGTCGCCCCTGGTGGGCGTGCCGGGTGGATCACGGTCGAGTGCATGCGGGAGTCTGTCTGACTGTCTCTCCCCGTTTCCAGCTTCAGAAAAATACGAAAAGAAAAAAAAAAAGAAAAAGAAAAAGAAAAAGGGAAAGTAAAAAGCTCTTCCTAGGTTTGTTGGGTGTTAAATGATTGCAGTTACAAATAATCTGCCTGCCAGGGTGGTACATACTGGGATACTCACTCTGGACCCCCACAAGTTCCCCTTCTGAAACTCCTCTAAGTGTGTTCCATATAAAAATCAGCTGGGGGCAGTGAGGAGAAGTTGAGTTAGTAGTTGAGTGGTGAGGGAGCTGCAAAGAGAAAAAAGAACATAGGTGAACAGGATGATAAACAAATAAAAAATAACCAAATGGAGTACATTTCCCCACATCTCATTAAACTAATCCCCATTTTGGGGAATAAAGCAGTCCAATAAAATATCTTTGCTTCATTTATCTGATGGAAAGTATTAATTATTTCTTTTAACAGATTTAAGTTACACACTACCTGTTCCGTTTGGTTTACATAGAATATTTTTCACCAATGGTTGTATAAGCTCCTCCTTGTTGGGCAGTCAGTATACCTAGCGATTTGAGGGAACTACAGAGCTGAAACCATTAACTTCTGACTGAAGTTTCTTCTGAGTCTGTATAGTAGCACTGAACTCTGGATTCATTACCTGGAGAGATTCTAGATTGCTTTTCCCAATTCATAATCTCCCATGCTGGGGAATAACACTTGTAACGCTGAAAGAATTTAGAGCTGCGAGTGTGTCTCTGAAAGCCTTCTACAAGATGTTCAACAGATGTTTTTGGATGTTCTGCTTTTTGAGGACATAATTCAACTTCTGACCAATTCACTATAGGAGGAGAGACCTCCATTATCACTCCTATTAACCTTTGAATGTCAACTTCTAGTTGAGCCATCTCCTGCTCATTTACAGGAGGGCCTGGGATGAGGTCTGGCCATCTGTTCCCCTATGAGGAGAACAGGTGGTCATCTGGTCTGTCTGAATATTACTGTATAATTGACTGCAACTACTCCCCTTCGCAGCTAATCCAGATCTCTGTGCTTGGAGTTATGAATAGCTATTGATCTTTCTAATTCCTCTCTGAACTGTGTTGGATCTTCTGAAAGAGAGGGTACGAGGGTTTTACAACTTTAAAGATTAGCTGCTATCCAGGGGACATGTCTTCTTGGTGGTGGGGGGAAAGGATATATCTGCAAGGAACATTGCATATGAATAGCTGAAGTTGGTAAGGCCTGTTTATGAAGTCCTGGAAAACAGAAGAAACCAAAGGGGACAGCAGAGTGAGCTTTCCTGCCCCTCCTGACTTTCAGCCTTTATACAAATTACCCGGCTGCCTCTTGGCTTGAGGTCAGGCCTGAATGCCTTCTCTGAGTAAGTGTTGTAAAGAAAGGGAGCTGGGCATGTAAGGGTCTTCTGGGGAGGATGGAGAATATTTAGGATTTAAGAGGTCTGATGGGGGAGCTGAAGTTAGGTTTTGGGGGGAGCGTCATTTAGACCCGAGATTTCTGAACAGTCAGGACAGGGAGTATCTATGCGAGAAGAAGTGAATTACATCAGATTTGTTTTTTCATTTTTTCTCTAAGTCTCACTTCTTTAATTGTATCAAGGGGATCTTTTAAACCAGGTGTTATGCTTCTTGTGTTCTCTTTTCAATCTAATCTTCCTATAAATACCAAAGGCAGCTGCTTATTATGAGAACTTTCTAAAATTTGCTTTAAATATAGAAGTTTCTCCAATTCAAAATTTTGTTGCTGCTGACCTGTGGTGGTGCAGTGGATAAAGTGTCAACCTGGAAACGCTGAGGTTGCCGGTTCAAAACCCTGGGCTTGCCTGGTCAAGGCACATATGGGAGTTGATGCTTCCTGCTCCCCGTCCCCACCCCCGTCTCTCTCTCTCCTCTCTAAAATGAATAAATAAAGTCTGTAAAAAATAAATAAATAAATAAAATAATAATAATAAAAAAGAAATTTTGTTGCCTGGTCATTGATGGACAGGACCCTCAACAGTACTGTATATTTATTCCAATAGCAACTCATTCCATAAGTCTTTTAATGGAAAGACCCAGGGTTAACTTTCCAGCCTTACAGTAAATTTTTACCATGGACACTAAAGGCATCCCTGGAGTGGGCTCATAGTGTGCCCCCATAATCCAAAAATTCACTCCCGAAGAAAGTCAGAGAAGGCACAGACCTTCATTACACAGGCGGCAAGGATGATAGCAGATACAATGTCTTGGATCTTCCACAAAATATGGGATGCTTCTAGCCACAGACCCGCTAATTTGTGGCACCAGGCAGGCACTACTAAAAATGAGATTTTTCCAGCAGTGACAATTAACAAAGGTTTAGACAACACAGGCCTCTTATCGCTTGGGATCCCTTGTGACAAACTCCCTTAGAGCTGACACAGCTGCACAAAGAGACACTTGAAAGCCCAGTCTATTCCACTGGCCACCAAGTTCATCCCAGAAGTACACCGTCTGGTCTCCAGATGGTGGAGACCAGAGAAAAAATTTTCACTGGTTACTAAACCAAGGTCTTAGAACATAGGATGAGATTAAAAAAAAAAAGTCACCCAATTTTTATATAGGGACCCATAATCAAGTTTGTCTGAAAACCACCAGTTTGGAGAAAAACGCTTAAACCCCAGTCTGTAAGGTTGGCTTGAACAACAGGCTTACAGGGAGTCTCTGCCTGTGTTCTATTCCTATGGCATTTCTTTCTTATGACAAACAACACAAAAGCCATAGATGGGGGCTGGGGAGGAGACTATCTCCAGAAGAAAAGAATCAATACAGAAAACCCAAGAGTCATTAGGCCCAAGAAGCTAGCTTCCTAAATATTTTCTACCAATCTAAATGTAGGAGAGAGAAAAAGGACTCTCATCACTTCTAACTTCTATAGAACCCTGCAACAAAAGACCAGAGAGGGTGACAGGGCAAACGAAAAACAATGCCCACCTCTGCCAGCAAAGATCCATACTCTCTCAGTGGCGCCGTCCTGAAGCCAGAAGTATCCCAGCCAGTAACACTCCTGGCTGGATTGGCAAATATTTATGGCTGAGGAAACTTTCCCCTCAACCCCTCAGTTCTCCTGGAAGAGCTAATGATGCAAACAATATACACAACAGATTAACAGGACAAAAATCAAAATTTTAATATATGTATACTGGGACTTCACATAAGAATGAAAATTCCAAAGACAGTGAGGCAATATTGAGTATATGTGAGATTTTGAACAATGCAGAAAAGGGAGGGAAGGGGTCTTAGGTTTCAGAAGTGAGAATGGACGATTTATTGCTAGTTGCGGAAGAGCTGAACACGCATGGCAGGTACAGTTTTGCTAGGCAACTCAGGAACAAAGGGAACCAGGGGTATCTAGTAAGTGTGTTCGGAACCTTCCTAACGCTACGGTGAAAATGCTTATGGTGATTGATTATGCCAAGGTTCCCTTCCTGAAACAAGTTTTCCTCTCTGAATAGGTTTAAGAAAAATGGAAAATAACACCTCCTGAGTTTTTTGGACTTTAGTTGATTTCAGTTTGAAATAATCTGCCTGCCAGGGTGGCACATTCCAGGGACACTTGCTCCCTCACGGTATGTACCCACATCTGATGGGAAACAGAATCTAATTTTGGATATCACTAAGGGCGATCCCACCTTTTCAAGCATGCAGACAGGAAAAAATAACAGTTGAGCACAATAAAAGCATGGCCTTTTAAAACAAATTTCCAAGAGAAAAAGGGACACTTGCTACATGAAAAGAACACAAACATTTCTCCCATATGGCTGAGAACAAACCTAGCAGGGCAGCCACATGAGGAGGGGCAAGCTTCCACATCAATGATTTTTCAGGTACATATTTTCTGGGGAAAAAAATGAGTTCAAAAGAAGAGCAAAGATCTAATAAGGCTATAAATACTCAGGCCTGGAATGCTGAGGAACCAGGTTCGAGACTCCAAGGTTGCTGGCTTGAGCACAGGCTCACCAGTTTGAGTGCAGGGTCACTGGCTTGAGCGTGGGATCATAGACATGACCAGTAGATGGCACTCTTTGCTAAGATTTTAGATCTAGGACAAGGCAAGCGAGCCATGAACGGCACATATTTTAAAATGTAATTCCATGAGAGCCGTACAATGACCCGTGTATGTTAAGCATTATCCAATAAAAATTTGGTGTTGTCCCGGAGGACAGTTGTGATTGGCTCTAGCCACCCGCAACCATGAACATGAGCAGTAGGAAATGAATGGATTGTAATACAGAGAATGTTTTATATTTTTAACATTATTATTTTTTTTATTAAAGATTTGTCTGCGAGCCAGTTGCAGCCATCAAAAGAGCCACATCTGGCTCGTGGGCCATAGGTTCCCGACCCCCAATCTAGGACATTCATATGATAACTAATCAACAGTGGTAGCACAACAGTGAGATCTTGGGATCCCGTGAGATCTTGTCACCCTTCCAGCTATTAAGATCTCCTGCAGCCTTGGTTGGATAGATTGTTGGTTAGAGTGTTGCCATGATGCACAAAGGTTGCAGGATCTATCCCTAGTGAGGGCACATACAGGAATGGATTGGATCAATGTTTCTGCCTGTCTCTCTCTCTCTCTCTCTCCTGTCTTCTCTAAAATCTCCTGCAACTTCCCAAAAGCCCCGCAAGGGATGCACCAAATTTCAATGCACATGTGTTCTCTTCCTCTGTAAATTCTCACTCCAGAAAAGCAGGATTGGGCCAGCCTGGTTTCTTCAGACTGTCTAGGCCCTTTTTATATACCCTTAGCTTACCATAGCTGTAATTCTATACTTCCATGTCTGATTACTGATTGCTACTCTCTGTTACTGGAGGTGGCACTCACTGTTGTGTGCCTGGAGCCCAGTGCAGTGACCAACACAGGAGATATACACACTGAAGGTGTCAGCTGTGTGAATCCCAACGAAAGTGCTTGATACCTGCCCTTAGAGCTTTGCCAAATGATGACCTTCCTTGCGAAACTGGAATCCATCCTGCAATTTTCAAGACTTAGCTGTTATGAATGACAAAAACCTAACAGTCTGGAGGTGAATAAATCGCAGGAATAAAGGTGGCAGAATGACTAAAAATACACAAAAGTTTAGGGATCTTTAGAAGAATGGGGTTCCAGCTCACTTACTGGTCAAAGTTATAACACTCCACTAAGCCTCAGTTTCTTCATCTACAAAATGATTCTAATAACAACACCTACTCTATTAAAAATTTGCACTTCAAGGGCTCAGCACAGTGCCTGGCACCCTATACATACTCTAAGTTTGCTTGGCCACTGCAGTCCAGCCTGCTGCCAAACAGCACCCTCTGGAAAGACATTGGGAAGAACAAGAGTGGAGAGATTGTTTTTTATTACCCCAAGCCACCAATTTAAACAAGTTAATATTTGTGTTGTGACCTCCCAGCTGCCAATATTTCCATCAATTTTAACATTACAAATGAATAGCTGTCATGGGTGGGCATGCTTCTATAGGGCTGCAGCAGGTCCAGAATGACCTGCCTTGGCTAAACTCCCAAACAGAACTCTTAAGTTCCTTCTCTGTTCACATTAAAAAAATATAATTTCTTTTAAGTGAGAGGAGGGGAAATAGAGAGACAGACTCCCACATGTGCCCCAACCAGGATTGAGGGCAGCTGCTTGAATTAACCAAGCTATCCTCAGCGCCCAGGGCTGAGAGCTCAAAACAATCGAGCCACTGGCTGTGAGAGGGACAGAGAGAGAAAGGGGAAAGGGAGGGGAAGAGAAGCAGATGGTCACTTCCCATGTGTGCCCTGACCGGGATGGAACCCTGGACATCCATACACAATCGACAGTCTATCCACTGAGCCAAACGGCCAGGGCCCACATATCAATTCAATCAGCAGTATTTCGGATTCTTTCTTGCTTCCAGCCCTGGAGTAACCGGTCATCCTACACTCCCTCTCTGATTTCTGCCCATGCTCTGGCTACCTAGCCACGCTTCTTACTTAAGGTGCCACCCAAGTTTTTCAAGAATAACAGGCTAAAGCCCAATTCACCTGCAGCCCGCCTTTAAATTCCTTGAATTTCCAAGCTAGATTTGGGGACACAGTTCTTAGGGTGCCCAATTCTGTCAATTTAACTGAGCTTATGCAAATTCCTGGTTTCCCAAGCATGTGTCACTGCTTTTCAAAGCTTCGTGTCCCTAAACATTGATTGCTCTTTGGCAAGGAGATTCCCCTTGGGATAAAATGGGAATATCTGAGCCCAGGAATGAGTTCAGTAAGTGGCTTCAGCGTGTCCTCTTCTCAGAGTTCTGGCTTACTCAGCCCTGTGATTCCCCCAGGAGGAATCACAGCTTCCCCCCAGGAGGGGCCGTTTGATTCTCTTCATACCTTCCATATCCCATGGTGAGCAGGCTGTGGGCGGCTCTATTCCCACAGCCCATCTGGGACGCAAGCCACCGGGCCTGGGTGCCATCCAGGCCGGCAACCCTCCTCTGAGTCCCAAAGTCACCCCAAATATCACCCTTTCTGCGTGTGGCCCCAGGCCGGCCCTGCTACTCCGCCTGCTCCGAGTCACGTTCGGGCCCACACCAACAGCGGAGTCCCCGCGTGCACATTCGGAGCTGCGGAAAGAATAGGGCTGGCACGATGCGGGTCCTCAAGAGGAGGGGGCGGGACCGAGCGCTCCACCCTCTTACACTAAGTGGGGCGGTGACTGTTCACCAGGCTGGGCGGGAAATTGATCAACCTATTGCACCTGCGCGGAACTGAAAGGCGGGGCCTGGTTGCGGGCTGGGCGGTGCCAGCGGAGTGGGGCGGTGCCAGCAGCTCGGGGCGGTGCGAGCAGGCGAGCTGAGCCCCGCCGATTTGAAGCAGGTAAAAAGAGGCGGTGCCGGTTTTGGAGACTGGGCGGAGTGGGCGGGGCCTGGACGCGGGGCGGGGTCAGGCGTAGAAAAACAGGCGGAGCGGTGGGAGCCGGTCCTCTGTAGTCGGCAGCACGAACCTCGTGTCTTCCCGGACCGGCGTGGAGACAGCAGCATGGCGGGCGCCGGCGCGAGGCAGCGCGCGTCAGCTGCCCCTGCGGCGGCCGAGGAGGAAGAGCTGGAGGCACGAGAACGGATGCTGGCGGCTAAGCGCGCAGATGGTGCGGACAGCGCAGAGGGCGCAGGGGGCGAGGGTGTGACCCTGCAGCGCAACATCACGCTGCTCAACGGCGTGGCCATCATCGTAGGCACCATCATCGGCTCGGGCATCTTCGTGACACCCACCGGTGTGCTGAAGGAGGCAGGATCGCCCGGGCTGTCGCTGGTGGTGTGGGCCGTGTGTGGTGTGTTCTCTATCGTGGGCGCTCTCTGTTACGCCGAACTGGGCACCACCATTTCCAAATCTGGCGGTGACTATGCTTACATGCTCGAGGTCTACGGCTCGCTGCCCGCCTTCCTCAAGCTCTGGATCGAGCTGCTCATCATCCGGCCCTCCTCTCAGTACATCGTGGCGCTCGTCTTCGCCACCTACCTGCTCAAGCCGCTCTTCCCTACCTGCCCGGTGCCCGGGGAGGCCGCCAAGCTTGTGGCCTGCCTCTGCGTGTGTGAGTACCGGCGCGGGACCCGGCCTGGGTGGGTGGAGTATCCCTGGGCCATCCCTGAGGTTCTAGGCTAAGGTCGCTAGTCCCACACTCCACGTGTGTCTCATTCATTCCTTTACACACCACCTTGGAAATTCCGCAGTGACAGACAGCAATCGCGGTCTCTTGTGGGAGTTCCGTTAATCCACCTGGTCCATTCAGTTCCTCTGGAGCTGAGCAATATCATTTCTCTGGCAAGGCACCTACGGCGTAGTAAAAGGACGAATTTCCTGTTTGAGCTCCCTAGTGCTGTTTATGGAGACAAATTGTAGTTAAAAGACATTCATTCATTTTCCTCTGTAAACCAGTTTATCAGCAGAGGCTGACTCATACAAAAAACATAGTAATGAAATTCTCTGTAGGCAGTAGTGTCGAATTTCCTGAAGATTGCCTTAAGTGGTAAAAAAAAAAAAAAAGGATGCTTAACTGTAGATTAAATTTGTGTGGATTGGGGTGGATTGGGGCCCCAAATTGTGACAACCATGGCCATAGTCCTAACGTTGGTGATCTCATTCCCAGTGTGTTGGTAGATGCATATTATGTAAAATTTCCTGGGGACCAGAGACCAAAGACTGACAGCATTACATTGAAAGTTTTTTAAGGAGGCACATCTTGGGCACTGGCAAGATGACATGGCTATATCTGCACCACATGGAAGACACTGCAGAATTATATAGGACAGGGCAGGGTGGGTAGAGGTACAGGGGTGTTTCCCGCCCCAGATAAGAGAAACACTTTCCGTACTTGCCTAGAGTAGGACAAGGGGGCCTGTTTCAGGAACCAGCACATCTGGAGCATAGGGAAGGGGTCAGACAATCTCAGAGGGTATTTATGGGAAGTAATCTTTGTTCTGGCCCAGATCTTGTTGGATCTAGCATGAAGATCTGGCGGGACAGTCTCTCCTCACTGCAGTGTTGGTATGTTTGTTGTAAAGAACCGTACCTCACTTCCGTGGGTTTACGTAGTGACACCAAGTCCAAATGAATTTTTGAGGAGTTTTATTAAAAGGAGGAGGTTTATTAATATGCCGGCCACATATGACTAACACAGGGCACACCTGACCCAAGTTGTGCAACCCCAAATGTATCTCTGAGGTTGGTTATATACCCTTTGACCACATACCGGTTGGGGGGGCATGACATGATACAGTTATAAACAAGCTTATAACATTTGTCTAGGGGATTTACAAAAAACGTTAAAACTTTCAAGGTAAATCTTTTAGTGTCTATCGCTCCTCCTTTGCCTAGAGCAGGGGTAGTCAACCTGGTCCCTACCACCCCCTAGTGGGCGTCCCAGCTTTCATGGTGGGCGGTAGCGGAGCAACCAAAGTATAAATAAAAAGATAGGTTTAACTATAGTAAGTTGTTTTAGAAAGATTTATTCTGCCAAACTTAGCGAAAATCCGACATAAAGTACTTGGTAAGTAATTATTATTATATGCTTTAACTTGCTGTAACTCTGCTTTATAAATTTTATAAAGTTACTTCCCTACTTGATAAATCACCATTACTGTGGAACCAGTGGGCAGTTAGAAAATTTTACTACTAACAGAGATACAAAAGTGGGCAGTAGGTGTAAAAAGGTTGACTACCCCTGGCCTAGAGGTACCTGTTAATCTCAGGATTTTAGGAAGGGAGGGAGAGCTAAAAATCAGTGTAGGGTGGTATGTAAATTTTGTCTCTTATTGAAAGGGAAAGGAAGTTCTTCAGATAACCTTAATCCTTTCAGAGAACTAGAACTAAATGACCCAGTTGTCCTTGTAAGTTAGGAGATTTCTATATCCTTTTAGCTCCATTTTCCAAAGAAAGGACGGGACAGAAAGCCTGACTTTTCCTCTTTAAAATGGCGTTGCCAATACTAAGTTTTACAGTTCTTTGGCACCTTACCACTTGTTGATGGACATGGTCCTGGTATGTTGGTAGGCAGGTTCTTGGTATGTACTTCATATAAGAGTGAACTGAAAAAATTGCTTTGCAAAACAGTTTTCCTGTGTGATTTCAGAAAAAAACCATTTGTATCAAATGTCATGTTTGTTTGTTTTTTCCTTTTTCTGCTATTAGTAGTTTTTCTGCCTACCTCTTGGCCAACCCCTAGGGAGGCTTGTAAGGTGGAACTGTCCTGCTTTCAGAAGTGCCACCTAATTTGAGGATTTGCCTGAACCTCAATGAAGCATATGAGTAGAGATAGCGGGATACATTCAGGTTTTAGGTCTTAGCAGTTACTTGAGTGCCTTCTGCCTGGTCATACCTGTTGGTCTTGCTGGACTTGTGGGGTGCATGGACTGAGTTTCCTGCATGAGTCTCACCGTGCAGTGGGGCAGGTATTTTAGAGCTCAGCACAGCTCTTTTGGGCTGCTGAGAACTCACGCTTTCCTGAGACCCTGAACATCAATCAGCTCTGGGTGAAGGGACAATACTTGCTTGCCTTTGGACGATGGGTTCCCAGTGATATGGATCTCAGCTTTAAAAACTTTGGTCCAAATCTAGGAATAGTCATAGCAATAGTCAATATACAGAAGAAAAAGAAAGCCTCTGGCTTCTGGTGGGATTCGAGGTGAGGTTTTTATGGGATGATGCATTGGGCTAGCTATGACTTTGTTGGGTTGTTTTGTTATTAGGAATTGTCCAGTTTGCATCATTTTTAGAGACAATATAATGTTTGGGCCCAGTATGTATTGAAATAGATAATATCTTTAAAGGGCCACCTCTCCGTTCTTTCAAATGGATCCCTTACTTGTTTAAACTTTTAGATTTACATAGATAAATCCTCAAATAGATTTTAGAGGCCACAAAGGATATGCTCTGGCCGGTGCTCTGAATCACTTCTGTTCTGGCATTGTGAGCCCAGTGGGGCGGGTCATGCCAATAGCACCCCTCTCAGCAGGGTAAGGGTGACCTTTTCCATGTGTTGATCAACTTTCATAGCTCTTTCTTTGAACCACCAGTGTGAATGTGTGATACACATACACGTATGTGTGGCTTTTTCTGATGGAAAGAGGATTTTCAGTAATACAGAGAGTGTGCTATCTGCAAGAGTAAGTGCTAATAGAGCCTTACTTGATCTAGAGAGGGACATGGGCTTGTCCAAGGCTAACAGAACTCAGCTACTGGACTGACATGGCTGTTCTCATCTAGTACAGTGAAGGGTTATGGCTGTCCAAGGAGGGGGCTTCTGAGAAGGCAGTGAAAGTTCCCACAGAAAAGCCACAGGATGTTCCTGAGTATTCTTTAATTATTGCACAACAGTTGGATGCTAGAATTTTTCCTTCAGAAGAAGAAGGGTGCTCTGCACCACTTTCTTCCTGGAGCCCATCCATGCAGGCGTGGGCCCCATGGTGTGCTGATGCTTCAGGAACGGGCCCTGGGGCCACTCTTTCCAGAGTGTCGTGCATTCTGGAGCACAGTTCTCATTTTGCTGGTTGGCCTTTTCAGTACCCTGGGCACATCCGACAAGTTTCTTTCTGCTTATTAAAAATTGTACTGTGAGCCTGACCAGGCGGTGGCGCAGTGGATAGAGCATCGGACTGGGATTCGGAAGGACCCAGGTTCGAGACCCCGAGGTCGCCAGCTTGAGTGTGGGCTCATCTGGTTTGAGCAAGGCCCACCAGCTTGGACCCAAGGTCGCTGGCTCCAGCAAGGGGTTACTTGGTCTGCTGAAGGCCCACAGTCAAGGCACATGTGAGAAAGCAATCAATGAACAACTAAGGTGTTGCAACACGCAATGAAAAACTAATGATTGATGCTTCTCATCTCTCTCTGTTCCTGTCTGTCTGTCCCTGTCTATCCCTCTCTCTGTCTCTGTAAAAAAAAAAAAAAAAAAAAAAAAAAAAAAAGAGTGCTGTGAAATGGGTTGCCTTTGGTGCTCAGAATGATTCTGCGGACATTAATGGGAGGCGGGGGGAGATCCATTTTCTTGTAGGTCTGACATAGAAATGATAAGATGGGTCCTTTCATAGGATGGCTCTGGTATTTTCACCTTCTTAATGAGTCAAAAAAGTGAGAAGCTAGCCTAGTAATTTTCTTGTGGCCATGTTGAATTGGGTATAAGAATAGGCTTACATGGGTCATTTGTTGCTTAATGAAAACTTGTTAGCAGTTGCTGAAATCAGGTGAGTCTGGGTTCTGTGTGTGTGACAGTCACACAGAGTGGCATTGACTTCTTCTTAGCCGGGTTTGCCTTGGAGAGTTTATCCTCCCTTCGTAGGCCACTTTTCCTGTAAAATGTCTAGAGAAGTGCCAGATGGGAGCACAGACGAGGGCAGTGTCTTGTGAGAGCAGCTGTGGTTAAGAAAAACAACTGTAGCCTCCTTCGTCCTTTATCTCAAGGTAGAAGCTCCCAGAAGAAGGAATCTGAATGGGTCTATTTCTCCTGCTGAGTTGTAGAAAAGACTTGGAGCCTGAGTTGTGGTCACTCCTACGCAGGACACGTTGGTGTCAGGGAAGTGGCTGCAGCAGACCGCTGGTTTCCTGCCTTTGTCTTTCCCTCTCCTAGTTGGTTGGAGGGTAAGACCATGCCTGTGGGGACAGCCCCTGCACTCACTCGACTTGCTAGTTCAGGGGTCCCCAAACTGCGGCCCCCTGAGGCTATTTATCCAGCCCCCACCACACTTCCGGAAGGGGCACCTCTTTCACTGGTGGTCAGTGAGAGGAGCATAGTTCCCATTGAAATACTGGTCAGTTTGTTGATTTAAATTTACTTGTTCTTTATTTTAAATATTGTATTCCCGTTTTGTTTTTTTACTTTAAGATATGTGAAGTGTGCATAGGGATTTGTTCATAGTTTTTTTTTTATAGTCCGGCCCTCCAACGGTCTGAGGGACAGTGAACTGGCCCCCTGTGTAAAAAGTTTGGGGACCCCTGTGCTAGTTACTTGCAGCACTCAGGTTGGTCTGCGGGTTGCTGAGAATGAGACTCTGAGTCACTGGATTCCCTTCCTGCGTGGGGTGCCCTTCATGAGATCTAAAGAGCACGTTCTTCCTTCTTGTGGAGACAGATGAGGTGGCCAGGGTTCCCCTACACTGAGTTAGGCCCCTACTGTGACCCTTACTTGGACAGATATGCATGGGGTGGGGCTGGGGGTTCCTTAGCTGCTGTTCCTCTGGGGACCCATACCTGACCTATTTCCTACCTGGTGTCAAGTACCAAGCCTATGTTATGCACATGGACAGACCTGCGTTCTGTTTCAAAAAATTCACTGGGACCTCCAAAGCTCAATTTATACATACATGACGTGGGAATTTGTCACAGCCCTGCCTGGGTGTTTGTGAGGACTATCTCATGATGTATTTAATAAGAGCACATGGGGACCCAGTCACATAATGGCTGTGACTTATTCTCCACGTTGCCTTCTCAAGGATGTTCACCTTTAACATCTTGAACTGCCCTAGAACTTGTTCTTTTCTGGTTTAGAGAAAAGAAGAAAGGGAGAGAGTGGAGAGAAGGAGGGGGAAAGCCAGAGGTGCATGCCAGCATTTTTCACTGGGATCTGAGCTGATGAGATGTTCACTGCACACGCATCCCCCAGGCCTCAGTGGTTGGTGGTAGTGGTGGTGGCAGGGGGAGGTGATCTGTCGGCTTCTCTCAAGGTAGGGGTGAAGGACATAGATGAGGTGTGGGTTTGGTGTCGGGGGTGAGCCATGGCCAGCTGACTTGCAAGGAAGTTGGTCATTTGGGGTAAAGACCAGAGGTGGGAAGGGAGACCATAACAGTACTTTCCCATCCCCCCCCCCCCCCCGCCAGTCTTCAAGCCACCTGCTTGTTTCTGTCAGTGTCAGATGGAGACCCTGATTCTGTCGGTATGGGACCTCACGCAACGTGTCCACCACTGTGTCTCCAGGACTCCATCTGGGCCTGTCACAGTGAGGCCTGGTTTAGGGTGTCTGGTCACCTGCCACCCACCAGGGCTGAGCCACTTGATGCATGAGACAAAGGCTTCTGGGTATTTCCAAGGAGCTGGCGACCCCAGAATCTCAAGCTGTGAGCTCAGTGCAGATCACAGCCCACTAATTAGCACTGAAATCTGACTTGCCTGCCTGACATGAAAGTGGTCTGGCCGCTAGAGTGGGTCAGGCCAAGTCAGGGACAGGGGCTGAGTCCTGTGTGGTCCCTCACAGAAGCATTTGACCCCAGAGATGTGGGAAATGCCGGCGAGCATTTCTAACCCTTTTTCCCTAGGTCGCAGTCCCCTCCGATAATCCCATGGAATGTGTGGGCTCTGCCCAGAAATGTGCATCGGGCATGTTTACTCCAAGCTGTGGTCATAGGGTGTTCAGGCTTGAAGCCACCCCTGCTCCCAAGAGAGGCCCCGATCAAGGCAGAAACAGATCCGACTAGCTAGTGCTCTTGGATTCCCGTTCCCATATGCTCTGCACCTCAGTCTGTGAAATGTGCTGTCATTCCCACTTTATGGCCAAGGAAACTCAGGCAGGGGTGGGCTGGGAGTGCAGGCTGTACAACTGACCTGCCTGTTGAACTGCCTGTTGTCATCAGCCATGTGGAGACACATGACCAAGTGTATGGCAGGGTCTTCTGGAATGGTGTTGGATTCCATGTCCAGTGTTTCAGTTGGCAGGCACAAGAACACATGGTTCTGAAGTTCGTCCATGTCCCGGATTCCTGGGAAGCGCTTTTCCCTCTGTCTGTGGGGCAGAATACACACATTTTATTATACTCATTTTATCTTTTTATCAAAAATCACTTCGCAAGTGAGTTTCAAGGTCAGGGTGGGCCGGTAGTGCGTTCCAGCTGCCCAGAAGCCCTGGACCCTGTCCTGTGGTCACACTGGCCTCTAGTTCCTCTTGCCTCCTTCCATGACTCACAGCAGGTTCTGGGGACTAGGGAGGGCTATGTGATTCTACACACCCAGTCGGTGTCGCCTTCCCAAGCCCAGGTCTGGATTGTGGCCAAGGGGGTTACCCAGAGTGCACCTGTTCCCACCCCTGGGCTTTACCCCATCCTGTCTCCACCAACACGACTGCTGCCCAGTCCAGCAGCTTTTTGGCTCTGTTGGTTGGGGTCCGATCTACATCATGGCAGGAGGACCCCGCATAGTTCTTTCCTTGATCCCGGCAGGACACGAGTTCTTGCTCTAGACAGTGGGCTATTCCAGGCAGGGCATTTCTTGGGGTCAGGCCCACCCCTCCCCCACTGAGTTCTGCCCACTGTGAAGAATTAGCGCTGACTTCTCATTCAGGCTTTGGGAGCATGATACGTGCAACCTGATCCAGGCTCTGAGTCACTCTGTCCTTGGTTGCTGGCTGACATCAGTCGCTGCTGAGACATGATCATCTGTAAGTTGCTCAAAGAGTAGCCAATACAGAACCGAGGCCACCCCCTGCAGACATGAGCCCACTGTGACCCTGTGGCCAGCCCAGAACTTTGTCCCTGTCTGTGTGAGTTGCTCAAGACCAGGATTCATCCCTCAGCACTCACATGGGCTGCGAGGCTGTGTCATCTGGTTCCCTGCTCGGGGATTCTGTCTGCGGGGTCTACTGGAAAGCCAGGGCCGCTGCAGAGGGCCTGAGTGGGACCCTGGCTCTGTCCCTCAAGCTCTTTGAGTCCTTGGGCTGTAGGACACAGGCCAGGTGCTTGGCTTCTCTGGACCTATGTTTCAGACCCCAGAACAGGGCAGGGATGGGTGGGTGAGTTGTGCCTGCAGAGGATGTGTGATTTGATGTCCATCCCAGCAAAGGCCAGGTGTCAGAGGGACTGTGCAGGAATTAAACACGACAGGGCAAGTGTGCCTGGCGAGGGGCACAGTGGACGCCTGTGGGGACCAGGAGCTGTGGCTCCTCCAGGTGCAGAGAGGAGACTGTAGGTACTCAGTGCAGCGGCAAGAGAAGTTGGGGCCTAACTAGAGCCACTTCTAGTGGGTCTGGATGCCCTACGCCTTTGCACCTGTATGTTATGGGTCTGAGGGCGTTCTTTGAGACCCCCTCAGCACTGAGGGTAAGGGCTGGAGGTGGGTGTGGGGTGAAGGCGACTAGGAGCAATGGTTTGTAGAGAATGTTTTCCCCCAGGCCGGCCTGTTCCAGGGGTCTGGGGTCTGGGGGAGGAAAGAAGCTGAACCAGATTGGTTAACAGCACTTTGTTCCTATGAATCTGTGAGGACGGGCAGTTCAGCTCATCACTACCAAAGCACAAAGGGAAAGTGAGGGTCTCTCTGGACTGGTCACATGTAAACAGGGGCATCGTGAGTGTCCTACAGGGAGGACATGAGGGAGGGGCTCTCACCATCACTGTCTTCCAGGACGGCAGGGCTCAGTGACGTCCAGCACTGTCGGGTCCATGTGAAGACGGGGCTTTTGGGCTGGGGACTGTGGAGCAGAACGGAGACTGGGCTCTGTCCTGGATTAGCCTTACCCAGTAGGAGGGAGACACGAGTGAACACATGTTCTATAGCTTGTCCAGGCCTTGTGCCTATAGGGGGTGTGCAGGCAGGGTAGCTGGTGTAGGGGTGGGGGGTCTGGCCAGCAGCACGGGGCTTGGGGCAGGCACTCGTGGGCACTGCTCTCTGCAAGTCCCACATGAGAAACCCTCAGCCCAGAGAGCAGCAGACGCCTGTCCAAGGCAGCCTGGTTCAGAGATGTCAGACAGTCTTCCACCTCCCTTTCCCTTCTCCCCTTCCCTCTGAGAGGGTGCCAGTAGTCTCGCATCTCAGGCATGCTCAGGTTGGATGGGGTCCTCCAGGGTTTGTCCCCATCAGTGGGTCCCATCACTGGCCATATCTTGGAATCACCTGGTTAGGACTGTTGCCCAGGTCTCCTCTGAGACTCAGCAAAGGGAAGCACAGTGCAGGTCAGGGAGCTGTGGTGGAGCTTCTCATAAACAGCCAGGGTTGAAGACCCTGGTTGAGTGGCCACAACATTCAAGTGGGACTTAGACCTGGGCATACACACCCTTCTCTCCTGGTGACTGCTGTATGACTTTCATCATGTTGGACAGACTCTGAGCTCTCTTGACCCCAACTGTCAATGAGGGTTGAATACTACATGTGTCTTCTCATCCCTCAGCTACAGCAACTGCAGAAGGTTTTCTCACCTTTTTCTTTTTTTATTAGCATAACTGCTGGAGGAACAGAGGTTTTGGGGAGGGGGTAGGAATATCTGGCCATAGACATATGCATGTGTCTGCATTTAGCCAGTGATGGTGACTTCTAACCGTGCACACACAGCTTCATCTGTTCTCAGCAGATCTTCACACTCAGCAGTAACCAATCAGATTAATACTAATCCTTACCAGGGTGCCAGACGGCATGTTTGCATAACTCACTCACAAAGCAGTATTCCTATTTACTAGATGAGGAAATAGGCTCATACATGCTAAGTAACGTGCCCAAGGTCACGCAGCATGTCAGAACTCTCATTTTTCAGAGCTCGAGGCAAGTCTCCCTCCTGTCAGTCCTGGCTGTTCCTGGGTTTAGGGGACCCTTTGAGAACTTCCCTGTTCTCCAGACTCTTGCTTCCAAAGAGCCCGTAAAGAGAGAAGTTGCTATTTGTGGGGTTTCCTGCTTACTCCAGGTCTCAGGGTGTCGGCAAATTTCTGAATTGACAAATGTGTCTCTTTCTGGCATGTTTTGAAATGAATGTGTCAGCCTTGTTCCAGATGGTCGCTGACACCTCCACCCTGGGCTGGGGTGAACTCTGTGTGGTCAGGCTTAATAACCCAGCCCTGGTTAAAAATGGAAAAAAATATGGAAACATGTTCTTCGGTGAGTCACAGAGAATTTGAAAATGTGATGCTGGCCTATTAGTAATATCTTTTTACAGTAATCAGTGAATGGAGACAGGAGAGAGCTGGATATTAACTTCTCCTGTGGGTGGCAGCCTCTTGAATTGTAACACTTCCCTTTGCTCCTAGAGAGACTAGAGACCCCCAGAACAACTCACTGGTCCTGGGAATTGCTTATTTTCCCCTCAGTTGCCAGCAGTAGGGATGAAGTCTGGAGCCACGGTCAACCTGAGCTGTTGTTCAGCATTCTAGTGCATCCTGGTGGTGAGGTCGGCCTTCTCACCGGTTTGGGTTGCTGGGCCAGGCACATTCACTTTCTTGGGGCCCGTTAAAGGTGATTTATGCATTGGGAAGTCACCCCCTGGTTCTCCAAATTGGGTCCCCAGAGCAGCAGCCTCAGCATCCTTGAGTTAGAGAGGCAGATTCTTAGACCTTCAGGGTATTGACACACCCTGAAGTGTGAGACCCCTTCTGTCATTAGAAGGGCTGACGCCTTAAGGCAAGAGATGAAGACATGCTGAGAGGGAGTGGGATGAGGTTAGCATGAAGCCCAGAGGACATCTAGACTTCAGTGGTCCCAGGAAGAAGGTGCTGATTAACAAGCCACATGTCCATTGAACGCCCACCAAACCCTGGTTCCCATGTGTGCCAGGTAGATTTGGATGAGTAAGGCAAAGGCGGGACAAGAACCCATAGAGTGGCTGGACGCCCCTTCAGTGGTCAGCTGTGTTGGTGGCAGCTTTCCCCGCCACATGGGTCATACTATCCCATGCATGATCACTGGCTGTCATCCTAGGAGTCAACCCACCAACAGCCAGGGCTCAGGGTCCAGATGCCCAGTGAGTGCCGAGATGTCTGGCAGGTGGGGTTCCGGCTCCAAGTCAGCAGGCTGGCTGTCTTCCTGAGCTCATGTCTCGGACCATCCTCACTTAGCAGTGGTCAGTGGGCACTACTCTGGCCTGGTGCCAGCTACTTTTCTGGGTGAGCCCAGGAGACCAGGCTGGCCAAGTTTCCTGGGACCGGCTCAGCCTGCTGGCACTTGCTTTTCATCTCAGGACCTGTGGCAGAGTTCTGGGTCAAACGATGCTCATTTGCCTGACATCTCAGCCCCTTCTGGCCAGTTACTAATAGCCAGACCCCACCTGTGTGAGGCAGCATGGCTCATAGGTCTCAGACTGCCTTTGCCCCCTATATTGCCCCTTTTTATTGAGGCCCCTAAAACTGTGTAGAAAGCACCACCCAGATGGGGAAGCAGAGAGAATGGGGGGGGGGGGGTCTCTAAGACACACTATGATCAGGGCCAGGGAGGGACCCAGAGATGCTACCCAATGAAATCCTGAGAAATAGCAGGTCATGGGAGAAGCTGCACTGTATCATCCAGCTTATGTCCAGTGCTGTCCTCAGCCCTTGGGGTCTGCAGATGACTAATCTGAACCAAGTCACCAAGTCAGGCCAGCGCTGGCATTGGACCTCACAGCTGGGCTCTAACTGTAACCAGGTGTCCCCTGAGGCTAGAGGGTTAGAGCAAGAGGCCCAGTCAAGGCATCATTCTTCCTTCACTGGGCAGCACTTCGGGGCCTTGAGCTGTAACCAACATAAGGATGGGGATACAAGTGGAGCCGCCACGGCAGGAGGAGGGCAGAAGCCCCTTAGCAGATGGATGGTGACTTTGTAGCACAGCTCTGGGATTCTGGTTCCTTTGCCGAGGTTGAGCCGGACGCCTCTGCCAGCCAGTTAGGTGGGTTATGCTACAGCAGAATGAGGAAGGGGACAAACTTGAAGAAGGACAGGCTTCCAGCATGGCCTATGGAATGAGCCATCTGCATACAGCCCAGAGCTGCCTCCTCTCCAGGGGACTCTGGGCTCTATCTCCTTCGCCCAGCTGTCACCATTTGCGAGCACAGCCATGTTTTATCTGGGTAGGGGTGGTGGCTCAGGGTGCCCTCCTGATAGCCACCCACTTTTATCATCCTGCTGGTGGCCTGTGCCCTGGGTGTCCCATTCTCTCCCTAACTGCAGCACAAGTACCTTCTCTTACTCTCCTGTCCTGGAGGGGCTGAGTTGCAGTCGTGACAACAGCAGTGAACCCTCCTTACCTCTCTGCACACTTAGAACCTCCTGTTGTGCAGATCAGCCCCCATCCTGCAGGTGTGGAAACTAAGGCTCAGAGGAGCTGGACATCTTGTCCAGGTGGTGGAGCTTAAATCAGGGCAGCTGGGCTGCAAACCCAGCTCACCAACTCTTCCCAGGACTGCTTGGGTTAAGGCTGAAAGACACAGAGTCCTGATGAATTCGCCTATTTACTTAAGATTATATTTCATTTTGAAAATTTTTAAAGAGAAACACTATGAGAACAGTAAAGCACTTGTTTACTCATCAGCCAAAGACAATAAAAATTTAAACTTCATCATATGTTTTGGTTCTTTTTATCTTTTTTCTTTTTATTAAGTGAGAGGAAGGAAGGCAAAGAGACAGACTCCCACATGCACCCTGACCTGCATCCACCCAGCAAGCCCCCTATGGGGTGATGCTCTGCCCATCTGGGGCCCTTGCGCAATTGCTCCTGAGGTGAGGCCACGAAGCCATCCTCAGTGCCTGGGGACAACTCATTCAAACCAATTGAGCCATGGCTGCAGGAAGGGAAGACAGAGAGAGAGAAGGGGGAGGGGTGGAGAAGCAGGTGGTCGCTTTTCCTGTGTGCCCTGACCAGAAATCAAACTCAGGACATCCACACACTGGGCTGACACTCTACCACTGAGCCAACCAGCCAGAGCCTGGTTCTTTTTTAAAGAAACAAATACAGTGTGTCCGTAAGGTCATGGTGCACTTTTGTCCGGTCACAGGAAAGCAACAAAAGACGATAGAAATGTGAAATCTGCAACAAATAAAAGGAAAACCCTCCCAGTTTCTGTAGGATGATGTGGCAGCATGTCCGCATGCGCAGATGATGACGTAACACTGTGTATACAGTGGAGCGGCCCACGGCCATGCCAGTCGAGATGTGGACAGTTCAGAGGAAAGTTCAGTATGTTCTGTGGCTCGATAAATTCGAATCCGTGACCAAAATGCGACGTGAATATCTGCGCGTTTATAACGAAGCGCCACCACATAGGAATAACAGTACTTGGTGGGATAAGCAGTTGAAGGAAACCGGCAGTTTGGTGGAGAAACCCTGTTCTGGTAGGCCATTAGTCAGTGATGAGTCTGTAGAGGCTATACAGGATAGCTACCTAAGGAGCCCTAAAAAATCTGTGCGTGAGCCCACATCGAACTGCGCTGAATAGGTATGAAACTGGGAGAGTTTTCCTTTTATTTGATGCAGATTTCACATTTCTGTGTCTTTTGTTGCTTTCCTGTGACCGGTCAAAAGTGCACCATGACTTTACGGACACACTGTATTATAAAGTCCTCTTTCTTCTGTGATCAGGTCCCTTCCCCTTCCAGACTGAGGTAGCACATCCCCAGAGGGCCAGAAGAGCCCAGGACACTGTCCACAATTTGGACTTTTTTAATGTCTTGAGATAGTACTGCATTTGGGGAGATAGCCATGGTGCACAATGGCTCTCTGACAACTGTTGGGTTGGATCTTGGACTGGGCAGGGTGTGTGCCCTTTGTTAATGTGGGAGGGGTAATGGGGTGTCAGAAGGGGCCTCTCTCGCACCCTAGTGACAAGTAAGACCCCCTCTGTCTCAGTGACCACCACACCAGGGCAGCCCACAGGCTGGGGGCTCTGGGCACAAGCTGCCACCCCTTCCTGGAGCCTCAGAGTCCTCATCTATGAAATGGAGAGGTTCCCCTGCTCACCATGGGGTAGAGAGACCCCAGATGGGGTGAGTTGAGCAGAGGTGACAGCCAGAGCTGCTGCACTTGATGCTGTCGGTGCTGCTCTGGTCTGAAGCCAGGGCCGAGTGCCCACTGAGGACGCAACCAGCCTTCAGCGCGGCTAGTGGCCTTGGAAAAGCTGCCTCCTGGTGTGAGGGCTTGGCCACACCTTCCCTGCCTGCTGCCCTGCCTCCCTCAGGGCATGAATGGAGGAGTGATGCAATCCCCGGGCCTCTTGCTGCATCCGGAAGGCTGTGTGTGCCTTGGGAGGAGGGGCCTGAGGCGATTGCTTCATGATTGTCGCTCAACCGTAAGGAAATGGGAGGCTGTCTGAGAGAAGCCTCTAGCCAGCTCTGTCACTGTGAAGAGGCTCTCTGGCACCCAGTGGCAGGAAGAACCGATTAGATCCTGGGCTTGCCCTTTAAGGCCCCTCCATCCTGAATTCCAGCCACTGAGCAGGTTGGACCAGAGAGCACGAGACTGGCAGCCTAGGAAAAGAGAATTCCACTCTTACCCTCCTCTCCCCACCCTGCACTCTCAGTCCCGTGGGGAGTGTCAGAGGGCCCCAGACACCCTGGTCTCAGTGCTAGGTGTGCCCCTACCACCTTGCACATGGGTTTCTCTGAGCTTCTGTTTCCTCTTCTGTGCTGGGAATGGCAGTGCTGACGTGCTTAATACAGGACAGCTGTCTTCCCCATTGGTTGAGGGCCAGGACCGAGGTGCTGTTTGCCTCCATTGGCCTTCTCCTCTGAGCCTTTCAGCTCCTGCAAGAGTTGGCTTCAGTACTGTGACACAGATACTTTGTCTGAGCCCCACATTCTCACAACCTTATTTAAACACCCAGCACCCCGAGACAGCTCATCTTAACTATGAGCCTCTGCAGGTGCAGAAACCTCTGCCTAGGAGCTGGCAGTTTCACCAGGGTCCCTGTGAGTAAAGGCCATACTGGGTCCATATGTCACAGCCTTTGGCTATCATACCCACTACAGGGGAACTTCTGAGTATTTCAGTTTAGAAATATCAGCCTTTAAAGCAAATAGTTTCAAATTATTTTTCATCCTGAACTTTCTCAGTGTATAACATATATGGAGTCTCTGTCAAACCATTGCATCAGCCAGAGTTTAGAGCAGGGAAGAGAAAGTGAGGGGGAGGGTGCTATTAAAGCAGGCAGGGCGATGAGGCCTTAATCCTATCCAGAGCACACTGGGAAGATTTCCTGTTTCCCTTCTGTCTGAACTGGTTGGTCTCATCCAGTTAATTAATGTGGTCTTATCTCTTTGGGACCTGATCCTCAAATAGTAAAGTAACATGTAATTACTCTAGCTGGGGACAGATGCCACCTGAGGACCCCCAGCCCCGGGTTAGTTCTGTCTGGAAAAGAGGAAGGATCAACAAAAGGCCTTTCCAGACTTTCTTACCTTACCGAAGTCTTCTCAGGAAGTGATGGCTATGCAGGGAAAGGTGAAGAGAGGCCCTTCCCATAGGCCCTGGCCATGCAGGTTAATGTTTAATGACCAGTCCTCCAAGAGAGAAAGGCTCCCAAATGTGCCCCTACCAGTTCCCGGTGTAAGTGCTGCCTGGGCCGCTGGTTTCCAGCAACTTCGTGCAGGGCGCTGGGATGAGCACATGGCTACTCAGCAGCATAGTGACCTGAGTGAGTGGATGAATTAGAAATGGTGAAGTAGGCCCTGGCTGGGTTGGTAGAGCGTTGTCCCAACATGCCAAGGTTGCGGGTTTGATCCCTGGTCAGGACACATACAAGAATCAACCAGTGAATACATAAGTGGAACAGCAAATAGATGTTTCTTTCTCTACCTCTTTCTAAAATCAATTTATTTTAATTAAAAAAATATTGAAATGAGGGAAGAAATCAGTATTGAGTGTTCATTGCATTTGTTTTAGTATAATTTTGTTTCATTGTAAGTTTACATGGAGGTTGTGTTAATAGCCAACTCTCAAGATCCCTAAACATTGATGGCTCGTGGGCATGTATGAATCTTTTTTTTTTTTTTTGTGAGATAGAGAGACATACAGACAGGGAAAAGAGAGAGGTGAGAAGCATCAACTCATAGTTGTGTCACTTTAATTGTTCATTGATTGTTTCTCATATGTGCCTTTGGGAGGGGGGGTTCCAGCCAAGTCAGTGACCTTTGGGGTCAAGCCAGCGAGCATGGGGTCATTTCAATGATCCCGTGCCCAAGGTGGAGACCTTGAGTTTTGAACCTGGGACCTCAGGGTCCCAGGTTCTGACGCTCTATCCACTGTGCCACTGCTGGTTAGGCTGAGATGTGTATCTTACATTTTTGACCGCTCACGAGTTAATTCGTGTTTGCACTTGCATTGGCTATTTCAATTTTTGGAACTCAGGGTAATATAGGATTATTGTATTTGTGACTCTTCGCCCTAAGGGTCGAAGTTCGAAAAACAGCACACCGTTCTATGTTCTCCTGCGGACTCCTTTTCTTCCCACTCCTCCAGGCTGAGACCACAAAATCGAAGGTACGGCAAACAAAAACAATCCCAGAGTCGAGCCCTCTAAACTTGGACTATCTTCTAACCGCTCTCAGTTTGAACATACACATCAAGGATATTGTAAAATCTTTCTTCATCGTGTTCAGTTTATTATTAAAAAAAAGTGACTTTTCTTGATATTTAGGTTTTTATCGCAATTATATAATGACAGATCATGAAGGTGAAAAACTTTTCAGTGAATTATATGCAGACGTTTTATCTGATTGTCCAAGTGATTTTGAAATATATTGTAGGGATATAGAAATTGATAGTTTATCGGAAGACAGTAATGAGTCGGCTATTAGACCACCAAAACAACAAAAAAGAAATGTAATAAGATCTGATAGTGAAAGTGATTTTGAAGAAGAGTGAATTGAAAATGGTATTACACCAACTTTGGAGGATTATTCAAAATTTCAGGTGTAACTGCTGAATTTAGTGATCCAAGAGCCTCAGGGAAGTAGCAGATATGTACAAAGTTTCATTTAAATTCATTATGTATAAATAAAGTATACTGAAGTATATTTAAATTGTTTCACTTTCATACTCAATTATGAAAAAATAGCCGTGACATGAGATAACTTCTGCTAAATTTGCCGGTCAGCAATGTGTTAGCTTCTCCACCCCTCTCTTACTCAGCACAGGACCGGGGTCCTACAGGCACCCAGGCAGCATCTGCTTCTGTCCAGGTGCATTCATGGAGCCTGGCTTAGCTGCCAGCCTGTCTCCTTCTCTGTTCCCACCCCGGTCGGGAAAACCACCTGTAACTGGTATGATTTTCAGTTTCAAGGCATGCTGTTACAACAGCAGCTGTGTGTGGTTTCCTGTGCCAGCTGGGATCCCCTGGGCATGGCTGCTTGTTGACTCTGGGGCTGTGGCATGCGCCCTTAGCCCCCATTTCAGGTGTCAGAATTGCCCTCGTGGTCCCACCATTTGGCTTGTCACATAGACTTGTGCTAACAGGATACCTCACTCACCTGTTAACTCTGGGATTCTGGAAGATTCTCAAGAAAGGTTTTCCCACCTTCAAGAAATTTGATAGGCTGTGCGTGAACCTGATAAATTATGCTAAATGTTGAGTGGGTGCAGAAAAGGGGAATGCAGTCCCCTTCCAAATGGCAGGTTTGCTATCTAGCCTGTACTCTTAAGATAGCACTCAACTCAGACTCAGGTGTGTGGATGGTGGTGGGGGAGGTAACTGTTTTGATTGTCAGTCCCTTAGGAAGTTGAAATTTATTCATTAAAAAAAATCTTTTGGGACAGCCCAGGAGTATCTGGGATCATAGCTTAAGAGCCTGTGGTTCTCAACCTTTGGGCCTAAAGAACTCTCAAGTTTATTAAAAACAAGTCCTGGAAGATGAGACCCCACCAGAGGGGCTGGGTTCCTTCTCAGCCTGCCCCTGTCTCATGCTGCTGTCCAGTGGGACTCACTCACTGTCCTATCTCCACAGTGCTTCTCACGGCCGTGAACTGTTACAGCGTAAAGGCTGCCACCCGCGTCCAGGATGCCTTTGCTGCCGCCAAACTCCTGGCACTGGCCTTGATCATTTTGCTGGGCTTCATCCAGATCGGGAAGGGTAAGTGCGTCCTCTGGGCCTTCACAGCTGTCCAGGGAAGGCCTGCTGTGCCAGGGTTGAGGGGTCCCCACCTCTGAATGTCCCAGCCAGCTCCCAGGTATACCAGGTTCTCCAGTACATCGCTTTATTTACACTCTACCCTTATCCTTAATAGGGGTCCCCTGCTCTGAACTCCCCTAGCCCTCGGGTCTGACAGGCTAGCATGAAGGGTACCATTTGAAGGGCCCTGTGAACCAGGTCACCCCATCCTGGGCGAAGCACTGACATTGAGTTAGAGAAACTGAACATCACCCAACAAGTCAAATCAGTCCCCCTCCCAGGGTGGCAGGGAGAAATAGGCTCACCCTGTCCTTTGAATCCCCCTCTCCTACCCACAGTCAGAGGCGAGGAGGGATAAGATGGTGACTTAGAGGTTCTTAGAGAGAGCTTAGCACTGTGCCTGGCACATCGTGAGTATGGCAGAGAGGTGCTGTTGCTGCTTTTGTCTCTTCAAGTATATCTTGCACACAGGAAGCTATACAGATTGTAGGTCCCCCACAGATAAATTATAGCTGCCCCCCAGGGGAGGACATTGAACAGTCCAGTCCAGGCCCCAGAAGGGTCCTCGAGGCCATGGATGCCCCTTCCCACCAGTGTCTAGCATGCTGACCTCTCTTCTGTGATCAGCACTTTGTTCTGTCATGTGTGGGTCGCTCACACCATGACGTTACTGGCGGTTCATCCTCTCACTATTGGGCCTTGCTCCTTGTGAAGGTGCTGATTTATCATTGTATGGACAAGATGGGGTGGTCCCCCATTTCTGGCCACTATGAAAATACTGTTAGGAACATTCTTGTAGGTGTGTCTTGGTGAACAGAAGTACTGGTTGCTCCTGGAGTTGGGGGTACAGCAGGCCCAGGGTGAGCATCAGCTTAGATTCCGCAGATGAGCGATCCTGCAATGCTGGTCCAAGACAGGTTCTGAGAACCCCTTCAGAGGAGGTCACCATGAGGACACACACATAACAAGACCCCTCAGCCCTCTGTTTGGGAAGGGCAGGTGGGACCTGGGGCCTCACTACATCTGAGTGCTGTTAGAAAGCAGGGGCCACCTGGAAGTCCCAGGTTCAATTCTCGGCCAAGGCACATAGGAGAAGCACCCATCTGCTTCTCCACCCTTTCCCCTCTCCTCTCTCTCTGTCTTTCTCTTCCCCTCCTGCAGTCAAGGCTCCATTGGAGCAAAGTTGGCCCAGGCACTGAGGGTAGCTCCATGGCCTCTGCCTCAGGCACTAAAATGGTTCTGGTTGCAACAGAGCATTGCCCCCTAGTGGGCATGCTGGATGGGTCCCGAACAGGCACATGCGGGAGTCTGTCTCTGCCACCCTGCTTCTCACTTCAAAAAAATACACAGAAAAGAAAGCAGGGGCCCCAGAGACCAGCCTTAGTGTCCCCTATCTCACTAAAGGTTCTGCTGGCCTGGTGCACCTGGTCCCAGCAGCAGCTCAGAGCTCTGTCACAGGGAGAACCAGAATTTATGACACTTCCAAAATCTTGTGCAGGCACAGGGGCTCCATGTCCCTCTCATGTCGGCTCCCCTCCAGTGTGAAGCCCTGAGCAGGCAGTGGCTGTTGTCTTGTTATAGTCCATCCTCTCTCACACTTTGGAGCTGGCTAGCTGTGAATTGTGTGGCCCCAAACCTGTGTCCTCAAGGCTTCTGCCTGTGATGCCCAAAAATCTATCCTTGCGGCTCTGGACTGCCCTGCTTCCTTCCCCCACTACTGGCCACGTGGGGTACCACACTGTCTAGGAATCTGACGTCCATAGACCATGGGACGGTGCAGGGGGCATGCTCATGATCTGGAGAATTGGGTGCACATGGGGCTGCAGGGGGTGCCACATTGCCTGCCCTCACTGGTCCTCTCTTGGGGTAGAGGGAAGCCCACAGCTCTGTTGTCCGCTGACCTAGTAAAGTCGAAACTCGAATCCAGATTATTCAGGCAGACCATTTTTATTAAATACATTAATATGGGCCTGACCTATGGTGGCGCAGTGAATAAAGCGTCGACCTGAAACGACCTGTAATGCTGAGGTCACTGGTTCAAAACCCTGGGCTTTCCTGGTCAAGGCACCTATGAGAGTTGATGCTTCCCGTTCCTCCCCGCTTCTCTCTCTCTCTCTCTCCTCTCTAAAATGAATAAATTTTAAAAATACATTAATATATGTGAAGCTTTTAGCATGGCAGCTGGTATGTAGTAACAATCGGCTCCCTTAGCTGCCATTGTTGGCATCGTTGAAAGGAAAGCTCCACCTCACTTGCAGTCGCTCTCCATGGAGGGTAGCTAGGTCACTGCCTCAGGAGCTGGACCCCTTGGGAGCATGCATCTGGCCAGTGATGTCCAGCCTCCCGGGAAGTCCTTCAAACACGACGTGTGGGTGAGCCCACAAGGCAGGGCTGGGTGAGCCCTTAATCCTGCTGCTGCTCTGGGCACTGCCCCTGTACTCGGGAGCCTTCCTGGGACTTCAGCTTTCAGCACTTTCCTGAAGACAACCCCTTAGTTTACTTTTTATTTCTTGGATCTCAAGGACCCTGGTTGGGGCTGAGTAACTCCCTGGCCTCGTGGAAGCAGTTAGGACTGATGGGTGAAAGAAAAAAATCCACCCTGCCCGCACCACTTGGTCCAGCCAGGAGATGGGCCATTTGATAGACGCCTTGCTTGCGAAGGCATTTACTTGGCTGGCATGATTAGATACAGACAGATGAGGAATGTAGGGGGGAACCTGATTTTTGTAAAAACAAATTTCAGTAGGGATAGCAAAGAGCTTTTGTTCAGCCTGAATACATAATGTGTTTATAATTCTGTTGCTGTCGAAAACATCCACCTCCCCCCACCTCCAACCTCCAACCCCCAACCCCCGCCTGAAGCAGTTCCTTTCTGAACTCTGGATACAGTGCAGCGTCTGCAAAATTCTTGTCTCCTGTTTTTCTTTAGGAGATTTACTTTGTTTCCAGATGAATGGCTTTCTTTCTAGAGGACACATTGTTGAAAATATTAACCCCTTTTTCCCACAACATTTGTCTGACTCTTATTTCCCCCTGGGGCAGCCTGCCTGATCCCCATGGAAGAAGGGCTGGCCTTTCTAGCAGGGGCTCAGCTCCATGTGCTCAGACTGGTCGCTGGCCATCCTGCGTCGGAGAATGTGACCTATTCTCTGGCAGACTGGACTAGGCACTGTGTCTGCCCTTCACTCCAATCAGCATTAGAACAGTCTTCCTCCTTGGCCCACCTGGCACCCAGGTGGGCCTGGGGCTGCAGAAGGGGCTCAGGTGTGGGGCCCAACAGACCCAGGTTCAAGCCCAGGTAGCTATCTGTTAGCCCCAGGCCTCTGTTGGCCTCATCTCCTTGTTGCTATGAGACCAATAAGCAGCCCTGCCCTCGTTCTTCACTAGAAGTTTCTGAGGCTCCAAGTACAATTCTGTTTAGAGACCCAGTGAGGACACTGCCCTGCCGTCCAAAACTCACTCTGTGGTTCACGGACATCAAACACACAGGAACTGGAAAATTGAAGGGGGGTTAATGGGGCTCCGGCCCAGATCAGGAAGGCCCTTCTGAGGGCAGGAGGATGTGGCTGGATGAAGGCACAGTGTGTGACAAAGGAACTGCTCTGCAGGGCTCCGGGGCTGAGTTCTGGGTGTGATAGGAGCTCAGGCTCCCCTATGGCTGGAGGTGGGGGTGCTACCGTTCTGGATATGTGGGGCCTGGCATCATCTAGGTGTCTGGATTCACTCCCAGCCTTTTCAGAAGGGGAAACTGAGCTCAGGTGGGCATTTCAGATCCAGATGGCTGGGGTAGCCCTCGCAGGAAGTATGGAAGGCAGCAGCTTGGCGTGGGGAGGCCACAGAGAGAAGCAGGTGGACGTGGTGGCAGAGGCACTTTGTGGCGCAGGACGTACCTGCCAGCTGCCTCCACCTGCTTAGGTCCTTCTTCTGTCGGTTAGCCTCTTACCTACAACCCCTTGCAAGGTCCACAACCCCAAGGTCAGGTCATTCCCCAAGCTGGGCAGTGTTTTCAAGGCTGGAGGGTAAGAGTAGATCACAGAAGGCTCATCCCTCACACCCGTGTCCCTTCCGGAGGACACACAATGGGACCCTTGTGGTCTTACTCAGGCTACGGCATCCGGTGGGAGAACAACTCGTGTCTCCTTGAGCAGTTACACAGCAGATTGCATAGTTTTGCAGATAAAAGTTTCCACAAAAGCTCTTTCTTCTCCCACATTGCATCTGAGCAGAATGCCCTCCCCTGGGAGGTCACGGGAAGAGATGTGTTCCTTACACAGGGCCTGTCTCCCAGCATCAACGGCAGCTTACACGAGCTCTCCCAGCCACTAGAACGTTGACCCCAAGTGTTGGGAGACTTGGTGTGGTTAGCACCAGGAACAGAGTTGATTACCTCCTGTGTCCAGTAGAGTCCCAAAGTTACTACAGGGGTTGGGGGATCAAGAAAGCGTATGAGAGGCCCCGGCTAGAGGGAGCAACCTTGCAGTGAGAAGGCAAGGGCAGGCCTGTGAATGATGACTTGCTACTGGTCTTGGAGTCATTTTACAGTTTGCATTTGGTTCTTAGGTTATTAGGTCAGGGCTCAGAGAAGCAGTGGCCTATCCCGTCCCACATAGCAATGTCAGCAACCCTGCACGGCTTGTGACGATGGGCACCATGTGCGGGGAGGTGAGCTTCCTTGAGAGGCCCCTCTCTGTCCTACCCAAGACGCAGGGTCAAGCTTCACAGGGGAGGTGGTGGAAATGGCCCACGCAAACAGTCCAGGTGGCCTGGAATGGCCAGACGGAAGCAGGGAGGAGACTCGTGCTGGGAGGGTCTGGGTCTTGTGGACCTCTCCCCTTGGGCAAGCCCCTTTGTTTACTGGAGCCTCATCTTCTAGTCTGTGAAATGGCAGCACTAGCAACAGCAGAGCCATTGGGGCCATCTCTTACTCTTGTGAAATGTTGCCAGGCATCTCGGCAGCAAATGATATGGGCTGTCCTCCCATGCAGGGAGGGGATCGACATCACTCTGGGACTGCGGGGCACTATAACAGAGGGTGGGACAAAGGGCTGGATTCCATTCTCCACCATTCACCTGTGCCCCAGGAGACAGAAATGGAGCCTCAGGGCCCCGCTCTCACCCTGGGCCAATTTGCCCCTCTGAAATGCCCACAGTGGCCGGCACACGGCAGACATGGGTGTCCCCTGGCCGCTGTGGAAGAACTTGCGGCAGTGAAGCCATGATCTAGGAAGGGGTTGGTTGCTTTTCCTGTGGATATTCTCTGATGGTTTTTTTTTTTTTTTTTTTTTTCATTTCTCTGAAGCTGGAAGCAGGGAGAGACAGTCAGACAGACTCCCGCATGCGCCCAACCGGGATCCACCCGGCACGCCCACCGGGGGCAATGCTCTGCCCACCAGGGGGCGATGCTCTGCCCATCCTGGGCGTCGCCATGTTGCGACCAGAGCCACTCTAGCGCCTGAGGCAGAGGCCAAGGAGCCATCCCCAGCGCCCGGGCCATCTTTGCTCCAATGGAGCCCCGGCTGCGGGAGGGGAAGAGAGAGACAGAGAGGAAGGTGCGGCGGAGGGGTGGAGAAGCAAATGGGCGCTTCTCCTGTGTGCCCTGGCCGGGAATCGAACCTGGGTCCTCCGCACGCTAGGCCGACGCTCTACCGCTGAGCCAACCGGCCAGGGTTCTCTGATGGTTTTTAATTGAGTCCTCCATCGGGCCTACATGGCTCCATGCTAATTCAACATTCAGAGTCACAACAGATTTGTGGTCACATACTTTTGTGTGTCACCCTCCGGCATGAAATCAAAGGCCTGGAAGTGGGGCTCTTTCCCACACACCCCTCGGCTCACCCTGCCCTGGGTGGTCAGCTACACAGACGGAGTGCTCGGGGCCAGAGCTGCGGCTAGAACGGAAGTGCAGCCACAAAGCCCTGTGCTGGCACGGTTAGTTCTCAGGGGTCCCCTGAAGCCTGTGGATTAGGAAGAAGATCCTTTTTAACAGGGATCTGAGGCATGAAGCTCAGATTGTGAGGCCAAGGGACAGGCTCCATCAGGAGTTTAAGACTAAAGCCTGACCAGGCGGTGGCGCAGTGGATAGAGCGTCGGCCTGGGATGTGGAGGACCCGGGTTTGAGACCCTGAGGCCGCCAGCTTGAGCGTGGGTTCATCTGGTTTGAGCGAAGCTCACCAGCTTGGACCCAAGGTTGCTGGCTCAAGCAAGGGGTTACTCGGTCTGTGGAAGGCCCACGGTCAAGGCACATATGAGAAAGCAATCAATGAACAACTAAGGTGTTGCAACGAAAAACCGATGATTGATGTTTCTCATTTCTCTCTGTTCCTGTCTGTCTGTCCCTATCTATTCCTCTCTCTGACTCTCTGTCCCTGTAAAAAAAAAAAAAAAAGAGTTTAAGACTACACAACAGATGGGTGGTGGTGGCCATGGTGAGCAAGCACTGTCCTCCTCTCGGCCTCCCCCAGACCCGGATCCCTGCTGCATCACTGTTCCCAGAGAGCAGGCAGATCCAAATTAGAGCAGACACTGGACTCACTCACTCAGCCCAGGGTAGGGAGTCAAATAAGAAAATAGCCCTGATGAGCCAGCCATGGGGTCTCTGCTTTCTCTCCAAGTCCTGTAAGGGCACTCAGAGCTAATTAAACAGGTGGGACTGAGGATCCCAAGGCTCCCTGGTGAGATCAGCCCACTTTACAGAGCATGATCTTGAGGCCAAACACCTGCTTGCTTGGCTTATATCATTGTAAAGCAGGATCCAAGGCCACGGCTGTTCCACCAGGTCCCTACCCTGCCCGTGAGGCACAGAGTAGATACCAGGGAGGTTTGGCCTGAATGGAACAAGGCCTGGTTGGTCTCTATCTGCAGAGAGTGCTTGGGGCTGTCTTAGCAAGTGGCTGGGGCAGGGTGCTTAAAACAATAGACATTTATCCTTGCACAGTTCCGGAGGCCAGAAGTCTGAGATAGGGCCAGGCTGATCTCAGGGCCCTGAGATCTGTAGAGAGGCTCTTCTTTGTCTCCTCCAGCTTCCCGTAGTTCCTTGGCTTGTGGCCTCATCACGCAGCTCTGCCTTCATCCTCACATGCCCTCTCTCTATGTCTCTTCTTTTCTGTGTCTTTTCATGACACTCTCCTGGGAATTAGGGCCCACTCTGATCCATGATCTCATCTTGAAATTCTTACCTTAATTACATTTGCAAACAGCCTTTTCCAGATCAGGTAATATTCTCAGGTTCCAAGTGGACATGAATTTTGGAAACCCTGTTCAGCACACTCCATGATGTAAGTGACCATCACGTGGAATCCAGAGGGTAAAAGTCGGGCCAAAGACTGAAGGTTCCCGCGGTGGATGCTCCCCCAGTTAAGGGAATGGCTTCCTCATAGTCAGCGTCCTGAGTCCCTATCCTGGGAGGGGCGCCCAAGGGCTGGCTGAGGCTCTGGAATTTTCTCTAGCTGCCGCCTACAGACAGGCATCCCAAGATTAGGAATGTTGACAGGTCACGTGTTGGTTTCCCAGGCCTAGGGCCCAGGCAAAGCCCTGCTGAGCATTTGACCAGGCCTTCCCCAATACACGTAGGCCAGGTGAGGTCTCAAAGGGATGCAGGGACTGTGGGGAGCTCTTTGTCCTCTGATTCAGGAGCCAGGGGAGCTGGTATATTCCCTAGGTAGGAGGAAGGACTGATTCCGGTCCTGCCCCCACATGCACATGGCTGTGGGCAGCCTCCAAGACTTCTTCTGTTGGCAAGGAAGTTTCTCTAAGGGTGGGAGGCTCCCCCCACCCCCACACTGGGTCGATGATCATTCCCATGTCTGCATAACACAGTAATTTGGCTGATTTTCCCTGAAATCAGCTCCCTGGGGCCTTTTGAATGCTCCCACCGCAATTACTCTGGTTCTCTAGGAGATCCAAGCAGGCAGGAGGCAGGCATTGCCTGGTTCCCAAGGCAGTCTGTGGCATTAAACTTGCCAAAGGGCGGGCCCAGTATCTGGCTGTATTGTGTGTTAGCTTTCTCATTCTGGGCGGCCCTCCCGGGAGGTACTGTTAATGGCTGCATTTTAGGACAAGGAAGACAGACTGAAGATGCAAAAGCTTCTTGGGTGGGGAATGCAAGTTAGAGATGGCTTTGAGGGTGCAGAAAAGCCCCAGAGAATAGGTGGTGGTACAGGGAACTCTGTAGTGTGACAGGAGCCATCATCGTCATACTGTGGGGACTTGGGGTTCCCATACCCCTGGCCCTGGTCCCTATGGGAGGCCCTGCACTGTTCCTGTCCCTGTCTTCCCGGTAGATAGAAGGAAGGGGGGGGGGGGGGCATGAGACTAGAGCAGTCATTCATCTGTGTCTGCCTGGGCCTGGAGCTCTATGTTGAAACCAGAATCATGGCCCTATTTGAGGTTCATGGGTGAGAGGACTGGGAACAGTCTCCACCACTGTGGAAAGTTGTGGCATGTCACCAGGCATCTACTCTCCACTGTCTAGAGTGAGGTCTCAGCCCAGCACTGTTGCCTTCTGGGATTATCTGCTGTGGGGCCACCCTGTGCATTGCAGGATGTCAAGAGGCACACCTAGCCTCCCACTAGAGGAACCCCACCCCAGCATGACAATCCTTAGTGTCTCCAGACATTGCTGTATGTGCTCTGGTTGCTGGCGTGGGTGGGTGTGGAGTCTAGAGTCTGGCCTCTTCCTGGGAAGGTACCCTGTCTCCCATCTGTCTTCCTCGGGGGTCACCGGGCTCGCAGCAGCTGCTAATGCACATCTTTAAATGGACGTGTGACTGCCTCACTTGTTTCTTGCTGCCCTGGAGACAGGCAGGCGTCCTCCAGCCCAGAGGCAAGAGCAGGCAGAGCCACTGCCACTGAACCATCCCCCCGAGCTCCTTCAGGCTGTGCCAGCCCTGTGGGGGCGGGCAGAGTGCCGTGCAGAGCCAGCAGACCTGCACCCTCTCCTTGGCGCCCACTGAGGGGCAGCATGCTCAGCCAGCATTTGACCAGCTCCACTCAGCCCCCCAGTGGAGCTGTGGGTCTCTGATTTGAGCCAGAATCCAGCACAGACAGGCTAAGCAAACCCAGGAGCTCTGCCATAGGTGTACATCTGTGCAGTTCACTCTCAGAGCACTCCTTCTGTCCCTGGTCCTCAGAGCACACATTGCCTGTGTGAGATAGAAAACGGTGAGGTGACAAGCAGGGCGACAGCTCAGGGGCACTTGCAGCAGGTTGATCGGGGTCCAAAGCACCGAGTCCTTGACTGAGCTCTGGCAGCAGCCCCAGCCCGACCTCATCGCCCTCCCTCGCCGTGCCATGCCAGGGGAGAAGTGGGAGGTCTGCTGACCATGCGCAAGGTTGTGGGAACTGGAGGTGCTGTCCCTCTGTGTACCTGGAAGTCTGCTTTCCTCCAAGGGACCTTGGAAATGACGCCATGCACAACCAAGGAATGTCCCGTTAGGTTGCCCCAGCCACACCTGTCCTTAATAGAAGCATCATGGGCTGGTTGGGAGGGGCCTGACTAAGGCCCCAGGTACAGCCCAGTGAGGTGCTTCAATCTTGTTGGTCAGAGCAGCTGGCAGTATTTATTTACGTGGCATTTCAAAGGCTGCAAAATCAAGCTGTAAATCCTAGGAAATATCATTCCTCAGCAGTAATCCTTGTCCCCAGCTTGACTGGCTCAGGGAAATGACTGCGTTTACCTGTCCAAACTCGGAGTTGGCAATCCCGTGGTGAAAACACTGAGGCCGTGCAGAGGCCTTGGGGCAGAAGCACTCACTCCTTACCTGAGAGCCCCAGGGCTGTAACTCAAGCCTTGAGTTTTATCCTGAGCAAGTTTAACAGCTGTTCCCCTGTGTAGCAGTGTCTCTAACCCACACACGTGCACATGCACAGACACACACATACACATATACTCACAGTGTTATTTATTCAGGATCAGGCTTGAGGTGGGAGCTAATTTTCACCATGGCACCAAAATCTGTATCCCAGCATGTGGGATAAGAAATCCAATCAGAAAAATAAATAGGAGGTATAAAGGTATATCTTAATAGGAAAGTGGGGCAGATGATGAGAAAATTTTAAGTTCAGACAAGCCTGCATTACTTGTAGGGAACCTAATCGTGAAAAACCTTGACTGTTCCAGAAGTAATTATGAGAGCGGGACCCAGCAGCAGCGCCCTGTTGCGTAAGGGGTGGGGAGTAGCAGTGTGTTCTTTGGAGATCTAGGCTAGCAGGAGCAGTCCTGGACAGCCCCTCTAAACGCTAGGCACACCTGTAGCATCCTGGGTGGTGTGGGCTCTGACTCGTGCATGCAGTACCCAGAGGTGAGACCTGTCAGCTGGCCCAGCATTCACAGGGACTGTCCTCATGGTCCCAAGACCAGCTGCCTGCCAGCAGATCCCCACACCCGTGGGCAGGTGGGCTGACCCCCAGTTTCCCTGACTGTAGGACAGATGCTCTGTCTCCCTCCCCACAGAAGTATGTGAGCAAGACCCTTGGACAGGCAGGGCTCTGCAGATGCAAAGGAATGCACATTCCAGTATATTCCATTGGAGAGCAGCTGGGAGGAAGCACAGAAGAGCCTCTCCTAAGGTCCTTTTGAAGAGGGCACTGCCTTGAGCTGGCCCCCAGCACTGCAGCCACCCACCTGACCTGCTGACCACCCTGTGACCAGGCAGTCCTGGGAATGGGCCTCCAAGACAGATCATGTGCAGGGAGGTGGAGGGGTGAGGTGCCAGCTACCGTGGAGCCCGTTCTGGTCACAAGACTGGCCTCGTGGGCAGGGTGAGAGGAGCTTGTGGGTCCCATGTTCGTGCCCCAGCTCAGGCAGTAGATCGGAGGCCTGAGCATACCTGCAGGGTTGGAACAAATAAGCTCCGGGGTGAAGTCACTGTCCGGGCGAAGATGGACCCACAGACGGGGGATTCTCCCTCCTCTGCTGCAGTGTTTGCAACAGGAAATCCAGTGCTGCCTTGAAGTGCCGGCTTCAGTTAGGTAAAGGGACAGGTCTTATGGGGAACCTTCCTCTCAGAGGTCCCTTGACAAACCTCACGTACTGCCTGGCCTGTGGAGGCGCAGTGGCTAGATCGTCGACCTGGAATGCTGAGGTCATGGGTTCGAAACTTTGAGCTTGCCTGGTCAAGGCACATACAAGAAGCAATCAGTGAACATCTAAAGTGAAACAATTATGAATTGATGCTTCTCACTCCCCCAACCATCTCTGTAAAATCAATTTTAAAAACCTAAAACTTAAAAAAAAAACTTCACATGCTGTCACCCTGTCCTGTTTCCAAAGTAACCGAGGCTGTCACCTTGTGGAAAGTGTAGGCTTCCTTGAACACCTTGGGCACCCATGGGGTTCCCTACTCCCCTGTCCTCCCAGGAACCTGCTGACCTGCTGGCCAGTGGTGACAATGACCCAGTAGCAGCCCTGGGCCATGTCCTAGCTTGGCCCAGTGAGACCAGGTAAGCACAGACTCTAACATGTAAAGCCACAGGACTTAGTTAGAAACAGTGTCCGAACTAACAGATAGTCCACACCTGACCAAGAGTTCAGCTTGCTCCTCCTGCTGTCAGGTAGGCAGGAGGTGATCTGCGCCTTTGCTGTTATTTGAAGCCCTCCTGTGAGGTGCATGTCAGCTGTGCTCTCCCCCAGAGCCAGGAACTGAAAACCCCTGGTCCAGGCAACCCTCATCAGTGGAGAGCGGGAAGCCAGCCCACCTGACTCCTGGCGTTGTCTTTTGGCACCAGCTGATGCGTTGATCCCTCTTCACAGAGTGAATCTTTCCAGGCCTAAATGTTCCTGGACCATTTTACAGGTGATGTACCTGATCCTCAGAAAGAGCCAGAATCTGTCCTAGTAGCCAGGGACCTTTCTGAGGTACCTACATTGTCCGCTGTACTGGGTTGAATGGTGACCCCCAAAACCCATGTCCACTGGAACCTGTGAATGTGCCCTTATTTAGAAAAAGGGTCTCAGATATAATCAAAGTAAGGATTGGGATGAGATCAACCTGAATTAGAGTAGGCCCTAAATCCAGCGAGCATCTTTAAAAGAGACAGAAGAGGAGACATAGGGAGAAGGCTATGTGAGGATGGAGGCAGAGACTGGAGTGATACAACCACAGGTCAAGGATACCTGGAGCCACTACGGGCTGGAGGAGGCAGGAGTGATCCTCCCCAAAGCTGCCAGAGTGAGTGTGAACTTCAGACTTCTGGCCTCCAGGCTGGAAGAGAAGAAGCCTCTGTTGTCTGAGCCCCCGATCTTGTGGTCACCTGTTGGGGCAGCCCTGGGACACTCACATATGAACCTCGCTGGGCCATGACACAGATCAGACAGACTCTTCTGTCCACAAACTTCAACACAGTGAGACTGCAGTACCACGGAATATGGGGTCCCATCTCATTGCAAGTAGAAATGGTCAGCGGAGAAATGGGCTAAGTCATCAGGGCTCATGTCCAAGAGCCCAGTGCGCTGTTCATCTGAATTAAGGATCAAGGCTAAAGCCCTCCCCCCACCCCCACCCTCAACACCTGTCCAGAAGGTGTTCACACAGCACCATCCTAGGGAAGAGAGTTTCCTGGCATCATGACACCGTCAGCCGCACTGTCCTTTGTTCAGCTCAGGCCCTGCCATGTTCCAGGGTCTTAAGTCATTTTCAGGTCATGTTATACTCACAGCAACCATGAAGAGGGGGCATTCAAGAGCTCCATCGCACACACAAGCCTCGTTTTGGTTTAGTAACTCAATTCTCTGGGCACAAAGGACTAGAGTGATACTCAAACCTGGGCGCCCTGGACCTGTGGCTCAGGCTCACCTCACAGGGTCTGCGGGGACCATGCTCTGGGGTGACTGAGCTGATCAGCGCCTCTCTCCTGAACTGCACCCCTCGGGGACGCAGACAGTCTCTGCATCTGCCCAAGCTGCTGGCACTCGGAATGGCCAAGGGTCCGCAGAGCAGCTATGCCCCCTCTCGTAGACTGGGGTCTGCTTCAAGGCCACATTCTCCCAGGTCATGACAGGATTGTGCCCACCTTGCCTGTGCTCCTGGCCCCCAGGGCAAGTCACAAATGTGTGTGTTGGTGGCTGAGCAGGTGCATTTAATTTGTCACAGTGGAAAGCTTTCACTCTGCTGTTTTTGTATGTCACTGTATTTTTCTCTGGGTATTTTCTGGAACTTGTGACATGACCTGCAGCACTCTAACTCCGCATTCCTTTCTGTCTCTTTGGCCTTTGCTAGGCGATGTCTCCAATCTGGATCCCAAGTTATCATTTGAAGGCACCAGTCTGGACGTGGGGAACATTGTGTTGGCGTTGTACAGTGGCCTCTTTGCCTATGGGGGATGGTACGTTCCAGAACGTCTGGGTCTCTGGGCCTTGGGACATACCCAGGGCAGGCCCTGAGGTGTCCAGAAATCCGAATCTCTCGATCACCCATGGGCGGTTTTAGAGAGGGGCAGGAAACCCTCTCAGAGCTGCTCAAGCCCCACGCAGCCCGGGTGCTGCTCTCCACTGTGTCTGGGCTCCTGAGACGCAGCCCTGTAGATAAGCCTTTCCCGAGGGCTGTGGAGCTTTGAGTTCTAAAGGCTGGGCTTGGCCTCTGCCTGCCAGCACCTTCCCCCCTCCACACACACACATTTCCTGTGATGTTGGTCCCTAACTGTGGCCCTGCTCTCAAGCCGGGTTATACTGGGCCACAAGAATGGCTGGCGGGTGGGTAGTGAAGGTGCTGGAAGGCAGGTCAGAGCAAGGACAGGGCCCACTGACTGGGGTGGGGGGGGGTGGGCCTGCTAGAATCACGGGAACGGACCCACGCCCTTGCTCCCAGCTGCTCAACCTAGAGGGGCCCCCTGTGGTGGGCAAGGAGTCTCCTCTTCACTGGCTCAGAGCAGCCAGAAGGGGCCCCCCATGGAATCTGGGGTTTTTTCTTCAGTGACTTAAACTCTGCTCTCTAAATTCTAGGAATTACTTGAATTTTGTCACGGAGGAGATGATCAACCCCTACAGGTACATGTGTGACATTTCTTATTATTTATTTGTTTGTTTATTTTTAAAATGTATTGATTTTAGAGAGAGGGAAAGACAGGGAGATTGATCTGTTTCCCTGACCGGGAATTGAACCGGCAGCCTCTCTCTCTGTATCAGGATGATCCTCCGACCAACTGAGCCATCCGGCCAGGGCAACAGAGCCATTTCTTTTTGTTATTTTAATATGAGAGAAGGAAGAAACCGGTTCTGCCTAAGAACCCGCCCCTGGGCCCAGCAAGTCTCAGTTGAAAGCGGTACAGGGCCTTTCGGGAGGGAGGGCCTTTTGGGAGGGAGGGCCTTACGGTTAGGATCATGCTGGGGTGAGGGCACGCTGTCTTTTTTACCTCAAACTGGTCACACAGTGGCTATGTGATCTTGAACAAGATTCCTCCTCAGAATAAGCAGAAATGCCCATTTGATGGGTAGCTGAGGCCACCAGGATATAAGGACTATCCCAGGTTCATGTAGCTGCCCAACCTCAGTCACCAGCTGGTGACTCGTGCTAGTGACCAGTGCTAGTAACATGCTGTCTGCTCACCACTCTCCCTACACTGTGAGGCTCAGGACCAGGCCCCTGTGTGTTAGCCATCTGGGCTGGTTCCATCAGGGGCTGCACTTTGATGATGTGCCCTTTCATTCCTTCCAGAAACCTGCCCCTCGCCATCATCATCTCCCTCCCCATTGTCACCCTGGTATACGTGCTGACAAACCTTGCCTACTTCACCACGCTGTCCACCGAGCAGATGCTGACATCAGAGGCTGTGGCCGTGGTAAGATACCACCTGCCAGTGTCTGCCCACGTTGCTGAGAGACCAGGGCCAGCCCTGTTGCCTCAGCCTGTGATATAGAGCAGGCCAGGACCCTCTTCAAACCACGCTTCTGAGCAGAGGGTTGAGCTGTAGTCTGCCAAGCCCACCAGAAAATGTAAGGTGCTGGTCCTCGACCCTGACTGCTTGTGAGAATCACAGGGGGCTTTAAAAGTACTAATGCCCAGGCCACACTCTGGGCCAGTGTTAAATCAACATGTCTACAGTGGTCCTTCAGTGTCAGTCTTTTTTTTTTTTTTTTTTTTTTTTTTGTATTTTTCTGAAGTTGGGAACAGGGAGGCAGTCAGACAGACTCCCGCATGTGCCTGACTGGGACCCACCCGGCATGCCCACCAGGGGGCGATGCTCTGCCCATCTGGGGCGTTGCTCTGTTGTATCCAGAGCCATTCTAGCGCCTGAGGCAGAGGCCACAGGGCCATCCTCAGCGCGGGGCCAACTTTGCTCCAATGGAGCCTTGGCTGCAGGAGGGGAAGAGAGAGACAGAGAGGAAGGAGAGGGGGAGGGGTGGAGAAACAGATGGGCGCTTCTCCTGTGTGCCCTGGCTGGGAATTGAACCTGGGACTCCTGCACACCAGGCCGACGCTCTACCACTGAGCCAACCAGCCAGGGCACGTCCTTCATTTTTAAAGTCAAGTACGGAGGGGGTGAGACCATTATGGTGACTTGGAAGGTCCAGTGCCGTGGGTGAGGTCTGCCACCCGGAGCAGAGATGAAAGGCTGAGGGGCCTTCTCCCACCCACTGCCCACACAACACATATCCTGAGCCACCCCTGGTGGGCATTCTGGACACTGAGTTCAGAGGAGGGAGAGCAGCGTCCCCAGGCCTCACGATGGCAGTGGCCGAGCACCTTGTCAGCCTCCCAAACTAAGTAGAGACATTCTGAGTAGACCAGCGGGTATCCTATAGGCTCACTTCCCATAGTGTCCTCACCACCAACTTCAGCAGCTGAGGGTTGACAACCACTCATTCCATCGTCTGAACAAATATTCACTGAGCCCTGCTCTGGGTCGGGCAGTGGGGACCCAGCCAGAGACGAAGCAGTGTTCCCTTGTGGAGCAGTCATGTGGAAGGGGAGGACCAGGCACCAGGTCACCCTGTGTAATACCCGGGTGAGGAGTGCCCAAGGAAAGGGCCAGCATGTGGAGGTGAAGAGTAAGTGCTGTTGTAAAGACTGTCCCTGGGACAGCTGCCCATAATCCAGACCCGGAGGAGTCACTCAGGTGCAGAATTCTCAGAAGGAGTGTTTGAGAGGGCATGCTGACAAGTAGGTGGAGCTGGGCTGGCAGGACGGCCACCGTCCGAGTGGTGAAGATGGGGCTGCCTGCTGGCTGTCATGGGGCATGGACTCACTCCTGCTTGACCTGTGTCTAGGACTTCGGGAACTATCACCTGGGTGTCATGTCCTGGATCATCCCCGTTTTTGTGGGCCTGTCCTGCTTCGGTTCTGTCAACGGGTCCCTCTTCACGTCCTCCAGGTGAGCCCTCCCAGGACCACCCTCCCACACTTGGGCTCTGTGGGAACCGGGGCAGGCCCATCAGGGAGGCTGATCCGGGGCCAGTGCTGCATTGATTTCAGAGGAGAAAGAGTGAGAAGGGAGGGAGCAGGAAGCATCAACTCCTAGTAGTTGCTTCTCGTATGTGCCTTGACCGAGCAAGACCAGGGTTTCAAACCGGCAACCAGAGCATTCCAAATCAATGCCTTATCCTTTGCACCACCACAGGCCCGGCTGCGTGCTGCTTTTTAATGTGAGCTTTAGAAGTCATGGAGTTTTTTTGTTACATTGAGTAATATATAGCTGTCAAAACATTCAAGTATTACAAAAATAAAGGCAGCATGGACACTCTCCTACTCAGAGGTGACACAACTGCTGTGCCCTTCTAGACTCTTCCATGGGTTCATTGTGCACCCTGCCCAGGTTGGGGGTCTGGGGGACTGGCGGTGAGCAAGGGCCCGAGTTTTCCCCATTGCCAGCTGAGTCTGTCAGGGACACCAAGAGGCCCCCATCAGGGAGCGTGCAACCCTTGGGCACAAGCACTCTCTGCTCCCCGCCCTGCCTGGATTGATTGAGGATGAGGCTGACCACCCGTTTTTCTGTCCACAGGCTGTTCTTTGTGGGGTCCAGGGAGGGCCACCTGCCCTCTGTACTCTCCATGATCCACCCACAGCTCCTGACGCCCATGCCCTCCCTCCTGTTCACGGTAAGCCAGCAGCCCCCTTCGACGCCCTCCTTCTCCAGGAAGATGGGGAGCAGAGAAGTGCGAGACTGGGTTGTCCCTCAGAGGTCGTCTTGGGGGCTCCCCAGCAGAAGCAGGGGTGGGGGGTGAGGCTGCACAACGCCCTCCCAGCTTTCCCTGCCATCACCTGCACAGCAGACCAGCACTGAGCCCAAGAGGCAGACATGTAAACAGAGCTTCCTTGTATTGTGCCCTTCTCTGCATGCCCCACCAAACAACAAAGGGCATTGGATTCGGTTTTTGTTGTTTTGGGGGGTTTTTTTTTTTCAGTTTTAATTCCAAAAATAATACACGGTAGTTATTTTTTAAAAACTTCAAACAGTCCAGCATGTGTGAAGCAGAAGCCCAGTTCCCCAAGGGAGCCAGTTTATAGGCAGCTCCGTGTGCTCCGTGCCTCTCCACAGCCCTGGGATATGATAGCAGATGTGCATTTTTCTTAAGGTTGTCTTATACCTTTCCATGCCCAGTACACACAATTTTATTAGTTCTCTATTGCTATGTAACAAATAACCCAAAACTTAGTGGCCTAGACAGAAAGCATTCTTGGTCAGGAACTCGGGGCCACTTAGCCTGGTGGCCCTGGTTCAAGGTCCCTCATGAGATGATAACAAGATGGTGGTCGAGGCTGCCGTCCCATCGGAAGGCTTGGCCAGGGCTGGAGGAGCCAGGATGGCCCCTCCCACGGCTGCAGGAAGGAGGCCTCAGTTCCTCAGGACATGTGCTTGTCCCCAGGGCTGCGTGAGCGTCCCCATGACAAAGCAGCTGGCTGCCCCCAGTATGAGGGGCCCAGGAAGAATAGCCAGGAGAAACCACCATGTTTTTTATGACCTCACCTCAGGAGTTACACTTATCATTCCTGTCTCATTCTGTTTGTTCGGAGTGAGTCAGAAAATATAACCCCACTCAAGGAGAGAGGGCGAGTCTCTACCTCTTGAAGGGAGAAGTACCAGATGCTACTGGGACATGATTAAAACCATGCAGAACTCGAGCTCAGTTTTGAAACCTGTGTGGTGTCTAGTGACCTGGGTGTCTGTGGCTGGTTTAAATGAGCCCCGTGATGGGTACTTGGGTTAGCACCCTGCCATTGCTCTTGTGAATATTGCTGCAGTGTAAATGAGCCCCGTGATGGGTACTTGGGTTAGCACCCTGCCATTGCTCTTGTGAATATTGCTGCAGTGTAAATGAGCCCCGTGATGGGTACTAAGGTTAGCACCCTGCCAATCCTCTTGTGAATATTGCTGCAGTGTAAATGAGCCCCGTGATGGGTACTTGGGTTAGCACCCTGCCATTGCTCTTGTGAATATTGCTGCAGTGTAAATGAGCCCCGTGATGGGTACTTGGGTTAGCACCCTGCCATTGCTCTTGTGAATATTGCTGCAGTGTAAATGAGCCCCGTGATAGGTACTTGGGTTAGCACCCTGCCATTGCTCTTGTGAATATTGCTGCAGTGTAAATGAGCCCAGTGATGGGTACTTGGGTTAGCACCCTGCCATTGCTCCTGTGAATATTGCTGCAGTGTAAATGAGCCCCGTGATGGGTACTTGGGTTAGCACCCTGCCATTGCTCTTGTGAATATTGCTGCAGTGTAAATGAGCCCCGTGATGGGTACTTAGGTTAGCACCCTGCCATTGCTCTTGTGAATATTGCTGCAGTGTAAATGAGCCCCGTGATGGGTACTTAGGTTAGCACCCTGCCATTGCTCTTGTGAATATTGCTGCAGTTTAAATGAGCCCCGTGATGGGTACTTGGGTTAGCACCCTGCCATTGCTCTTGTGAATATTGCTGCAGTGTAAATGAGCCCCGTGATGGGTACTAAGGTTAGCACCCTGCCATTGCTCTTGTGAATATTGCTGCAGTGAGTGTTGGGTTTAGGCATTTGTTTCCTTCCCACTCTCAGAGGGGCCTTTATTTTCTGAGATCTTGAGTGTTACTCAAACTAGGTCTTCCATTAAAGCAAGAGTGCTCAAGTGCTGTCACCCCTGCCCCCCAGACATCCCGACGTCGGGGTGGCCTGTGTTGTCTGGGGCTCTCCTGTCCCCAGCTCCGGCACAGGCCCTGCGAAGGTTCACACGGTGCCATCTCTCTGCTTGCAGTGCATCATGACCCTGCTGTATGCCTTCTCCAACGACATCTTCTCTGTCATCAACTTCTTCAGCTTCTTCAACTGGCTCTGTGTGGCCCTGGCCATCATCGGGATGCTGTGGCTCCGCTACAAGAAGCCTAAGCTAGAGCGGCCCATCAAGGTGAGGGCCCAGCATCCTAGGCAGCCCAGGCCCGGCGGATGCTTAGGGCTGGTTGGGGCATCGGTGGATCGTGCACTGGAGAAACAGGGTCTAAGAGTCACTGGGGGTCCTGGGTGGACAGCCAGCTCTGCATAGCTTCTTAGCTCTGCCCCTCTGGCTCGTGCCTGGGCAGGCCTCCATCCCTTTTCAAGTTGCCATCTGCCCTCTGAACAGGGGGTCAGGATGCCTCCTGTAGAGGGTTCTGGTGAGAATCCACCAAGACAAAATGTGATTGTGTTTCTAAACTCAGCAAACATAGAGGCTGATTAGCTCTGTTGGTGACTGTTTATTGGGAACCTCTTGAGTGCCTGTCAAGAAGGTGATGCCACGTGCTGGGGTTCATCAAATGACAAAATAGACACCCCTGGCCTGGCCCTGGCCGGTTTGCTCAGTGGTAGAGTATCAGCTTAGCGTGTGGATGTCCTGGGTTTGATTACCTGCCAGAGCACACAGGAGAAGTACCCACCTGCTTCTCCACCCTTACCCCTCTCACTCTTCTCCCCCCCCCCCTTTACCTCCTGCAGCCATTGCCCAATTGGAGTGAGTTGGCCCTGGGCACTAAGAATGGCTCCATGGCCTCTGCCTCAGGCACTAAGGAGAGCTCGGTTGCTGAGCAAGGGAGCAACAGCCCCAGATGCATCACCCTCTAAAGGGCTTGCTGGGTGGATCCTGATTGGGGCACATACGGGAGTCTTCTCACAGAATAAAAAGAAAAATATATATAGGCATCCCTAAATCCTGCCCTCCTAGAGCTTATATCCTAACAAGAGGGAGAAGCAATAAATAAGAAACCTGCAGCCTGACCAGGCGGTGGCGCAGTGGATAGAGCGTCGGACTGGGATGCGGAGGAACCAGGTTCGAGATCCCGAGGTCGCCAGCTTGAGCACGGATTCATCTGGTTTGAGCAAAAAGCTCACCAGCTTGGACCCAAGATCGCTGGCTCCAGCAAGGGGTTACTCGGTCTGCTGAAGGCCTGTGGTCAAGGCACATATGAGAAAGCAATCAATGAACAAATAAGGTGTCGCAAAGAAAAACTGATGCTTCTCATCTCTCTCCTGTCCCTATCTATCCCTCTCTCTGACTCTCTCTCTCTCTCTCTCTCTGTCCCTGTAAAAAAGAAAAAAGAGACCTGTAGTGCCCGGGGCGCAGGAGATGAGCACTGTGGTGGCAGGCAGGGCGAGGGGCCTCACTGGCCTGGGGGCAGCTGACCAGGACAGCTGGGTGGTTCTAAGAAGATGCATGTGGGCAGAGACATGGGGGTCATGTGTGTTCACAGGGTGCTGCCTGGGGTGGGAGGGGGTGATCATAGAGGGTGGGTGGGAAGTAACTTCTGAACCTGTAGGATGTGGTCACAGCCAAGACTGGCCCTGCCTCACTGAGTCGAGTTCTAGCATTAGACTTCCCGCTGCAACTGCCCCAGCCTCAGCTGCCCAGGAGAACTATGCCGGCTGAGCCTGGCCTCAGGTGAATGCACCTCTCCTCATTAATTTAGTATTGGGAACCAGTTGCCTAAGGGTGAACTTGTTTCTCCAAAAAGGAGGGCTGGTGAAGACCACGCTCTGCTGAAGAAGTCTAGTGAGCACGTCAGCTGTGATTCATTTAGGGGGAGTAGAGAAACTCATGACAGCCACTAGCTGGTGGCTCTTGTCCTTTATCCAGTCCCCAGTGGCACTTGGCCCTCACATCTGACATTTGTCCCTGGGCCACATCCCCGTCTTCTCCACCCAGCATCCCACAAAGGCCAGAAGGTCCTGTCCCCTGCCTTGAAGTTCTCCTGGGGTAGCAGGGCAACCTTAGTGCCCTGGACCACCTTTCTCCCTACTTGTGGTGGACTCTGTCCCCATGTTATCCTGGGCACCTGGTGGGCTCTCTCTCCATCTCACCTGGATCTGTGGTGGGTTCTGTACTGTCAGCCTGTGCCTGTGGTGGACTCTGTCCCCATGTTATCCTGGACACCTGGTGGGCTCTGTCTCCATCTCACCTGGATCTGTGGTGGACTCTGTCCCCATGTTATCCTGGACACCTGGTGGGCTCTGTCTCCATCTCACCTGGATCTGTGGTGGGTTCTGGACTGTCAGCCTGTGCCTGTGGTGGACTCTTGTGCCCTTGTTATCCTGGGCACCTGGTGGGCTCTGTCTCCATCTCACCTGGATCTGTGGTGGGTTCTGGACTGTCAGCCTGTGCCTGTGGTGGACTCTTGTGCCCTTGTTATCCTGGGCACCTGGTGGGCTTTGTTTCACTGTTAACCTGGGCTGGGGAAGGGCATGCAGTGTGCAGTGACTGGGTGGGACCCTCGCTCACCCTTCATCTCCCCGTGTCCTCTTGCCAGTGTGTGGACAGATGCAGAAGCAGGACAGGTTCTTATAGCCAGTCTGGACTGGGCTGGGGACACCTCTGTGGCTGGTCTGCCTTGAACCCTGTGGCTCGGCCTGTCCGCCTGTAGCTGTCCAGACTACAGCCTGCCCACAAAGACTCTCTGAGAAGGCAGGTGCCCCTCACTTATTAGTGGGTGGCAGTAGTCTTTCTAGAAGTGCCCCCACCTTAAGTGACTGTTGGTAGGTACGGGGCCAGCGTTCCTTCCCTGTGATGTGAGAACCAGCAAAGTTGACCTTCCGGACCTTGGGAAACCTCAAGGGAACCACCTGGCTGTTTGTATTTAGTATTAGCCCTGTCTGTGCTTTAGGTAATGACTGCCTAGCACCTTGTGCTGAGTAAATGGAGAATAGGGAAGCTTTCAGTTTTCCAGAGACCCCAGCCCCTTGGGAGGCCAACTCAGAGAAGACTGGTATAGGTCATATCCTAGTAAACGCTGGGAGAGAGAGACAGGCATGAGTGAGGGCCTGGGAGGTCAGCCATTCTTGGACCAAGCGGGAGGAATGGGCTTGGAGGCTGTGCTCTGTGAGGTCCCGCGGAAGGCGAAGGTGGCTCCACGAAGAGCAGGAGGGCGATGGGGACACTGCGCTGTCAGTGGGGTGGACGGGACTTGTGATGACAACATGGGAGGTGTGGAAAGGGAGCTGTAGACACCGACTGCCCAACGCTCCGCCCTCTTCCCCAGGTGAACCTGGCACTCCCCGTGTTCTTCATCCTGGCCTGCCTGTTCCTGATCGCCGTCTCCTTCTGGAAGACCCCTAAGGAGTGTGGCATTGGCTTTGCCATAATCCTCAGCGGCCTGCCCGTCTACTTCCTTGGGGTCTGGTGGAAAAACAAGCCCAGGTGTCTCCTCAAGGCCATTTGTGAGTATGTCCCCAGTGCAGCCAGGCAGCCAGGGCCTCTCCATCCCAGCCTAGAGTCCACAGCACCCCATCCCAGGGCAGGTGGTCTGCTGTCTCCTCTAATCCCGCAGCCAGGGGTGGGGGGAGGGGTTTGCGGCGCTGACCAAGGGCTCAGGCACTTGGTGTGTCTAGTGGTGACGTCTGGACCACGTATTTCAGGGATAAGACACTCAGCTTGGCACCAGCTAATCTCAGAACAAGGGATTCCAGAAAACCAGGCAGCTTTTGCCAAGTAACAAAATCCCAGTGCCTGTTGCCAGCTTAAACACAGAGGTTGACCTAGAAAGGCAGAGAAGGAGAAAACAGGATCTCTGCGCTGTGGTCACAGGGCCAGTTGACAAGCCAAGTTAGGAGCCTGTACTGAGGCCAGCTCCTGGAAAAGTCATTGGTGTTTGCATGTCCTGATGGCTTGTAAGATTCCCAGGATGGCTGTCTCTGAATTCTGATTGGTACCTGCCTGGTGACTAAGACACCTTCAGTCATTTCAGCAAACCTTTGCTCCAGCCCAGACTAGGCTCCTTATTAATCATCTTGCAGAACACACCCAGGCCCTAACGCAGGACCCTCTGTCCTGAAATCACCCCTCACAGATTGTCCATCTGGGTCCCTTGCACACATCTGCCTGCTCCACACCCTCTGCAGGACTGCAGGCATGTGGCTGTCATCCAGTAATAGGCGACCTTGTTTCTGGTCTGCCAGATGGGGACCCAGGTGTGGAGAAATGGAAATGGCCCATCAAACAGACCCCCAGCATTGAGACTTCTTATCCCATTATTGCTCCCATGATCCCAGGGTTCTGAAATAGGGAGAGGGGCAGGGCAAGTGCCCAGCCTGTTGCCAGATTCCTTGGCTACACCCCCCACCCCAGATGACTTACAAAATCACTGGGAAAGGCACAGCATTCTTCTGCTGCTAACCTGGAGTATAGGTTGGTACCCACCAGATGGGAGGCCCTTGGGCCCAGTGTATACACTGGGAGGTTTCACATGAAGTCCTGGCTTCTCTTGCAACCTAGAAAATCATGGTGTCAAGAGGCTAGGTAAGGCCCTGGCCGGTTGGCTCAGCGGTAGAGCATCGGCCTGGTGTGCGGGGTACCCGGGTTTGATTCCCGGCCAGGGCACATAGGAGAAGCGCCCATTTGCTTCTCCACCCCACCCCCCCTTCCACTCTGTCTCTCTCTTCCCCTCCCGCAGCCAAGGCTCCATTGGAGCAAAGATGGCCCGGGTGCTGGGGATGGCTCCTTGGCCTCTGCCCCAGGCGTTAGAGTGGCTCTGGTCAGGGCAGAGGGATGCCCCGGAGGGGCAGAGCATCGCCCCCTGGTGGGCAGAGCGTCGCCCCTGGTGGGCATGCCGGGTGGATCCCGGTCGGGCGCATGCGGGAGTCTGTCTGACTGTCTCTCCCCGTTTCCAGCTTTAGAAAAATACAAAAAAAAAAAAAAGAGGCTAGGTAAGCTGCAATTCATGGCATATGCTGGTGCCCTCTGGTCATCCAGGCATATGATCGTGTGACCCCCAAGTAACCCTGTTCTCCCTATCCCCTGTAGCTTCCACAACGATCCTTTGCCAGAAGCTCATGCAAGTCGTCCCCCAGGAGACATAAGGGAGAAGAGCCGGGAAGCTGGTAGATGGAAAACACACAAAGATCATTTCACACCAGCTCACCCACCTAAAAAGCAACGCGGTCCGTCATCCAGGCAGCTCAGCTGAGCCCCCCACACCATCCATCCACCAGGTCGGTGCCGGGGCCACTGTGAAAACTGGTACGAATTTAGTCCCAGAAGACGAACTTGTATCAATACCTCCTCAAGAGTGCGAGGCACGAAAGTTGAACTGAGAAGAGGTTGGGCCTTCTGATCGACTGTGGACTTTTTGCCATGTCAGGTCCTTGTCCCACCCACCTTTGTTTATTTGTATTTTTTTTTTTTTTAACTTAAATTTTGGGTCAAGGTGACACCACCAAGATGATTATTTTTTAAAGAAATGGAGGAGGGCAGGCAGAGGGAATCTTTTGTCCCTTGACACTGTCAGCAACATGATGTGCCTTGGGGACCAGGTCCTGTCATTGGGTGGGGACCCCCCAGTGCCAGCTTGAGGCACAGTTTCCCAGGAGGAGGGATTCTGACACCAAACAGTCCAGCTGCCAGAGAGCTGCCGAGACCTGGCCTCGCTGTGTGGACAGCAGACTTGCAATAACAGACGTGTGCTTAACTTCTTTTTTTTTTTTTTTTTTTTTTTGTAAGTAGAAATAAGGAAATTGGGAAAACTAACCCTGGGCTTATGTTTCGGCCTTAACGACCCGAGATAAATCCACCCCTCCCCTCCCTGACCCCTAGAAGGAAGAGATAATCACAGTGAAATGGCCAACTTCAGAGGTTCATTGGAGAACAGAGGACGTGGGCTGATTCTGACTCGGCCCCAGCTCCACAGGAAGAGCTGGTTCCTTGCCTGGTGTTCGTGGCTGCTGGAGCTCCTGGTAGAGGTCATGGGCATCTAGATGATCCCAGAGCTCTCGCCGGGCCGTGCAGAACAGGACCAGTTCCTGGGCTAGACACTGGTCATTCAGGACACCATAGGGCTCCTGGCTTTGTGCTTCCAGCCCTGTTCGGCAGCCAGAGCAGAGGCACAAAAACAAGAGGATTTGGGCCTCTCCAGTGCACAGGCAGAGGGCAGCACATCCGGCCTGGCCTGCAGGTAATGCTGCCTCTCTAAGTATTCTACATCCAGTTTGGGAGCCAACTCTAGTTCGCTCAGACAGAACTCCAGGCTCAAAATCTAGAAACAGATGCCACAAGGAAGGCAGACACTGAGACCCCTGACAGGCTTCTCATCCAGGTCCCCTACGGCAGCCCCGGCCAGAGTCCACAAAATTGGCCTTGATGGCTGAATGGCAACCCCAGCAGGCTACCTGGGGCTGGCTTCCAGCTCCTGGCCGGGCACCATCATCCCCTCCCACCACCGACATGGCCTATCCCAGACTCAATTCTAATCAGCAGAAGATGGAGCCAAGCCTTCCTCACTCCTCCCACTCTGTTCTGGAGGCCGCCCTGCCTCTCCAGGGGTCTGACTCCCCACACGGCATGCCTACCCACCTCTCCAGAGAGGCTGTGCTGTAACAGCCTTTTGTCCCTGTGGCTCTTGTGGGCTTTTCCCAATGGAGGCAACTGAGGCCCAGCTAGTGCTTCTAGACACCAGCTGGATTTTCTGAGCTGTCACTATGTCCAAAAAGCCATTCTGAGGAGCAATATCAGCTACGATCAGGTTATCCTCGAGGCCCCCATCTTAGGCGCTAGGAACTCTGCGTTGGCCTCTCACCACTTCCCTTCCCCCAGGGAGAGGTTGAGCTGAGCCCTCCAGCATCAGGCCTCATTGCTCAGCTAACTGAGCTTCGAATGGCCCATCCGGCCTGTTGCCACTCCCCTGTGCTCCAGGACCCCCACATGGGCCAGTGAACTCAGAGGAACCTGACAAGTAACTCTGGGCACCTGGGCTGGGCCTTGAGGCTAAAAAAGAGTTGCCCAGATCTCTGGTCTTCCCCCTACCTCCGCCCCCTAACGAGAGGAAGGCAGAGCTGGTCAGGGGACCTGTGCCATCCTACGACTTCTGATGCATGAGGACAGATCCCCACAGAAGCCTCCTCATACGCACTTCATCTTCTTGGGGCCGTATTCCACTTATCTGGGGTGCTCAACATCTGAAGGCAGAATATCCTCAAGGAAGTCAGAAGATCTGATTGCAGACTTTCTCAATTTCCTCATCACCAGATGGGGGCAGTAGCCAGTGTACTGCCTGCCTGTTGGGTTTGTGCACATCCAAGAGCCTGGACCTCGGACTGACTCCAGCTCCACGTACAGGTGGCCTGGGGTGCACCGTCCACCAGCATTTTCACAAGGATCCAGCAGCGTCTAAGCACACAGTGGGCTTCCTCCCTCAGGGGGCAAGGGCACTTCGGCTGCTGCTCTGGCTCTGGAAGGGTAGATACAGCCTTGCTGGATATGGGGAACCAGGTAGCTCTGTCTAGACTACGGTGGCCTCCCCACAGTGGTCTGCTACAGCAGCCTGCAGACAGGCAGGGAACCCAGTGTGTGTCATGGGGAATTGGGACAGTGTCACCCTACGAGGGCAGACTGGGTCTCCAGGGCTCCCTGACCACGCTGAGGCCCGGCTGGAGGGAAGCGGAGCAGTCAGGCACGCTCAAGTGTGGCTCCCCAGCACCTGGGCTGGGGCCCCTGTTGAGTGTGGATTGGGGGGCCCAGCCTGTGATTCTTGGGGTATGTCTCCCAACTCAACCCAGCCCAGGGACCCCCCTCTGAAGTCAGGGGCTGTCCAGGGCTGCATCCCGAGGTGTGGAGTCTGGCCTGCCTGCCTGCAGACACCACACAGCCCTGCCGTGCTCGCATCTGGGGAGGCAGAGACTTCACTCTTTCTGACCACTCTACTGACAAGTGCTCACATTTGTGGGATTAATTTTTTTTTTTTTTTTATTTTAACCAAACCCTGGTGTAACCAGCAAGCATTTGTTCAGGTATTGTGCTGTTGTATTTGTCCTAAAGTCTCACTTAACGTAAAGGATGCTGTCAGTGCCATGTTTATTTATTTGCAGGATCATTTCAGCCTGGCTTCTCCGGCATGTTTTTGCTATCTTTGTGCCCCTGTTGGTGTTCCCAGCCACATCAGCGCTGTCACTGTGACATTGTTGTCAGCCCAGCCCAAATACCTCCACCATGTAATATGTGTGGCTTCAGTGTCTCTTTCTCTTGTGTTTATGGCTAACCTGTTACACTTAGCTGGTTAGGGGTGGGGAGTTCTGTTTTTATGCAAGGGTATATTTGTTTTTAAAGAAAAATGATCAGAATTAAGTACTGCTGTGGCCTTGTTGTTCTTTCATTCAGCGCCAAATTTTGGGAGCAGGCCTTGTCCTGGGGGGCTCCACTGGAGAGGGTTAATAGTGCCCCTTTTGGCCCACTTCATTCATCCATTCACTCACTGACACAGCCTCTTAAGAGGCCATAGTGCCTATAGCCCCTGATCACATACACAAGTGGTAGCGAAGGCTGGGAGAGAGGCAAGGGGGCTGAGCAAGAAAGGGCATTAAAGTTGACACCAAGGCAGAGAGCGGAGAATGTTCTAGGCCCCAAGGTAGGAAGAGCTTGGCCACCAGCCTGCAGGTGACCGGTTGTGCCAAGTCCAGTACCAGGAGGCCAGGGAGGAGACATGCCTGCTTGGGCGTGGGAGGAAAGGCAAGGACATTTCCTCATTTGCACGACATCCTGGAGAGTGTCCGGGCTCAGGGTAGACTGGGCTGGGAGCACAGTCCTAGCACACCAGCTCTTCCATGGACAGCTCTCAGTTCAAGCAAATTCCATCCCCAGCATTGATGTTCGGGTCCTCAAGGACAGGCATGACGGGTGTGCTAGGATGGGGAGGGTGGCACAGGGAGAGTGAGTGTGCTGACCACGGTAACTGTCCAATGAGCCCAGGCTAGGGACACCAACGCACGAAGGTTGAAACTGGGGGACTTGGGGCAGGAAATGCCACTTAGAGCCATTCACAGTGCAGAGAAGCCCTCTGAGCACCAGGTCCCAGTGCTGCTACCACTTGAACAACACTACAGTCCACATGTCCCAGTCACCGAGTACACCCTACACACTGGATCCCGGAGCCATATGCCCCCAGATAAACACATGGAGAAATTTTCCCTTTCCCTGAAGGCTGGGTGGGGGTGTGGAGCTAACTGGTGAGAGATGGGATTACACAGTCCTAGTCGGTGGGGGGCTGCCAGTGCACAGCTGATTGAAGCTTCCCTGCCTCAGCTGCACCTACGCCCCCCCCCCCATGGGTCAGGTGCCCACGATGGTTCACAGTCCTGCCCAGGCTACCTAAGCTCTGTATGACTCATAAATCACAACGCACTGAGAAGTATATTAAAATCCTTCCGTTGGCATGGATGCTGTTGAAAAGCATGATGAAAGAGGCATGAAAGATTGGGAACCACATTGTGGCTTTTCTGCAGCCCTGGCCTGCCCTTCCCCCAACTCAAAACAAGCTGTTCTTCCACTGCTCTCATGGAAAAGGGTCTGGACGTGAAAGGACAGACAGTTCTTGGACCAACCCTAACAAACTCCCACATGTGTGGTCAGAGGAGAGCTGTTTGGTCCAGCTCTTCCTTTGATGGGGGGTGGGGGCCTAGAGAGAGAGGGAGTGGGTGAGAGAGAGGTTAAGGCAAAGGGGAGAGGGAGAGATTGGAGGGGGAATACAAAAATGTCCACAGGGTGGGTGTGCCAGGGGGACATTCAAGCAACAGCGGACAGTTACTCAACCACCGCGCACAGAGAGGAAGGTGCACAGAGGGGAAGGGAGGCAAGGCTGTGATGCTGGCTGCATCGGCCAAGCCTACCAAAGTTGCCACATACGTGCATGGAATTGGTGAAGCAGGTTAGGGAGGTCAAGCCATCAGCAGTGAGGCAGGGACTTTTGACATTGCAAAGCCACACTTGCCCATGGAATCAGCCAGCGCCACCACAAGAATAGGATTGGGCAGGCTGTGGGAATGGGGGTGACATCTTGGCCAAAGGGGAGAGCTCAGAAGCCTAGGGATGTCCCCAGATGCCAGGAAGGAATCAGTGCTCCCATCCGGAGAGCTCCTCTGGTCATGCCCCACTGCCTGCACACAGGACCCCTCCGTGCGTCCTACACATAGGACACTTCAGCCACTAAAGAGTTCATAAGTCCTTGTAGATCTCTGAACAACCTGCAGAGATGGAGACAGTGGGAGGGTCCCTAAACCAAAGTCCAGGTCATCGGTGCTCCAGTCCCAGGTGGAAGCAGCAGACCCTCGTATATGTGGGCTGCCCGAGGCTGGCAGGATCTCTGGAGCCCGAGTACCTTCAATCTCCTGCCAGAAACTTCTAATTCCCTCGTGTGCTCGTGCACACCAAACAGGTTGTGTGCTGCCCTTTTCACTTCTTAGGGGTCTAGTTTCAGCAAGACTTTCTTTTCCAGCCAAGGGGTGACTTAATTCTGCAAGTAGGAACTCAACTGTGTCATTAAAGTTAAAACACTTAAATCACATAAAATGCCTTTGGTGAACAGGCTGTTCATAAAACTAGTTTCAACCAGTTTCACTGGAGAACAAATCTTCTGGGTCAAAGAAGGATACAGAAAGTTCCAGAAGTTTCCTCTTCCTCATGGGGGCTCTTCCCTTCCAAGTGGGGCTCTAGGGCCCAAAGTCCAAGCGTGGGTCTGGCCTGCCCACCTCATGGTCCCAACCTTTCCAAGCTCTGACAATTGGTGGCCGTGCCATGGCCCGTGGAGCCCTGAACTTCCCTGAGGTTTCAATCGCCTGGACAGCTCCCACCTGACTCCAGGACAGCACACGCGTGTAGTGGACTTGGGGCCGGGCCGTGTCTCCCTGCGCTGTTACAGGGGGGAGCTCTTCATCTCAAGAGTGTTTACGGCACCCATGCTGTTGCACAACCCACAGAGCTGACTTCTCTAGTTAGTGAATGTTTCCTTAGGGCCACCCTCTGTCCTTCTGCATGTCCCTGGACATGACAGCTGTCCCGCCCCACTCCTCTAGTTGCAGTGATGTTTCTCCAGCCTCCTGATGTCCTCATGGGACAGCCGGGCCAGTACTCAAAGAGCCACGGGGAGGAGGCCCTGAGTTCCCACTTGTTCCATTAAAGCTGTTCTTATTTTATTTTTGGGCTTGGCTTAATCCCTCGAGTTGGTCTGTGAATTCCACAGGGAGGTAATTGTCAAATATAAACCAAATCTAGACCCAGTAAAGAGAGACTTTACTGGGAAGGCTATTGCAGAGGGAATGGGCCATCGCCATGGGGAGAACACTGCCCTGCTGTGAGATGTACAGCATCTTGTGGTTCCCGGAAGGGTCTCTCTGGGGGGAGGGGGTGCTGGAAGGGGCCAGAAGGGTGTGGGGGGAGGGGGTGCTGGAAGGGGCCAGAAGGGTGTGGGGGGAGGGCTGCCAGGAAAGTCTTGCATAGAGAATGTCTTCCCAGGGCAGCTTGTTCCAGGAGGGGCTGTTTGCTAGCTCAGGCTACAGGAACCAAATTCAAGGGTCTGGGAAAGGAGAGAAGTTGAACCAGAGTTTGGTTTGTCAACATAAGAAATTTTCAGGCCTGACCTGTGGTGGCGCAGTGGATAAAGCCTCGACTTGGAAATGCTGAGGTGGCCGGTTCGAAACCCTGGGCTTGCCTGGTCAAGGCACATATGGGAGTTGATGCTTCCTGCTCCTCCCCCTCTTCTCTCTCTTCTCTCTCTCTCTCCCCCCCTCTCTCCTTTCTAAAATGAATAAATAAAAAAAATTTAAAAAAAAAAAAAAAAAGAAATTTTCAGCCCTGGCCAGTTGGCTCAGTAGTAGAGTGTTGGCCTGACATGTGGAAGTCCCAGGTTTGATTCCTGGTCAGGGCACATAGGAGAAGCGACCATCTGCTTCTCCATCTTGCGCCCTTCTCTCTCTCTCTCTCTCTCTCTCTCACAGCTATGGTTCTAATGGTTTGAGCAAGTAGGCCCCAGGTGCTGAGGATGGCTCCATGGCCTCACCTCAGGCACTAAAAAATTGCTCGGTTGTGGAACAACAGAGCAGCAGCCCCAGATGGGCAGAGCATCACCCCCTAGTGGGCATGCCGGGTGAATCCCGGTGAGGGTGCATGGGGGAATCTGTCTCTCTGCCTCCCTGATTCTCATTTAATATATAAAAGGAAAAGAAGAAAGAAAGAAAGAAAGAAAGAAAGAAAGAAAGAAAGAAAGAAAGAAAGAAAGAAAGAAAGAAGAAAGAAAGAAAAAAATTTTTTCAAATCTATAAGTTTTTTTTATGAGTTTATTTGATCCAAACTGTAGACAACTGGCAGGAATCCAAGTCTCAATGGATTGGGAAAGTGCTCTGGAAAATGGCGGTTTCACCACTTATTTTATACATTAGAACCAATGGGGAAGAGGTAAAGGGTTACTTGAAATTGATTGGTGACAGATTAGAGGTGGGAGAAAGCAAAGCAGGGGGAGGAGGGATCTCTGGGATTGGATAAAAAGTAAAAATGGATAATGTATACTGAAACTTCTTTTACATAAGCAAGAATAAGATAGTTGCCTGACCAGGCAGTGGTGCAGTGGATTGAGCATCAGATAGAGCATTGGACTGGGATGCAGAGGTCCCAGGTTCGAAACCCCAAGGTCACCATCTTGAGCGCAGGCTCATCTGGTTTGAGCAAGGCTCACCAGTTTGAGCCCAAGGTCACTGGCTTAAGCAAGGGGTCACTTGGTCTGCTGTAGCCCCCACCCCCCACCCAGTCAAGGCACATATGAGAAAGCAATCAATGAACAACTAAGGTGTAGCAAGGAACAATTGATGCTTCTCATCTCTCTCCCTTCCTGTCTTGTCCCTATCTGTCTATCTCTGTCTCTCTGTCTCTGTCACAAAAGGGGAAAAAAAAGATAGTTAATAGTTAATTAACATAATAGCAAGGATAATGAGGAGGTCTGTTGAGTCCTGCTCTGTTGAGATGCCTGCCCTGAGGCAGGCAGAGGCAGGAAGGAAAAGATTACCCACATGTTACTGTCGATGCAAAAGACAACAGACAGGCTCTATTAAGGTAAGCGTTGACCTTTGTTAGAGAAAAATACCTCCCTAGGACAGGACTACCCACCAGGAACGGCTTTTAGTTAGAACGTTTTAATTTCAGACCTTCCTGTGTGGTTACTTTAGGTCCTGGGTTTGCAAGGCCACCATGCAGGCTTTCCCTGAGCCTGTGCATGTGGCTCCTTTTTTGTCCACAGGTTAATGAACATTTTGTTCCTAGGAATCTGTGAGGACGGGCAGTTCAGCTCATCAATGCCAGGGCACAGAGGGAAAGTGAGGGTCTGTCTGGACTGGTCACAGGTAAACCATGGGGGCACCGTGACTGTCCTCTAGTGGTACAGGGAGGCGTTCTCCGCAGTGAGCTCAATCCAGAACATGAGGGAAGGGCTCTCACCGGCAGTTTTCCAGGACCGCACGGCTCAGTGACGTCCAGTGCTGTCTCATGAATATGGGTTGCTTACTTATTCTGCTGTCCCTGGGCACACTGCTCCCACTCCTGCCCCTGCAGCCTCTCCCACTGCCTCCCCTCCGCCCCCTGACTAGCACCCTCCAGCAGGGCTGTCAACGTGGAGAGCCCAGCCTACTTTCCTCTGTTCATTTGTTCGTTTATGAGCTCCTGCTGGCCTCAGACCCTGCCGTTAGGTGAACCGAGCAGGGACCCTGACTACCTGAGCCAGGAGAAGTATTTTCACCCTTTACCCTTTTGTTCCTTTTGAATTTGGAATCAGGTGTATGACTCACCCATTCACAAAAACAATACTTTTAAAATTAGCTTTTAGAAATCAGCAGGTTGCTGGCGCTGGTCTGTAATTCGATCTAGGCAGATGGAAATTCATTGTGCTGTGCACGTAAGATTTACGTACTTTTCTCCATGGGTCTTTGAAAGTGTGCGTGAGGTGTTTTTCCACCTTGCCCTGGTCTTGCTGTACTTTCCCAAGGTGCCCTGCAAACCCCAGGACCTTGCCCATCTGAAGATGCGGGTGCCCTGCAAACCCCAGGACCTTGCCCATCTGAAGATGCGGGTGCCCCTTCCTCTCCAGCCTTTGAGGTCTGTCTGACTTTGCCCGGGACCCCTGATGCATCAGAAGCCACACTGAGGCCCAGGAGACCCAGGTATGGGGAAGGCAGACAGCAATGAGGGACTCTCCGGTACGGGCGAACTCCTAGGCTGGTAGAAAACTCAGGGCAGCATGGGGCTGTGGATGAAAAAAATAAAGATGGGGCCATGAACTGACAAGCTCAGGTGAGCCTATACAATGGCCTTGCAGGCTCAGGGACCTAAAAAGTAAACACACAGGATGGTCTAAATTAAACCTTTCTAACTAAAAGCAGTTCATGCTGGGTAGTCATGTCTTAGGGAGGTGTTCTTTCTCTAAACAAAGGCTAATGCTTACTTTAACTCAAGATTGTTGTCTTTTGCATCTAGGATAATGTACCTGCTGATAACATGCCTTTGGAATCAGGGGTTGTTGGGCAGATAAAATGTATTATGCTCACTTTGTTAAAGATGGCGCCATTGCCCAGGTGATACTAATGTGTGTCTCTGTGGGCAGGCAGGATCATTGTAGCCTAGAGCTTGGTTTTGGGATTAAGCCTTTCCCACCCGTTTTGATGTGGGGTGGTACAATCCAATCATGCCTCAGAGAAGTGACTTTGTATTAGAGACTTCCCTATTTTGTATATTGGATTAAGGGTTTGGATTTCTACGCTATAAAATGGGGACGGAGCGGGAGCTTGCTCTCTTGGTTCCTGGGATGATTAGCATGAGAGAGCAGAGGGAGCAGAGCAGAGAGCAGAAAGAGGCCATGTGGCCAGGAGAAGCAGCCAAGATGGCGGAGTGCTGAGTGAGATGCCAGTTTGTGTAGAGTTTGTGTAGAGAGAAAGAAGGAGATGGGGAACTGAGGAGAATAAGTCTGGTGAGCTAGAAACCTTTGATTCTAGGAAACTCGGATAAGTCAGTGGCTTTGTGAGCACTGAATGTGAGTGGGTTTTGGAGCCCAGTGTGTGTTTTTACTTGCCCGCCGGGTGCAAGCTAGAATTAAAGAAAATGGCCTATCAGTTTTTGGCTCCATTGTTTCTTTACCAACTGTCCGAATCCAATGCGAACCTGCATGAGCTGGGCTGCTGTGATGGTAGCCACGGCTGCCGGCTTTACATGGGTCATCTTTTTCCATCAGGCCAGACATCCCACCAGAGCAGGAGCCAACAGACCCCCTCATTGTTATTGTTATGTGAACCATTAACTCTTCACTGTCCTGTTCCTGCCTATGTTAACGGTTCAACAACATGCACATTTTCATGTTTTATCCAATCCCAGAGATCCCTCCTCCCCTTTGCCTGCTCCCCCCTCCCTAATCTATCATGTCCATTTCCTGTAATCCCTTCACGTCTTCCCCTTTGATTCTAAGGTATAAAATAAGTGGTGAAACCGACATTTTCCAGAGCACTTTCTCAGACTAGAGACTTTGTTTCCCAGCAATTGTCGACAGTTTGGGTCAAGTAAACTCATAAGACTTCTTATAGGTTTGGAATTTGGTTTACGTTGACACGGGGCATTCACCTGCCCTCTGCGAGTTGGACCCTTGAGTACAAGCTGCAAGAGGCTTTGGGGCCCAATGCTTATGAGAAACCAGGAAGCCCAAGTAAATTAATTCACTGAAGTCCAGATTCATTGATTCTGTGCCTCTACTCTCATCTCAACGGTAAAGCCAGTAGGCACGGCCACCATCACAGCAGCCTGACCCATGCAGGTTCGCATTGGATTCGGACAGTCGGTAAAGAAACAATGGAGCCAAGAACTGGTGGGTCATTAGCTTTAATCCTAGCTTGCACCCGGCGGGCAAATAAAAACACACACTGGGCTCCAAAACCCACTCATTCAGTGCTCACAAAGCTACTGACTTATCCGAGTTTCCTAGAATCAAAGGTTTCTAGCTCACCAGCCTTATTCACCTCTGTTTCCCATCTCCTTCCTTCTCCCTGCACAAACTCTACACATACTGGCTTCTCACTCAGCACTCCACCATCGTGGCTGCTTCTCCTGGCCTCCTCCACGTGGCCTTTCTCTGCTTACCTCTCTAATGCTAATCTCAGGAACCGAGAGAGCAAGCTCCTGGTCTGCCCCACCTTATAGTGCAGAAATCAAAACCTTTAATCCAATATACAAAATAGGGAAGTCTCTGATACAAAGTCACTTATCTGAGGGATGATGGGATTACACCACCCCACATCAAAAAGGGTGGGAAAGGCTTAGTCCTAAAACCAAGCCCCAGGCTACAAGGATCCTGCCTGCCCACAGCCCAGCCCCAACATACATTAATATCACCTGGGCAACGGGCTTCCACGTGGGCAGCACCATCTTTAACAAAGTGAGCATAATATATTTTATCTGCCCAGCATTGAAGAAGCCTTCCTGGGAGGGAGGGTCAAAAATGTCTTGGGGCATTACTAATGTTAACCAAGAAGAGAGTGTTCTGGAGTTCTCTCTGGAATGGCCTTCAGGGCTCCACACCCCAGCCTCACCTTGAGGAGCCACTGAGCCATTTCACCTGCAGATGTTGTAAAGTACCAAAAGGCTACAGAATTAATATTAATATTTTAGGAGGCTTGGAGAACATTTTATTAATTTGGGTTAAGGTGTGCAGAGAAATTGTGAGAATAGTCTCTGTACTGTGTGATTAGCATAACCAGGATGGCTCTTGCCATTGTATTGTAAATGAAAAGGGAAGGAAAGTATAGATTCCCTGACATTCCACCACACCTGTGGGGAAAGGAGTGAATGGCTAGCCAGGTGCAGGAAGGGAAAAGCCAAAATAAACCTTTTCTTATAACTATGAGCCATTGTGGGCATTTGTCCCCACGGAAACTACCTCTCTTATGTAAATGAATGTGGTTAATACCTCTGACTCTGGACAGAGAGATGGCGGATGAACACTAGAAAATATAGGAAGGTCTTTTAATATGTAAAGAGATATCTTTCTACCATTGTGTTGACTTGTAAATTTTGTTTTCTCCAAAATGATGTATGGTTTGCAAATTGAACGTGGTCCTATCATGTTAAAGGACATATGACTATAACCAATAGCGGTAAGGGGCTCCTAATTGCAATTTTTGCTTCTATACTTCCCACTTACAAAACTATAAAAACTAAGTAGAACAAAGGGCCAGCGCGCTCTCCGTCAGATTTCTGTTGGAGTTCCCACCGCTTGGCCAAGCTAGACAATAAAACTTTAATGTGTAAACGACGGACCTTGCTCCTGTCTTCCATATTTCGGGTCCCTCCGAATTTGGATTAACAACCTCACTGACCCAGATGATTGCTTTGGGCTCCAAATGAGTGAATCTGACCCTGACTGGGCTGCTCCTAGAGACTTACTCACCAAGATTTCACATGATTGCCAGATGACTAAGATGTATCTTCAGGTGACAGTGAGTTAGAATCTTAAACTGGGATCAAATCGCTACTTCAGGATCATCAGGGCCCAGGCCTTTGCTGTACAGATGGAGAAAATGAGGCCCAGAGAGAGGGACAGGAAGAACCTCGGTTTGGGGCAAGACTATGTGAGCAATAGATGAGATACGAAAGTGCAAAGCCTGAACTCCTGTTAGAATGTCGCCTTATCAGAAAGAATGACCTCATTGTTTTCATTAATTACATATTTTTAACAGATCCTATATACTAAGGTGACCAGTCGTCCTCCTTTAGGGAGGACAGTCCTTCTTTTGTAAGTTCTGTCCTCCCTCGAAAAGTGTCCTCCTACATTGTTGGGCAGATAAAATATATATATTATGCTCACTTTGTTAAAGATGGCGCTGCCCACATGGAAGCTGTTGCCCAGGTGATATTAATGTGTGTTGGGGGCAGGCTGTGGGCAGGCAGGATCCTTGTAGCCTGGGGCTTGGCTTTGGGATTAAGCCTTTTCCACCCTTTTGATGTGGGGTGGTACAATCCTATCATGCCTCAGAAAGTGACTGTATTAGAGACTTCCCTATTTTGTATATTGGATTAAAGGTTTGGATTTCTACACTACAAAATGGGGGCAGAACAGGAGCTTGCTCTCTTAGTTCCTGAGATTAGCATTAGAGGGAAGAGAGCAGAGAGGAGAGCAGAGAAAGGCCACGTGGAGGAGGCCAGGAGAAGCAGCCAAGATGGCAGAGTGTTGAGTGAGAAGCCAGTTTGTGCAGTTTGTGCAGGGAGAAGGAAGGAGATGGGAAACAGAGGTGAATAAGTCTGATGAGCTAGAAACCTTTAATTGTAGGAAACTCGGATAAGTCAGTAGCTTTGTGAGCACTGAATGTGAGTGGGTTTTGGAGCCCAGTGTGGTTTTACTTGCCCTCCGGGTGCAAGCTAGGATTAAAGATGATGGCCCATCAGTTTTTGGCTCCGCTATTTCTTTACCAACTGTCCTAATCTAATGCGAACCTGCATGGGTCAGGCGGCTGTGATGGTAGCCCTGGCTACTGGCTTTACATACATGTTCTCCTTTTTGATATTGAAAGACTAATCTGTAAATGTCCATATTCGATCGATGCAGAGTTGATCCATTGTGTGTGATGTGACATATTTGTATCTAAATGAGTACTTTTTTCTTACAATTATTATTAAAAATTAATAGGCATGTAAGCATAATTATAATGTAAAATATTACAAATGTTTTTATGCATTTATCGTATTATAGTGTATTATTGTTGCAATGAATAAATGTTTTTTTATTTAAGATATTGTTTTCTTCAATTTATTTTTGTCCTTCTTTTCATTGTAAAAAAGTTGGTCACCTTATGTATACAAATGATACAGAATTCCAAAAGTTCACAAGATACATATTGAAAACAAGTTCTGCTCCCCCGTTCCTAGCTCTCTCCCCAGGGTTCCTGGGTCCTTGTGGCCTGTTAAGAAGCATGCAAAGCCTGACCTGTGGTGGCGTAGTGGATAAAGCGTCAACCTGGAAATGCTGAGGTCGCCGGTTCGAAACCCTGGGCTTGCCTGGTCAAGGCACATATGGGAGTTGATGCTTCCAGCTCCTCCCCACCTTCTCTCTATATATCTCTCTCCTCTCTCTCTCCCTCTCTGTCTCTCTCTCTCTCCCTTTCTCTCTCCTCTCTAAAATGAATAAATAAAATTAAAAAAAAAAAAAAAGCATGCAGAGCACACGGGACAATAATGAAGTGACCATAATAAACTTAAGCACTGGCCTTAGACAAGTACATTCTAGGGGACAGACAGAAAGAACAAGATGCCCCATTGCAAGGCCAGTGGCTGCCGCCCTCGTGACCATGCAGATTCTCATTGGACTCGGACAGATAGTAAAGAAACACAAGAGCCCAAAAATGGTGGGCCATTCTGTTTATTAAAGTCTCGTACCAACAGATGAGCAAACAGGCCAAAAAGACCGCTTCCCTCTCATTCAGAGCTACCAAAGCCATGACGCATTCTCCAGTTTCACAACCTGGAAAATCTCCGGTTTCTCTTGGAATTAAAGGCCCCCACCAGCCTCAGCAGAGGTCCCAAAGCCCCTCAGCTCCGGTTGCACATCTATACTCCTTCTTCTCTTCCTGCAAAACCCAGGCTGGGGAAAAAATTTCTTCTCCAGCAAACATTAGCAATACAATGGCTCTTCCCAAACAGGAAGGTAATCCGCAGTTTGCAATCTGTTGCCCTGAGGGCAAGCTCCACAGCCGCCTTTCACAGACTACATACACATAACACTGCCCAGGCCAATGCAAAATATAAGCAAGCAAAACTAAACACATTTTACAAATTTATTTGCCCAACACCCATCAAAACGGGCCTTGCCTGCCCATATGGCCACTGACCACTCTCACTAAGTCCTCTTAGACTGGCCCTTGGCTGAAGGGGGCTGCTGGCCCAGAGCTAAGCCCCTCTCTGTGGAGTGCTGGCATCCAAAGATGACTGGGTCTGTGAGGGCCCCTTTGTTGAGCAAATGAGTTTGTAAAATCTGTATTTTCTGGGTTTTCTCACTTTTATTGTTAAAAATGGTGCTGCCCACTGTGAATGGCCATTGCCCAGGTGATAGGGTTAATTACCTCCATGCTTGGGAAGGGGCTTAGTTATGCTAATATTTCCTTGAGGAGGGCTTTTGCACCGAAAAGTTTTAAAAGGAGGAGCTAGGAGGCCATTTTGGAAGGAGGCTGTAAAGCCAGAAGCCAGGGCTACCACTATCAAAGCAGCCCGGCCCATGCAGGTTTGCATTGGATTTGGACAGTCAGTAAAGAAACAATGGAGCCAAAAACTGGTGGGCCACCATCTTTAATTCTAGCTTGCACCCGGCGGGCAAGTAAAAACTACACACTGGGCTCCAAAACCCACTCACATTCAGTGCTCACAAAGCTACTGACTTATCCGAGTTTCCTACAATCAAGGGTTTCTAGCTCACCAGACTTATTCACCTCTGTTCCCCATCTCCTTCCTTCTCCCTGCACAAACTGCACTAACTGGCTTCTCACTCAACACTCCGCCATCTTGGCTGCTTCTTCTGGCCTCCTCCACGTGGCCTTTCTCTGCTCTCTGCTGTGATCTCTCTGCTCTCTCATGCTAATGATAATCTCAGGAACCAAGAGAGCAAGCTCCCGTTCTGCCCATATTTTATAGTGTAGATATACAAACCTTTAATGCAATATACAAAATAGGGAAGTCTCTAATACAAAGTCACTTATCTGGGGCATGATGGGATTATACCACCCTACATCAAAAAGGGTAGGAAAGGCTTAATCCCAAAACCAAGCCCCAGGCTACAAGGATTCTGCCTGCCCACAGCCCACAGAGACACACATTAATATCACCTGGGCAACGGCCTCCACATGAGCAGCGCCATCTTTAACAAAGTGAGCATAATACATTTTATCCGCACAACAGAGGCCATGTTGTTGCAGAGGAGAGGCAGCCAAGATGGCAGAGTGCTGAAAGAGAAGCCAGTTTGTGCAGCGATAAGGAGATGGGGAACCGAGGTGAATAAGGTTGGTGGGGCCTTTGATTCTAGGAAAACATGGATATGTCCGTAGCTTTGTGAGTACTGATTGAGTGGGTTTTTGGAGCCCAGTGTGTTTTTTACTCGTTGGCCGGTACAAGTCTAGAATAAAAGGTAATGGCCCATGTTGGGCAGATAAAATGTATTATGCTCACTTTGTTAAAGAGACCGTTGCCCAGGTGATATTAATGTGTGTTGAGAATTGTTGTAGCCTGAGGCTTGGTTTTGGGATTAAGCCTGTCCCACCCTTTTTGCTGTAGGGCGGTACAATCCAATCATGCCTCAGAGAAGTGACTTTGTATTAGAGACTACCCTATTTTGTATATTGGATTAAAGGTTGTGAAGCTACACTATAAAATGGGGGCAGAACGGGACTTGGCTCTTGGTTCCTGAGGTTAGCATGAGAGAGCGGAGAGAGTAGAGCCAGCAGCTAAAGGAGGCCACGTGGAGGAGGCCAGGAGAAGCAGCCAAGATGGCGGAGTGCTGAGTGAGATGCCAGTTTGTACAGAGTTTGTATCTGGGATAAGGAAGAAGATGGGGAACTGAGGGAAATAAGGCTGGTGAGCTAGAAACCTTTGATTCTAGGAAACTCGGATAAATCAGTAGCTTTGTGAGCACTGAATGTGACTGGGTTTTGGAGCCCAGTGTATATTTTTACTTGCCCGCCGGGTGCAAGCTAGATTAAAGACTATGGCCCAGTTTTTGGCTCCATGGTTTCTTTACCGACTGTCCGAATCCAATGCGAACCTGCATGTGAATGGCCACGATGGCGGCTCCTGGCCTTACAGCCCACCAGTTCTTGACTCCCCAGTTTCATTACCATATCCAAATCAAATGCGAACCTGCATGGGCCAGGCAGCTGTGACGGTGGCCATGGCTACAGGCTTTACACCCTTTGTCCTAATTTAGGACAATTCTTGGAGCCATCTGACCCCAGAGCTTCTATGGGGTCATGTAAGCCAGTTGCCGCGGCCACCATCACAGCAGCCTGGCCCATGCAAGTTCTCATTGGATTCTGACTGACGGTAATGAAACAACAGAGCCACGAACTGGTGGGCCATTATCTTTAATCTAATATACAAACAAGGAAATCTCTGATATAAAGTCATTTATCTGAGGCATAATGGGATTCTTCATGAGAGTGCACCACCCCACATCAAAAAGGGTGGGAAAGGCTTAATCCCAAAACCAAGCCCCAGGCTACAAGGATCCCGCCTGCCCACAGCCTGCCCCCAACACATATTAATATAATCACAACCATCACAAGCAATCACCTGGGTGACGGGCTCCCACGTGGGCAGCGCTATCTTTAACAAAGTGAGTATAATATAGTTTATCTGCCCAACAGGTCAGCTGAAGCCTCTGTTGTGACCACATGCAGCACAATGTCTCCTCTGCCCAGTGCCACCTTTCTCACAGCTGCGAGAAAGCCTTCACACACATCCCAGGAAGCCTTCATATCACACCTCTGTCTCAGAGTCTGCTTTGTGGGAGCCCACCCAAGACAGGCCGTGCAACCATCTCTTGGTGCTTCTGAAAAAAGAGGGTGGGCCTCTTCCCCCAGTCTCTCTCTCTTCTGTCTTCACTAGAACACATGTACAGTGGTCACATCAAAAGTCGGAGGAGCCTGACCAGGCGGTGGTGCAGTGGATAGAGCATCGGACTGGGATGAGGAGGACCCAGGCTTGAGACCCCGAGGTTGCAAGCTTGAGCGTGGGTTCATCTGGTTTGAGCAAGGCTCACCAGCTTGGACCCAAGGTCGCTGGCTTGAGCAAGGGGTCACTCAGTCTGCTGTAGCCCCATGGTCAAGACATATATGAGAAAACAATAAATAAACAACTAAGGTGTCTCAACGAAAAACTGATAATTGACGCTTCTCATCTCTCTCTGTTCCTGTCTGTCTGTCCCTATCTATTCCTCTCTCTGACTCTCTCTGTCTTTGTAAAACAAAACAAAAAACTTAAAAAAAAAAGTCGGAGGAAACCTGGAAATATGGAGGCTGGTGAAACATGGTTCCCAATACTGGCTCCCAGGTCATGGGAGGTCCCAATGCTGGGGCTGGTACCCTCCCTCCTCATTTTGTCACCAGCAGTTCATCCCTGCTTTCTTTCTGTGTCTCCTTCTGAAGGAAAGTCTGTGTTTCTCATCAAATACAAGGCACTCGGGGCCATCATGAAGAACCTCATGGATGACACAGCTAGTTTCTGCCAAAATCCTGATACCCACAAGCCAAGGTGTGGTAGGCACTCATTCACTCTTCTAGGAAAAACTAAACTCTTTTATCTCAATCATCTGGACCAGTTTAATCTAGCTCTGTACATATTTTTCAGAGCCCCGCAGGCGGCAAAAATTCCATTTGGATAAATCTTCCCTGGATCACTCATGTTTTTTCAATCCCCTGCATTCTCTCATTCCATTCTCTCCAATTATGCTCAGTTTTTGGCTAAGAGAACACAGGAGGCCAGTAATAACAGAGTACTGATTTTTTTTTTTTTTTTTTTTTTTTTTTTTTTTGAGAGAGAGAGAAGCATCAACTCATTGCTCCATTTTAGTTGTGCATCCACTGATTGCTTCTCATTATGTGCCTTGGCCAGGGAACCAACCTGCAACCTTGGGCTCAAGTCGGCGACTGAATTTTCATACCCTCCTGCTTCGGAGGGGCTGTAGATGAGTTCAACTCTTAGCATAGCTAGTTAGTTAGTATCAATAAAGGAAGGGAGCAAATGAAATCAGACATTAAGCTCAATCTACTATGGAGCTGAGTAGGACCTCAAGCCTGATTCGCTAGGAAGTTGTAGCATCCACAGGCTCCCCAGGGAACAGCTGCATCCACCAGCCAATCCCAGAGCGGACAGGAAGAATCTTCCTGGTGCACAGCTAGCCTGGTAGGCAGGTAGCTGGAATTATGAGGGAGAAACAAAACAGTGAGGGAAGTTTTTCTGTCAGGCACATGTGCAGTAGAGACCAGATACAGAAATAAATCCTTGAAGCACGGGCTGTAGGAGCCAAGATGGCACCCAGAAAGGGGAGGCACCTAGCCTGGGAAAAGGATCAGACTGGATAAGGAACATGAAACCCTAGAAGATCCAGAAAAGGGACTGGTCAGAGGGAAAGCTCAGCACAAGCCTGCAGAAAGCCAGGAAAATTTTTGGTTAGTTTGTGATAGATATGTGAATTCCAAACTGCCCTCTTGATGTTCCGCTTATCTGTCAGACCTCACCCTTACTGGACTATTGACCCTGAGACAGAGGAATTCCAAAAGCTGACAAGCCGCCCCAAGGAGGGGCTCCGGACATACCAGGACTTTTGATTCAACACCCACATGCTCGAAGCCCCCCAAGGAGGAGCATTCTGGACATACCAGGATTTTTGCCTCAGTATCCCCTCAGGCTCTCCCAAACACTATATAACTGGCCCCTAGTCTGTAACCGGCACTCTTCTCCCCCAGGAGAAGTGCCCGGCAGGGTTCCTTTCTTCCTTTCAATAAAGCCTGTGACTCTGGTCTTTCGGACTCCCATAGATTCCAACAGTTTGAAAGAAAGCATACTCCTTCCCAAACCCAAGGAGATATATGTAAAAAAAAAAAAAAAAAAGGTTTGTTTTCCCCTTTTGTTCATGCGCTTTCTGCTTTCTTTCTGTAGCAGATACCAGGCCCAAGTGCAGCACTGATCACGGCCAAGCTCAGTCTTGGTGGCAGACGTGCAGATGGGGAATGAGACACTGAGAAGTGCTGCATCCCTCAGTCCCGGCCCTCCTTGGCCTGATAGATGCAGGTACAGTTTGTGGCCCCAGAGGCTGGTCTTTTCCATAGCCTGTCAGAGCTGAGCACCTGGTTGTGGATAAGGTACTAGGCACCTGGGGGGCAGTCTTTTGTTTTTGCTTCAATAAACCTTAGCACAGTTGCTCACATCCTCCTGTGCCATGGGTCCGTGAAATGCCTTTCTTGCAATTTTGCAAGAACCCCTGACTACATAAAAGAAACTTATTTCCACTAGCAACACAACCCCTTTGGAAATGGTCAGGCAACATTTACTAGATGTAGTAAATGATTCGGCACTTCCACTTCTGGGGTTGGGTCCAACTGAAAGATATGTGCATGCACACCTCAGGACACGTGTGAGAATATTCACATTCTGGTCACAACAGCCCAAACCAGGAACTACCCAGAAGTTTATAAATTATAGAAAGGAGAAAGTGTGCTGTGATCACATGCTGGAATAATGAACAGTGATGAGAATGATGACCTAGCTGCTCATGGCCACGTGGAGGAGTGCCACCAACCTAGTGTTGAGTGAGAGAAGCCTGTGCCAAGGGCTGCCTGCCGTGTGACCTTGTTCCCAGAAAGCCAAAACACTGTGGACATCAGTGGGGTAATACGGCAGTGGTTCTGGAGCTGGAGCTGCTACAACCACTTAGTTCAAACTTGGGCTTAAACAACATTTATCCCCTCATAGTTCAGATGCCAAAAGTTTGAGATCAAGGTGTGGGCAGGCCTGGATCCCTCCTGAAGTTGGCTTATGGCCACATCCCTCCAGTTTCTGCCTCTGCCCTCAAATGACCCCTCCTCCATGTGTCTGTGTCCAAATCTCCTTATCCTTAGAAGGACAGTGTTGTTGAATTTAGGGCCCACCCGACTCCATCATGACCTCATCTTTTCTTGGTTACATCTGCAAGGACCCTATTCCCAAATAAGGTCACATTCTGAGATTCCAGGGCATGTGAATTTTGGGGGGGTGTCAGTCAATGCAATGTATGCTTGAAGGAAAATTATGACTGGGGTGAGTTCCCAAGAGAACCATAACCAGAACACAACATTTTGGTCATGTTCTGGTTCTGGTCCCATGACAGTGACCCCTATGAAACTCCATCAATCTGTGGACACTTAGGCATCGAGCACTTTACTATTTGTATGTTAAATTTCAATGAAAAGTTTCCATTAAAGAAGGGGATCACAAAATATTGAACTCAAAATATAAATCTGCTCATTCGCCTGACCAGGCGGTGGCGCAGTGGATAGAGCGTCAGACTGGGATGCAGAGGACCCGAGTTCAAGACCCCGAGGTCACCAGCTTGAGTGCGGGCTCATCTGGTTTGAGGAAAAGCCCACCAGCTTGAACCCAAGGTCACTGGCTCCAGCAAGGGGTTACTCGGTCTGCTGAAGGCCCGTGGTCAAGGCACATAAGAGAAAGCAATCAATGAACAACTAAGGTGTTGCAATGCGTAATGAAAAACTAACGATTGATGCTTCTCATCTCTCTCCGTTCCTGTCTGTCTGTCCCTGTCTATCCCTCTCTCTGACTCACTCTCTGTCTCTGTAAAAAATAAATAAATAACAATTAAAAAATTAAATCTGCTCATTCCACAAATACATACTGATATTATTAGTGGAGTGGCTGTATCAAAGCACCACAACTTGGGGGGCTGAGATGCATTTATTCTCTCATGGTTCTAGAGGCCATGACTGACAGTCTCACTGGACAAAAATCCAGGCTCCTTCTGGAGGTTCCAGGAAGGACCCCTGTAGAGCCAGTGGCTACCTCCTTGGCCATGCAGGTCCACATTGGATTGGGGCAGATGGTAAAGGAACCGTGGAGCCAGAAAATGGTGGGTCATTCGCTTATTAAAGTCTTGTAATGGCGGACGAGCAAACAGCATTCCTGACTCAGGCCTCCACCAGCCTCAGCACTCCCCAGCCAAATAGGCCAGGCAGAAATCAGGGCTCCCAAGCCCTGACTCGGTCTCTAGTTCCACAACCCCGACTCATTCTCTGGACTCACCCTCCGGACTCCTTCTCTCTCTCTCTCTTTGCTCTCTCCACTTTCCCTCAGCTCTCTCCAGCAAAACAGGCTGGGGGCGAAAAACCCTTCTCCAGCAAACAATAGCAAACAATCGCCCCTCCAAAGAAGGAAGGCGATCCACATTTTGCAATTTGCCGCCTGAGGGCAAGCACCCGCAGCCTTCCACAGACTATGCACACTAGGCACTGTCCCAATATAAGCGAGTGAAGTAAAGAAACATTTGTTTGCCCAACAGCCTATTTCCTTGTTTGTGACTGTAAAGCCAGTGGCTGCCACCATGGCCGTGCAAGTTCTCACTGGATTGGGGCAGACGGTAAAGGAACAGTGGAGCTGGAGGATGGTGAGCCATTTCGTTTATTAAAGTCTCGTACCAGTAGATGAGCAAACAGGCAGGGAAGACTGCTTCCCATTCACTCAGGGCTCCCAAAGCCCTGATGCATTCTCCAGTTCCACAACCCGTACTCATTCTCCGACTCCCTCTCTGGACTCTCTCTCTCTCTCTCTCTCTCTCTCTGCACTCTTCTGCAAAACAGGCTTGGAGGAAAAAAAACCTCTTCTCCAGCAAATAAGGGCCCCTCCCAACCAGGAAGGCAATCCACAATTTGCAATCTGCTGTCCTAAGGACAAGCACTCTCAGCCTTTCATTGACTATACCCACGTGGTGCTGCCCCACGCCAATGAAACAATTTGGCAAAATATAAGAGAGCAAACCTAACACACGTTTTATACTTGGAACACACTGGTTTGCTCAACAGTGGCCCCTCTCTCCATCTTCAAAGCAAATAGGGTGGCATCTCCTCTCTGAACTCCTGCTTCCCTCTATAAAGATCATATGATTATATTGGACCTTCCTTGGTATCTAGGATCATCTGCCCATCTCAGGATTCTGAACTTAATCACAGCTGCAAAGTTCCTTTGCCCTGTAACCTAATGTAGTCACAGGGTCTGGGATCAGGAGGATGAGGGCATGGATATCTTGGGGCTGTTATTCTGCTGATCTCTTATCTACCATGAGGCTGGAGAGAGAAAAGGGGAGCTGGACAGGTGAGCTGCACTGAGCCAAACCCATCCCCCCACTTTGGCCCCAACCTTTGGGTGGGTTTTGAGGTTGGGGATATGTAAAGCTAGTAGTCACGGCCATCATTACAGCCACCTGGCCCATTGTAAAGCCAGAAGCCACGGCCAGGGCCACCATCACAGCCGCCCAGCCCATGCAGGTTCGCATTGGATTCGGACAGTCGGTAAAGAAACAGCGGAGCCAAAAACTGATGGGCCATAGTCTTTAATTCTAGCTTGCACCCGGCGGGCAAGTAAAAATACACACTGGGCTCCAAAACCCAGTCACATTCAGTGCTCACAAAGCCACTGACTTATCCGAGTTTCCTAGAATCAAAGGTTTCTAGCTCACCAGACTTATTCACCTCTGTTCCCCATCTCCTTCCTTATCCCAAATACAAACTCTACACAAACTGGCATCTCACTCAGCACTCCGCCATCTTGGCTGCTTCTCTTGGCCTCCTCGTCCATTGCTTCCTCCAGCTCCAGGGTCAGCATCTTTTTCTCCTACGTTTGCTCCAGCTCCTTCCACTGCTCGGTTTGCAGGTCCTGGGCAGCCTCTTCCACAGAGCTCTCCATTTCCTCACGCATGGCTGTAAAAGTCAGCCAGCCTACAATCCCCAAAAGGACAGCCATGGGGAACCCTAACACTAGCCAGTCCTCTACTCCACCACTCAAAGGCTCCTTGCTGATCTGTATCGAATCCTGCCACAGACTACGCCAAATGTAAAGCTAGTATCCAAGGCCAGGGCCGCTATCACAGCAGCCTCCTGGCCCATGCAGGTTCGCATTGGATTTGGACAGTCGGTAAAGAAACAACGGAGCCACAAACTGGTGGGCCATAGTCTTTAATTCTAGCTTGCACCCGGCGGGCAAGTAAAAACTACACACTGGGCTCCAAAACCCACTCACATTCAGTGCTCACGAAGCTACTGACTTATCCGAGTTTCCTAGAATCAAAGGTTTCTAGCTCACCAGCCTTATTCTCCTCAGTTCCCCATCTCCTTTCTTATCCCAGATACAAACTCTACACAAACTGGCATCTCACTCAGCACTCCGCCATCTTGGCTGCTTCTCCTGGCCTCCTCCAGGTGGCCTCCTTCTGCTCTCTGCTCTGCTCTCTCCTCTAATGATCCCAGGAACCAAGAGCACCAGCTCCCGTTCTGCCCCCATTTTATAGTGTAGCTTCACAACCTTTAATCCAATATAAAAAATAGGGAAGTCTCTAATACAAAGTCACTTCTCTGAGGCATGATTGGATTGTACCGCCCCACATCAAAAAAGGGTAGGAAAGGCTTAATCCCAAAACCAAGCCCCAGGCTACACGGATTCTGCCTGCCTTTAGCCCACCCCAACACACATTAATATCACCTGGGCGACGGCCTCCTCGTGGGCAGTGTAATGTTTAACAAAGTGAGCATAATATATTTTATCTGCCCAACACCCATGCAGGTTTGAATTTGATTCGTACAGACGGTAATGAAACAACAGAGCCAAGAACTGGTGGGCCATTAGCTTTAATCCTAGCTTGCACCCAGCGGGCAAGAAATACACACAGTGGGAAAACATTTCCCTTTCCATTCAGGGCTCCCAAAGCCACTGACTTATCTGAGTTTACTAGAATCAAAGGTTTGTACCTCACCAGCCTTATTCACCTCTGTTCCCCATCTCCTTCTCTCTGCACAAACTCTGCACAAACTGGCTTCTCTTTCAGCACTCTGCCATCTTGGCTGCTTCTCCTCTCCTCTATGTGGCCTTTCTCTGCTCTCTCCCAGCATGGGCTCCTCTTAGAAGGTAATCACTCTTCCCCGGAACAACAGTGGTCTCTCTTCCTTTTAAAACCCTTTGGCATGAAAGCCCTCCCCCAACACACATTAATACAATCATGCCAATCCCAAGCAAGAAGGGCAATGTATATTATCACCTGGCCAACGGGCTTCCACGTGGGCAGCGCCATCTTTAACAAAGTGAGCATAATATATTTTATCTGCCCAACAGGATGTATGATGCTGGGTTGGATTGAAAAGGCGGTGACAGGAGCCTTAAAGAGCTGGGATGCAGTGTGGAGTGGTGAAATGACTGCAGCCCAGAATCCAACACTCCCTGCAGCCGTGACTGTTGGTTAGGTGGCCGTAGGACTCTGCAGCCTGGGAGTCTAGCGTTGGTGAAAAAGAAAAGAGGCTAGAGTTCTATTATTCAAGGTCTCAAATTCTAGAAAACTTTTCTTCTAGCCCCATAACTTTCACAACAAGATTGCTCAAGTCCGAGATTTCTATGGGGACACGATGTTTCTGCCCTGATAGATGTCTGGCAGCCACCCCCAGACAGATGAAGATACTGCAAGAGAAGTATCCCTGGCAAAGGGACGCTCATTCTAGCACTGGAGGCCCAACAGGTTAAGCTGCCTGTGGGAACAATTTTCTCCTGGATTAATCTGTTGTTTTTTCCCCATGTTTCCCCAGCTCATTCATCACCTGGTTCCTGCCTCTTGCCCCGAAGGCTCCAGTAGGCTAATCCATCACTTTCTCATCCTTCAAAGAATCACGGGGCAGATGAGTCAGCACTCAGCCTCACTGGCCAGCAGGCCTGTGCGCAGGGCCCTGGAAAGCAGCCTCCTGACAAGGACTGGTTGGGCATTCACTCGATCCCCAGACCCCCACGTGAGGCTGGGGGATTCTCAGGGAACAATGTTCGTGCACAGATGTTGGGGCTGATGAAAGCTGTAGGTTTGCCTTCAAGCTACTGCAAAATGTTTAAATGTTTTCTATGAGAAGATGTGAAGATAATACAATGTTTTATGTGACAGTAAGAACATTCAGTATTATCTTGCTTATAAATAACTTCTTTATTGCAGTGGGGCCTTGGACACGTCTTGACCCACGATGTCTGAACCTCCCTCTCACATGGCGATGGGTGGAGTTGGCCTAGTAGAAATGCCAGCAAATGAATCCATTATAAACAGACCCTTTGCTTGAATTTGAAGGAGGAGTCTGAGGAGGGGTGGCATTTCGCTTCATATGTGATGGGAACCTTTGCCCACAAGAGTTTGCTCCTCAAAAAAAAAAAAAAGAAAAAGAAAAAAAAAGAGTTTGTTCCTCTTGGGTGCTGCATTCAGGTTTTCTTAAGCGATTGGGACCCCTCATTGTGACCATCTTAAAATTATTTTTTACTCTCAGTGAAAAGGTCTCTGTATCTGTTTCTTGCCCTGCTATAACAAAGGACTACCAATGGGGCGGGGCAGGGGGGAGAGCTGAAACAACAGGTATTCATCCTCTCACAGTTGTGGAGGCAGAAGTCTCAAATCCAGGTGTGGGCAGGGCTGTGCTCCCTCTGGGGGCTCTGGGGAGGATCACTCTTGGGAGGATGCTCCCTACCTCTTCCAGCACCTTGGCCTGCGGTGACATCTCTGCAGTCTCTGTCTCTGTCTTCACATGAACTCTCCCCTTGTCTGTATGTCTGTGCATTTCCCCTTCCCTTTGCTACCAGGCTACGCTCATTGGATCACCCCCTCTTGAACCTTACCTTAATTACGTCTGCAATTGTTCCTGTATTTAAATAAGGTCACATTTTGAGGTTCTAGGTGAACATGAATTATTCTTGGGTGGGGAGGGCACTTTTAAACCCACTAGAGACTCACGGTACTTCTTACACGCACTGACCTGTCCCACCCCCGATATGAATATTTCCAGCCTTAGCCCTTGTAGAAATCCCTGGCATTTTGTAAAATGTTCACTGATGAGAAAGAAGGTCCCACCCAGAAACTTGAATCAGACAATGTGCTTGTGCGTTGGGAGTGGGGGTAAAGCTAGTCCTCAGGAAACCTGATAAAGGCCTCCATCTAAACCAGTCTTTAAACTTTGGAGCCAAATGTCCTTACTTGCAGACAACAGCTAATGGGAAGCAGTGAATGCAGCAGACAGATCCAGTGGGGGCTCTGGAGAGTCTGATGTTGGGGGCCTCCCTTCTCGGCTCCTCACACTTACCTCCAGGGTAATGTCCCAGACAGTGGGAGAGGAGGCTGAGGAAGGGGTGCTGAGCGGGGCTAACCGCAGGATCTTGGCCCTGACATTGAACATCTGAACCTTTGAGCATCTGCATCCTCCTGGCATGAGGGTGACCCCATGGAGCCACCATGAAGATGAAGAGCTAACAGAAGCTTTGAGGTACCCCATTTACCTTGCACCCAAATGATATTCCAGCAGCTCCCGTTTCTGGGTTAGCATCGTTTAGGTGATTTAATTATAGGACTACATACCCAGACAGAAATTGTGGTCCAGGCCACCCCAAAGAGAAACTTGGCCATCCTGGACCTCTCAAATGGCCAAGGGTGTCAGACTCCACAGCTGGGAGCCTTGCTCCATACTCCATCCTGAAGATCTATTCTGCTCTAAAGACCACGTACATCCAGTCACATTGTACTGCTATCTGTCATAATCATTATTTTGTATTTATTTTTAATTGTCTTTATTTTAGTGAGAGGAGGAAAGGCAGAGAGAGAGAGACTCCCACATGTGCCCCAACCGGGATCCACCCAGCAAGCTCACTGGGGGGTGATGCTCTGTCCATATGGAGCCATAGCTCCATTGCTTTGTTTTTTAGCACCTGAGCCGAGGCCATGGAGCCATCCTCAGTGCCTAAGACCAACTCTCTCGAGCCAATCAAGCCATGGCTGTGGGAGCCGAAGAGAGAGAGAGAGAGAGAGAGAGAGAGAGAGAAGTGAGGGGGTGGAGAAGCCAATATTTGCTTCTCCTGTGTGCCCTGACCAGGAATCCAACGCAGGATATCCACATGCTGGGGTGCTGCTCTACCACTGAGTCAACTGGTCAGGGCCTGTCATAATTAGAATAAACCTCAAATAAATAGGGCCCTCCTGGTCTGTGCCTCTGCCCCTCCCACTTACCTCAGTCTTAAGGTCGTGCTTCTTATCCTGTGAGCTCCCACTGGTGTGGGCAGGGCAGGCAATGGTGGGGGTTGGCTGTGTTCCAAGTCGCCCTTCACCTGCCATGTCTTGGCCACTTGGGATTGGCACATATCATGTGTTCAGTAAGGCCTTCCCCAACCTTGCTCTGATCCCACTGAAGCAGCCTCACATCTTTTATCACAGAGCCAGCTTATGTAGACCAGACACTTTCCTTGCTTCATCCCTAGAATAAACACCAGGATGAGCCAGATGTTGGAGGAGAGAGTTGGCCCGTCTGGCTCCAGAAGGAGGTTGATGTGAGGGAGTTGCCCCTTCCCATCATGGCCTTCTTCTAATCCATCCTGCAGCTTCCAGGTGGAACCACAACGGCAGGCTCCAAAGGAGGGAGAGAAGGGGGTATACTCCACACCTCGCCACCCTGCCATAGCTTTGGGGGTGACCATGCTCCTCTGCTGCTGTCATGGTCTGAATTGTGTTCTCAAAAACTATGGCCACATCTTAACTCCTAGTACCTGTGGATGTGACAGGTTATCTGATGACATCAAGTTAAGATGAGGTCATACTTAAGTAGGTGGGTCCCAAATCCAATGTCGAATGTCCTTGTAAGAAGAGAGAGATTTCAGACCCAGATACAGGGATGATGACACAAATTGAAGCAATGTGACCATGATTCAAGGAATGCCTGGAGCCCTTGGAAGCTGGAAGAGGCAGGAAGGATCATCCCCTAGAGCAGGGGTCCCCAAACTACGGCCCACGGGCCACATGCGGCCCCCTGAGGCCATTTATCCGGCCCTCGCAGCACTTCCGGAAGGGGCACCTCTTTCATTGGTGGTCAGTGAGAGGAGCATAGTTCCAATTGAAATACTGGTCAGTTTGTTGATTTAAATTTACTTGTTCTTTATTTTAAATATTGTATTTGTTCCTGTTTTGTTTTTTACTTTAAAATAAGATATGTGCAGTGTGCATAGGGATTTGTTCATAGTTTTTTTTTCTTTTTTTTATTATTATTTTTTTAATCTTTTTTTTTAATTCGTTTTTAGAGAGGAGAGGGAGAGACAGAGGGAGAGAGAGAGAGGAGAGACAGAGAGAGAGAAGGGGGAGAGGAGCTGGAAGCATCAACTCCTATATGTGCTTTGACCAGGCAAGCTCAGGGTCTCGAACCAGCGACCTCAGCATTCCCAGGTCGACGCTTTATCCACTGCGCCACCACAGGTCAGGCCCATAGTTGTTGTTTTTTTATAGTCCGGCCCTCCAACGGCCTCAGGGACAGTGAACTGGCCCCCTGTGTAAAAAGTTTGGGGACCCCTGCCCTAGAGCCTTGGGAAATAGCACAGCCCTGCTGACACCTTGACCTTGGACTTCTGGCCACCAGAACTGGGAGAGAAAATGTCTGTTTGAAGCCACCCTGTCTGTGGCACTTTGTTATGGAGGGCCCAGGAGACACTTCTACAGCAGTCCTCACGAGGTCCTGGGAAACTCACTCCTCCTTTGCCTGGCAACCCTCTGTGTTGGAAGGTGCCTCCCTTCACCTTCCTGGTCCTCTGAGTCCCATTCATGCTCTCACTACTTAAAGCAGGAGCATGTGCCCTGCATTTCCAGAACACGCCTGCCCTCAGCTATTCCTGAATGCTCACAGTCCCAGTGTGTGTTGTTTTTGAGCAAGCTTGGGTGCCAGGCCATGGCCACGATGGGCTGGGGGAAGCACCTGTTGTTCCCATGGGGACGTAAGCGATGGGCCAGAAGTTGTGGGTAGCCTGGAGGAGACCTCAGCATCAGCCAAAATCTGATGAAGGACACCATGCCCTGAGGACACCACACACCCACAAGGCAGGTGGGGAGGGGATATATTAGTGCCCTGGTTCTGACACAACAGAAGACCACAGACTAGAGATTTACAACAGAAATTATCTCTCTCCCAGTCCTGGAGGCCAGGAATCTAAAATCAAGGTGTTGCCGATGTCAAAAAACCATGTTCACCTGACCAGGTGGTGGCACAGTGGATAGAGTGTCGGACTGGGATGCAGAGGGCCCAGGTTTGAAACCCCAAGGTCACTGGCTTGAGCACAGCTTATCCAGCTTGAGCGTCGGCTCACTAACTTGAGCACAGGGTCGCTGGCTTGAGCGTGGGATCATAGACATGACCCCATAATCTCTGGCTTGAGCCCAAAGGTCACTGGCTTGAAGTCCAAGGTTGCTGGCTTGAGCAAGGGGTCACTAGCTCAGCTGGAGCCTCCCAGTCAAGGCACATATGAAAAAGCAATCAATGAACAACTAAGGTGCCACAACAAAGAATTGTGCTTCTCATCTCTCTCCCTGTCTATCTGTTCTTATCTGTCCCTCTCTCTGTCTCTCTCTTTCTGCCTCTGTCACACACAAAAAGAAAAGAAAAACCACGTTCCCTCTGACGGTTCTAGGGGAGGGTCCTTTGCCTTTTGTGGCTCCTTGGTGCTCTAGGTATCCCTTGGCTTGTGGCCACATCACTTCAACCACTGCCTTCACTCTCACACGGCCTTCTTCCTGTGTCTATATCTCAAATATAAGAACACCAGTCACTGAATTTAGGGACACCCTAATTCAGAATGACCTCATCTAAACTTAACTAATTATATCTGGAAAGACCCTATGTCTAAATAAGGTCACATTTGAGTTTCTGGGTGGAGGTAAATTTTTCAGGGACACTGGCCTTCCCACTCACATTTCTAACCAGCTCCCTGTGTGTCTGGTACAGGTTGTCCTGACCACTCATTGGGAAGCCCCAGGTCAGTCTTGAGCCCTGAAGATCTAGCCAAGGCCAAGGAAGCTCCTGATCTCATGGGATCTGAGCGTCCTTCTAGACCCATATGTTCCTGTGGGTAACGTTTTTCAAAGGAGATAATAGTCCTACCTGGTGAGAGGATTAAGTGAGCTCTGATATTTGGATTAGACAGCAGATGGCTGTCACTTTACTGATATCAAGTGGGATTTGCAGGCGTCTGTGAGTTTTCTCGAGTGGGTGATTTCAGACACATCATTGTTACGGCTGGAGACTCACTGATGTCTGCCCATTGTTTCTTCACTCTGTGGCCACAGAGCCTGAATGATAAGCCACTGGTCAGAAAAGGACAGGGTGGGAAGTGGCAAAGATTTCCTGGTCCCAGGGCTCTCATCCATGTCCGCAGGGCCTGGGGCAGGGGCCAGAGCAAATGGGGACACAGGAGGGTTTTTCTCCATCAAGTGCTGTGCCCTGCGTCTCAGGGCCCCTCTCTTTCCTGGTTGTGTCCACTCCCTATACCCTCCTGGAGTCCATGTACTTGGCCAAGTACTGACAGTTGTCCTAAAAAGGGATTTGAGTACATGCTGCTCAGAATTCCAGCTTCTCAATGCTCGGTTTTTTGAGCTCATCTTCAGGCATTAAACGATCTTGGTCCCTTCTCTCCAGGAGCTCTCTCTTTTTTTTTTAATTTTCAATGTTTAAAAATTTTTTTTTTTTTTTTACAGAGACAGAGAGAGAGTCAGGGAGAGGGATAGATAGGGACAGACAGACAGGAATGGAGAGAGATGAGAAGCATCAATCATCAGTTTTTCGTTGCAATACCTTAGTTGTTCATTGATTGTTTTCTCATATGTGCCTTGACCGTGGGCCTTCAGCAGACCGAGTAACCCCTTGCTCAAGCCAGCGACCCTGGGTCCAAGCTGATGAGCTTTGCTCAAACCAGATGAGCCCACACTCAAGCTGGTGACCTCAGGGTCTCGAACCTGGGTCCTCTGTATCCCAATCCGACGCTCTATCCACCACGCCACCGCCTGGTCAGGCTAAAGGATTTTTAAATTGAGGTGTAATTCATATAACACAATGTCAAACACTTTAAACTGTACAATTCAGTAGCATTAAGCACATTCACAATTTTGTGCAACCACCCCCTTTATCTTGTCCCAGGACATTTTCATCACTCAGAAAGAAAACCTTATAGTTGTTAGCAATCACTCCCCAACCCTCTCTCCTTCCAGCTCCTGGCAAATAATAGCCTCCTTTCTGTCTGTATGGATGTGCCAGTTCTGGACATTTTATAGACACGGAATCATACACTATGTAGTTCTTTGCACCTGGTTTCTTTCACTCAGCGTGTTTTTAAGTTCATCCATGTATATGTCAGAGCTTCATTCTTTTTTATGGCTGAGTAATACTCTATTGTGTGGGTATGCTGATTTTTTCTCATCAGCTGACCTAGAGTCCCTATCCTTTGGCAAATGGCCAAACCCTGCTAGCATCTAATGTGCATTTATGTTGTATTTGTTTTTACACTTACTTTCTATTTATGGCTGGTTTTCCTGTTAAATAAGTAAACGGAGTCCATTTTAAGAAACACTAGAATAAAATGTTTCATTAATTCATGGATTGGCCAGGGTTTGGGGACTCCCCAGGAAATCAGCCAAAATGGATCAGGAAGCAGGAGGCTCAGCCCCCCCTGTGTTTTTTGTGTGTGTGTTTTTAAAAGATATTGTTGATTGATTTTAGAAAAAGGAGAGAGAGAAAGTCTTGGTGAGGGGAGTAAGTAGGAAGCATCAACCCACAGTTGCTTCTCACTTGTGCCCTGACTGGGCAAGCTCGGCGCCTTGAACCGGCGACCCCAGCACTTCAGGTCAGTGCTCCATCCACTGTGCCACCACAGGTTAGGCACCCCACTGTGTTTTAATATTGTTTTAGGGTTCTCTCTTTCCTCTCTCTTTCTTCCCTCATGCCTCTCCTCCTTTCTCTCTCTCTTGCTCTCTTCTTTTCTTTTTTCCTTCTTTTTTAAAAATTATACGCGATGAAATCCATCATCTGTGGTGCTGATTCACTCAATGAGTTTGGACGGAAACATATACTTAGTACCAAACCAGTGGTAGGATTCAGCCGGTTCACACCGTTTCGGCAGAACCGTTACCTAATTTTTTGTTGAGTTTAGCAAACCAGTTGTTAAAATGGCACTTGTAATCAGAGTTCTCGCTAAGTTGGGTGCCTGGGCAGCCACCCGATGCGGAAATCACAAACATACATTCCTTACTCTTTTTTAACATTGATTGTGCAACAGAGCATTCTAAGTGACCGTACTTACCACATTTTTTGCTCCATAAAAGGCACATGACCATAAGACGCACCTAGGGTTTTAAGGAGGAAAATAAGAAAAAAAATATTCTGAACCAAAAATATTTAATAAAACATATCACAATAATATTTCAACAATGTGAACTCAACAGCAGTATTAACAACCATTAGCACTGTTATTAACAAATGAGAAGAGACTTTAATGTTCAAATACTCTTCTAGTTGTCCAGGAACCCGCAGTAGCTAAAAGGAAAAAAAAAGAAAAAGAAAAGAAAAAAAAAAAAAGAACATTCGCTCCATAAGACACAGGGGCATTTTCCCCTCCACTTTTGGGGGGAAAAAAGTACGTCTTTATTTATTTATTTTTTTTACAGAGACAGAGAGTCAGAGAGAGGGATAGTTAGGGACAGACAGAAGGGAACAAAGAGAGATGAGAAGCACCAATCATTAGTTTTTCATTAGTTTTTCGTTGCGACACCTTAGTTGTTCATTGATTGCTTTCTCATATGTGCCTTGACTGCAGGCCTTCAGCAGACCGAGTAACCCCTTGCTCGAGCCAGTGACCTTGGGTCCAAGCGGGTGAGCCTTGCTCCAACCAGATGAGCTCGTGCTCAAACTGGCGACCTTGGGGTCTCAAACCTGGGTCTTCTGCATCCCAGTCTGATGCCCTATCCACTGTGCCACCACCTGGTCAGGCAAAAAAAGTATGTCTTATGGAGCGAAAAATACAGTATGTTCATTCCTTCCATAGGTGAAAAAAAATTGCAAATGAGGATGACAATCAAGAAGCAATACAGGGTCCTGGCCAGTTGGCTCTGTGGTAGAGCGTTGGCCTGGTGTGTTGAAAGTCCCGGGTTTGATTCCCAGCCAGAGCACACAGGAGAAGTGCCCATCTGCTACTCCACCCTTCCCCCTCTCCTTTCTCTCTATCTCTCTCTTCTCTTCCCTCAGCCAAGGCTCCATTGGAGCAAAGTTGCCCCGGCACTGAGGATGGCTCCATGGCCTCTACCTCAGGTGCTAGAATGGCTCCGGTTGCAACAGAACAACACCCCAGATGGGCAGAGAATTGCCCCCTAGTGGGCATGCCAGGTGGATCTCGATCAAGCACATACAGGAGTCTGTCTCCTGCCTCCCCACTTCTCACTTCAGAGGAAAAATACAATAAAAAAAAGATATAAAACATTACTGCTTGACCTGTGGTGATGCAGTAGATAAAAACATCGTCCTGGAACACTGAGGTCACCAGTTGTAAACCCTGGGCTTGCCTGGTCAAGGCACATATGAGAGTTGATGCTTTCTGCTCCTCCCCCCTTCTCTCTCTCTCTCTCTCTCTCTCTCTCTCTCTCATCCCTCTTAAAATGAACAAATAGAGTCTTAAAAAAATTTTCTTTTTAATTACTAAAAAGTTTTTTGTAAAACAGATTCCTGGTCAACCTGCATGATTCTGTTTTTGCAGATTTGGGTGGAGCCCGAGGGCCCCTAGTTCAAGGGGTTCGCAGAAGGGTCCTGTGTGGAAGCCAGTTGGGAGTGCCTGCCTGGGTCAAGTCCAGCCATGGACTTCTTCCTGGGTCTTGTCCCTCCTTCCCTTCACACTGAAACCTCTCCTGCCCCAAGCCCCGCAAGGCTGCATTCTCTGATAGGCGGGGGTGGGGAGTATAATCCATCACAGTCAATTGGGCTGGAGCACATGAGGGTTGCTATCATTCAAGCAGGAACACAGTCACAGTCACTTATAGAGCTGGGACCTGTCTGACAAGCAGCAGAGGCTGCGTAGAGACAGTGAGGGGCTGATGCGGACCCACAGACTACCCCCGCCACACACACATAGTATTTTCAAATAATTTGCATTGTCATTTAAAAATTGGAATTTTCCTGCCCTGCCTGTGGTGGCACAGTGGATAGAGCATTGACTTGGAATGCTGAGGTTGCTGGCTCGAAACCCGGATTTGCTCAGTCAAGGCACATACACGAGAAGCAACTACTACGAGCTGATGCTTCCCACTCACCCCACCCCTTCTCTCACTCCTCTCTCTAAAATCAATAAATAAAATATTAAAGATAAATAAATAAAAACTAGAAACCTTCACATTTAAAATTAAACAAATTTTTGCCTGACCAGGCGGTGGCGCAGTGGATAGAGCATTGAACTGGGATGCGGAGGACCCAGGTTCGAGACCTCGAGGTCGCCAGCTTGAGCGCAGGCTCATCTGGTTTGAGCAAAGCTCACCAGCTTGGACCCAAAGTTGCTGGCTTGAGCAAGGGGATACTCAATCTGCTGTAGCCCCCCAGTCAAGGCACATATGAGAAAGCAATCAATGAACAACTAAGGTATCGCAACGAAAAACTAATGATTGATGCTTCTCATCTCTCTGTTCCTGTCTGTCTGTCTCTATCTATCCCTCTCTCTGACTCTGTCTCTGTGTAAAAAAAAAAAAAAAAAAAAAAAAAATTGACATTTTCTTTTAAAAACATCAAGAATCTGGCAATTTAAGGCTCTTAGTCTCCCGAGAGACGTGGTTCTACCATTGCCTCCACCTGCCTTCTCAACTCCTTTCTCTTACAGGTCCGGCCCATGGAGATATCTGCAATTTCAACTCCTGACCTATATAAAAACCATTCCCAAGAAAACATTAATCCAAATAAGGCCACCATGTTGCAGAAACCCTGCATTTGTACAACGTGTGACCCAGGTGCAAACCCCTTCTCCTTAACCTGGGGCCCTGCAGGAACTAGCTGGGCAAAGAGATTGCATATACAAAGGACACACAGAGACACTGGGGGAGGTGAACGGATTAACTGCTTTCCTTTAGGACAGTTTGCCAGGTGGGACTGGGATCATAACTGAACATCAGGAGCATCGCCACTCCCCACCTCTGTGCCAATGGCAGACCAAAGCAGGGGATTACAGTACTCTTTCTCTAAGCCAGTGTTCTCAATCTTGGCTTTGGACATTTGGGGCCAGAAAATTCTTTGTGTAGGGGTGGGGTGGGGACTGGGCAGGGCTGTCCTGTGCATTGTAAGATATTGAGCAGCATCCCTGACCTGAACCCACTAGCTGACAGTAGCAACCCTTGCCCAAGCTGTGACAACCAAAAATGTTTTCAGACACTGCCAAGCATCCCCCTGCTAGAAAACTATTTGGCTCACAAAAACTAGGGGATATTTTATTGCTTCGTATTCATTTTGAAATATCCCCTATTTTATGTGAGCAGTGTAAGTCCAGATGACACTCGGGGGCCTAGATAGCCAATACAGCTGATTAGAGCTGTCTCTGTGAAGCCTGTTTGTCATTCCTGGGGGTGCAGAGTGTCCTGGTTTGTATAGTTTACTCTAGCCCTGTCACACCTTCCAGAAGTTCTGCTGCATCATAGCCAACAGGCAGAGAGCCACACTTGGCTCCCAGTGCCCCTGTTCATTGTCCTCCTCTGCTCTTTCTACAGGAGCGGACCCAGGTGAGGGCGGGCACGTGTCACAGCAGCTCCAAGGCACATCTGGTCCCCCTGCAACACTCATCTCCAGTTGCACAAGGGACAGCCTGTGCATAAAAGGTGAGGCATGTTCTATTGAGAAAGAAGGCCCTGGGGACATGTTCATTTCTGTGTGTCAGTGAACCCAGGAACAAGGTGGAGGCTCCAAAGGCCTCCCTGGCTCCACCCTCTATCACCACTTAGACGCTGGTGGCTGATGCAGGAGGCTCCAGGGTAGCTTCCTTCCACGGAATTACAATTCAAGAAGGAAGTGTGTGTGAGCGGAAACCCCACCACCGCAGGCCACCAGCACTCAGCACTCAGCACTCACTCGGAGGAGGAAGGCGATACATCTGCACCAGCTGCCAGTGTTTAGCTCAGCAGTTAGGGGTGGGGTGCTGGAGCTCTGTAGAAGGGGGACTTGAAAGTGATCCACAGAAACAGGACCCTCCCTCCTCCTGGAGCCCTTACAATTGTGGGCACAGAAGGGAAAAAGAGTGACCATGAGTGCATCTCCCGCCATAGACCTAGTCAGGGGTGGGGGTGGGAGAGGCATGGCCCCAAGAGGGGCAGAAACGTCTTCTCCAGTCTTCAGCAGGACTGAGCAGTGAGGATTTGACCCAAGGACTCCAGGCAAGGCTCCGAGGCCTGGGAATGCAGTGGGGCCTTTCTAGAGGAGAGATATGAGTAGCATCCAGCCGCAGAGAGAGGGCTCTGGGTGGCTGGGAAGCTGCCCTTGCAGATGCAGTCACATGGCACACACATGTCTTCACTTAGCTGTACATTCAATATGGGGGTTAGGGGCCTGGTACATGCTAGCTATTCTTGCTGTCACCATTGCTTGAATGAAAAGGAAAAGTGATGAGCAGGAGTCAGGAAGCTGTGCCCCTTTGTCCCAGGTTTTATATCCACCACATAAATGGCATTTAGAGCCAGGTAATTCTCTGTGGTGGGGGCTGTCCTGTGTGTTGTAGGAAGTCGAGCAGTATCCCTGGTCTTCACCCACTAGATGCCATGGTACTGTGACACTCTCCCTTCACTACTGACAACCAAAAATGCCACCAAACATCTCCAAGTGTCCCTGAGAGGTGTGTGTGGGAGGAGCCATAATTAGCCCAGTTGAAAACTGGACACTGGGCCTAGGGTGGGCCCTGAACTGTTCTTCCTTTATTCTATTTTATTTTATTTTATTTATTTATTTGTATTTTTCTGAAGTTGGAAATGGGGAGGCAGTCAGACAGACTCCCACATGCACCTGACAGGGATCCACCCAGCATGCCCACCAGGGGGCGATGCTCTGCCCATCTAGGGCGTTGCTCTGTTGCATCCAGAGCCATTCTAGCGCCTGGGGCAGAGGCCACAGAGCCATCCCCAGCGCCCGGGCCATCTTTGCTCCAATGGAGCCTTGGCTGCGGGAGGGGAAGAGAGAGACAGAGAGGAAGGAGAGGGGGAGGGGTAGAGAAGCAGATGGGCGCTTCTCCTGTGTGCCCTGGCCAGGAATTGAACCCGGGACTCCTGCATGCCAGGCCGACACTCTACCACTGAGCTAACCGGCCAGGGCACTGTTCTTTCTTTTTTTTTTTTTTTGTATTTTTCTGAAGCTGGAAACGGGGAGAGACAGTCAGACAGACTCCCGCATGCGCCCGACCGGGATCCACCCAGCACGCCAACCAGGGGCGACGCCCTGCCCACCAGGGGGCGATGCTCTGCCCCTCCGGGGCATCGCTCTGCTGCGACCAGAGCCATTCTAGCGCCTGGGGCAGAGGCCAAGGAGCCATCCCCAGTGCCCGGGCCATCCCTGCTCCAATGGAGCCTTGGCTGCGGGAGGGGAAGAGAAAGACAGAGAGGAAGGAGGGGGGTGGTGGAGAAGCAAATGGGCGCTTCTCCTGTGTGCCCTGGCTGGGAATCAAACCCGGGTCCCCCGCACGCCAGGCCGACGCTCTACCGCTGAGCGTAGAACAGCCGGCACTGTTCTTTCTTTATTCGCCCAGGTGACTGTTCTATTCCTCCATCCCCAGTTCTGACATCTGGCCTGCCATACCCACCACACCCACCATGTCCACCTTTTCTTGTCCCTTGAGGCTTCTCCTGGAAGGAGTCCTCTGTGTAGGCTGGCTGCCCTCCCCTGGGTTTCTGTTGCCCTCCTTCATCTGGAGCTCCTGGGAAGGTGCTCCTGCCAAAGGGTCCCCAGAAGTCAGGAAGCCCTGTCCCACCCATCCACCATGAAGGTAGACTCTCAGCCAGGCAGGTTCATCTTGCTCTTCTCAGAGGTCTGCTGAGAGGCCCAGGACCAGATGAACAGCATCTAGAACATGGGGGTCTCTTCTCAGACCTCAGGCGATCCATCCACGTATAAAGGGAGGGATGGAAGCCTTGCTGTCCCACCCCTTGGCAGGCACAGAGCTGGGGCTGCCGCTGTGTCACTTCATTCACACCTGAGTGAATTATGGCTGTCAGAGAACAAACTATTCCTCACATCTGTTGCAGACAGTGAGGCCAACTTTATTCAGGACTGTTGCGATGAACATAGGGACACAGCAGTGGGGGTTTGCAAGAGGGGAAAGAGACGGGGCTCAATTTCAAAAACAGCATGGGCCTGACCTGTGGTGGCGCAGTGGATAAAGCGTCAACCTGGAAACACTGAGGTTGCCGGGTCAAAACCCTGGGCTTGCCTGGTCAAGGCACATATGGGAGTTGATGCTTCCTGCTCCTCCCCCTTCTCTCTCTCTCTCTCTCTCTCTCTTTCTCTCTCTCTCTATCTCTCTATCTCCCCTCTCCTCTCTAAAATAAATTAAAAAAAAAAAAAAACAGCATGGGCCAGTAGGGATTTATAGTCAAGGAGCAGGTGGGAGTTGGTGGATGGAAAATAGAAAATCTCAGGGGTGAGGGAGCCTCTGGCTAAACTGACATGACAGGAGTTTTGCTGAAGGTAGGCCAGGTGATTGGACAGCACTGGGGGAGAAGGGGGGATGAGGAAACCAATCCATATCGAACGTGATCAGATAGTGACTGTAGATCAGGGTTGGGAACCTATGGCTCGCGAGCCAGATGTGGCTCTTTTGATGGTTGCATCTGGCTCACAGACAAATCTTTAATAAAAATAATAATAACATTAAAAATATAAAACATTCTCATGTATTACAATCCATTCATTTCCTACCGCTCATATTCATGGTTGCGGGTGGCTGGAGCCAATCACAGCTGTCCTCCGGGACAACATCAAATTTTTATTGGACAATGTGTAATGTACACGGGTCATTGTATGTCTCTCACAGAATTACATTTTAAAATATGTGGCGTTCATGGCTCTCTCAGCCAAAAAGATTCCTGACCCCTGCTGTAGAGTGTCCTGGCTAAACTGACTTACCAGGGTTCTTGCTAAAATTGAGTTCTTTAGGACAAGGCACAAGGGTGAGGTCTCTTGAAAAAGTTCCCAGATGAGCTTGACTAGAGTTTGGCCAAGGAGACAGTCTATCAGTCTATGTTATGGTGTGGTGGGCATTATGTGTTAGTACTTTATTATTATTATTTAATTTTTTATTTATTCATTTTAGAGAGGAGAGGGAGAGAGAGAGAGAGAGAGAGAGAGGAGAGAGAGAGAGAGAGAGAAGGGGGGAGGAGCTGGAAGCATCAACTCCCATATGTGCCTTGACCAGGCAAGCCCAGGGTTTCGAACCGGCGACCTCAACATTTCCAGGTCGACACTTTATCCACTGCGCCACCACAGGTCAGGTTATTATTATTATTACACAGGAAGAAGTGGGGACTTAGAGAGGCCTGGTCATTTCCCAGGGCCCTCAGCACTGCAGCGGGCAGGCATTTGTGGCCAGCATGCTGGGCACAAATGTGTGACCACAAAACTTTAGCTGGTGAGGGAGGGATGAAGGGGCCAGGTCTCTCTTTTCTGATGTACACACTCACTCTTCCCCCATCAGACCCCAAGATACAGAATATCGCGATGACCCTCTCCTATGGGGTGTTTTCCAGAGACCCCTCACTCAACTCTTTCAGGGTTTTCTTGAGAGTCAGAGAGATAACCACAGCCCTTCTCGAACCCAGTTGTTTCCCCTTTAATCCCCTTACAAGGAGGGTCCTGGCAGAGCAAGTGGCTCCCAAGGAGGGTAACCGAGGGACTAGTTACCAAGATGAAGTCCCTGGGGGCTGCAAGGGCAGGAGTTCTTGACCCCTGAACAGGTCAAGGATGCAGCAATTTCTGCAGCTGTGACAGGGGCCGCCCAATAGGCGCGCCGCTGGGGAATGTGATCCCCTTCCTTGTAGGAAGGAACTGGGAACAAGGTTGTTCCCTGACCTCACCTTCCACCCCAAGTCTCTAGGCTCCCACAATAGTGTTCCCATTGGCCAAACCCAAGTGGAAGCTGTGAGTGAGGAGCCGGGGAAGCGTGCCGTAGAGGTGGCTCCCAGGGCACAGGGCAGGGAGGGTGCAGCAGAGGAAGGGGCTATGGGCAGCACATCACTCCTGTGAGGTCTGGGCAGAGCAGGCTGGATTGTAATGCCATGTGGCTCCAGGTAGGCTGGAGTCACCAGGGAAGAGGGAGGGGAGGGCACATTTGCTCCCAGCATAGGCAGCCAAGGACTAGAGGGATGGAGTGAGTGCCTGGTTCTGGATTAGTGCTCCTATTAATCATCCTCAGCAATTAACTTCAAAAGAGCTCACTTTGGGCTGAACAAGCAGTGACTACAGACCTGGAAGAAAAATAAGGTCAAGTCCTGATCCATGAGCCGAAGAGCCTTGTTAGCATTCTGTCTGGTTCCCTCCTCCACACTCTCTTGGCACCTGGACCGCTTCTGTCGGTGCCTTCCCCCAGGTCCCTGCTTAGCTGGACTCCCCGACCGCCAGAACAGGCTGGCACGGGAAAGGGAGCCCTGTGACAGGTTGCGTTGCTGATGGAGGGCAGTGATGAGGGAGAGCTGCGGAGCACCCATCCAAAACGGAGCCTTCCCACCTCCTCCCGTCAGTAGCAAGGCCTCAACTCCGGGCTGCCACCAACCTGCAGTTGCACAGTTTGTGCCCTGCACAAAGGCACCTTGCACTGGCCAGGGCCGCCTCCAGCTCATGTGTGGGGCATCTGCTTCTGTGCACAGAGATGTCATCTGTGGACCAGCCAAGCCTCCCATGAGATAGTGCCAGCAGAAAGGGGGTGCTTTTTTTTTTTTTTTAATTTATTTATTTATTTATTTATTCATTTTTAGAGAGGAGAGAGAGAGACAGAGAGAGAGAAGTGGGGGAGGAGCTGGAAGCATCAACTCCCATATGTGCCTTGACCAGGCAAGCCCAGGGTTTCGAACCGGGGACCTCAGCATTTCCAGGTCGACGCTTTATCCACTGCGCCACCACAGATCAGGCTGAAAGGGAGTGCTTTTTAACAATGTGTCCCCCCCAGAGGGAAAGGCTTTTTCTGTTCTCACCAAACCACCTGCTCCAGCTCAAAAGTTAATGGCTTAAGACAATGTATTTTGTTTCATTTATTTATTTATATTTTATTGATTGATTTTTGGAGAGGGGGAGAGAGGGTAGGGGAGTGAGAGTGAGAAGGTGGGGAGAAGCAGGAAGCATCTATTCATAGTAGTTGCTTCCTGTATGTGCCTTGACCAGGCAAGCCCAGAGATTTGAACTGGTGACCTCAGAGTTCCAGGTCTATGCTTTATACACTGCACCACCACAGTTCAGGCAAGACAATGCATTTTGAAGGCTCATTGCTCTGGGCAGTTGGGCTCAGCTGGGTCATACGTGCTCATGATCCCACACACAGCTGCAATCAGATGGCAGGTGAGCCTAGAGTCATCTTACGGCTCCTTAGAACTGTGGGGCTGGCTGAGCATCTCTCTCTCCATGCAGCCTCTCCACAGGGCTTGCTGGGGACTCCTCATAGCTTGGCAGTCTCATAGTGATCAGACTTCTTATATGGAAATTCTGGACTCCAAGAGTGACTCTTCCAAGAGACAGGAAGTGGAAGCTGCCAGCCTCCTGAGGCCTGGCCCAGAACTGGCTCAGACTTACTTCTGCTGGATTCTATTGGTCCAGCAGCCACGGAACCCATCCAAATTCAATGAGAGGAGTTATGGACCCCACTCCTTGATGCAAGGAGGGCCAAAGAATTTGAATCACTATTGTTATTCCACCACTGTGACATATAGACTAGTTGGTGGCCCTGTGTAGGACCTGGTAGTAAGAACTAAAGGGACTCTAAAATGAGTAAAATCCCACCCTGCTTTCCAAGAGCCTCCAGCCTGGATGGGCAGATGAGGGTTCATGGAGTGACAACCCAGATCACACATGAGATTTAGCTGTAGCAGGAAATGGTGTCCCTACATGAGCTGGTGGCCCATAGTGCAGGGGGTGGGGCACCTCCAGGTAAAGTGTAAGAAGAGTTATGTCCTGTCATTAGGCCTCCAGCATCTGTGTGATCAGTGGGGATGAACTGAATCTCACACCTGCACAGGATTAAAGTGGCCAAGGAGCTGCCTCCCGTGGAAATGGTGGAGAAGAGGCTTCCTGGCGGAAACCTAAAGTCAACAGTGACATTCATCTCTCCTCCTCTTCCTCCCAGCCATTCTCCTCAGAGGCAAAGCCAACTTCTTTCCTCTTAACACTTTCTCTGGAGATCAGGAGAGAGATAAGCATTCTGGTTCTTCTGCTAGAGCAGGTTGTGAAGTTAAGGACTACTCCACTCTCAGAATCCTGAGTGCTCATGGATAAATTCACATCTTTGCTGGGTTTTTTTTCTGTACGCAGGGTAACTGGAGAGCAGAGAGGTGAAGGCACAGGGAAAGTAAAGAGAACAGAACACTCAGGAGACCCGTTCTTCCGGGCCGCTGCCCTGGGCCACCAGCCCTGTCCACCCTCCTTGTACCCCCCACTCTGTCACTGACCACAGCTCAAGACTTCCCCCTAGTGCAGGAGGCCAAGGGCCACCAATAAGCTGAGACCTCATTCCCTCCTGTCCCCAACCTGCCACCGCATCTTAGATCAACCATATCACCCTCCTGCCCATGAGACCCTCTGCTGTTACCTTTTTCTCTGTGTGCTAGGAAGCAAAACATCCCAGCAAACCTGGGCACCTGGGCATTCTCATCTTCCTCACCTGGACCAGCCCAGTGACCTTTTGCCATATGCATAAGTTTCCTTTCGCTGTGATTACCACAAATGTAGTATCTTGCAGTTCTGGAGGTCAGATGTCCGCTTGTGCTTCGTGGGGCTAAAATCAAGGTGTGGGAAGGGCTGAGTCTTTCTGGAGTCTCCTTGGCTCGTGGCCCCTCCCTCCATCTTCAAAGTCAGCAGAGTATCACCTTCCAATTTCTCTCTGAATCTCACCCCTGCTTCTGTGGTCTTATCTTCTCTGACTCTGACCCTCCTGCTTCCCCTTATAAAGCCTTGGTGACTACAATACATCAGGACCGTTTTGGTAATCCAGAACAACCACTCATCTCAAGATCCTTCACTCAATCCCACCTGCAAAGTCCTTTTTGCCACCATGTATGGCCACATACGCACAGGTTTCTTATGAAGGACAAGATGTGGTTATCCTGCCTACTTCCTCATCCTATCATCCCACAGTGACCAGAATGCTCTTTAAAAAAAAGAAAAAAAAAAAGATAGATCCCTCATGTCACTGTCCAGCTTCCAGCTTACCACCTTTCCCAGCTCCCCAGGATGCTTAGAAACTCAAATCTGTCCCCATGCCCAGTCCCATGGGAGGTGGCCCTGCCTCTTCACCCACCTCCTCACTCACGTCACAACAGCCCAGCCCCTTCCCCAGGTAATTCCTGCTTCAGTGCCCTGTTTAATTTATTCTCACATTTCTCATTATCCAAAGCTACCTGTGTTTCATCACTTGTTTCTCTCCGTCTCCCCTCTGTAAACTGCACATTCTGTGAGAACGGAGGCCTCTGTATGCCTAGCACATGAGGGCACACCACAAATATTTGTAAAACAAGTAAAGAATTCCAGCAGGTGCTAATGAGTTAAAGCCAGCCCTGTCGCCTATTTCTCTGCACAAATTTGTTGTCCAGTTCCCAGCCAGTTTTCCAGACACACAAAGAGTCCTTGGCCTGGGCTTGAGAGGGCAGAGGGTCACAGTGTGCTGTGTAGTCACTCAAGTCTCTGGCCACTGGATACTCTTTGTACTACCTCAGCTGATGAAGTCCCCTCCATCTGTAAGGAAAGTGCACAGTGACTCCAGGAGTGCGGTCCTCTGCTGGGCCTCCTCCACCTGAGATCTGGGAATCTTACTTATTTGACCTGTCACTTCCAAGTCTGAGTTTGGCCAAGGCTATCGACAGCAGAGAACCCTACTCCTTGGCTGGACGCCACGGCTTAGCTGAGCTTTGGCACAATGGAATAAATAATACCCCTTGTCTTGGCATCAGGGCATGGCTTGCTGCCTTCTGGGTGAGAGCACCTTGGGGAGCCAGGAAGGTGGTGATGCTTAGAGAAAAATGGCAGCCAAGCCTGAGAGGCAAGCGTGTCTCAGCACACGAACTTTTGCTGCCCCGTGCCTCAGGGACCTTCACATGGCTCTGGTGTGCTTGTTAATTACAGTGAGATGATATAATTATCTCCAAAGAATGTGAGCATTGCATGATTTTGCCCAGGGCTGAAAAGATGTGTCCCCCAGCCAAGTAGACAAAAGGCCAGTGAAGCAAGAGTCATTTCTGGGTTAATAAAATGGAAAACCTAATGTGAGTTTATTTACATTTGCTCCCTCAAAGAAGAGTTCTCCAGAGATCCTGGAGGCCAAAAGGAAACACTAAAGATGGGGGATTGGCTTGCTTTCCACAGGAGAGGTCCAAGGGCTCCAAGGGCCCCAAGGGGTCACGTGGAGCTTCCAGAAAATCCCAGGGCGAGACCTGCTATGGGGATGTACCACCACTCACGGTGCTGTGTTGAGATTCATTTTGCACAATGAATTTCTGCATCCTTGTTAATTAAGCCCATGTTTGTATCATGCAAGGTACAGTTGAATTGACTCCCCATGTCAACTTCTGCCTCGTGCACAAAGAGCATCTCTCCTTTGCTCCATCCGTGGGACTGGGGCCTCCAAAGCTCTGGGCAAGTCCTGTCCCGTTCTGCCCTTCTGGCCTTGTTTGTTAAAACCTGCAGGATCCTATGTGTTAATTCTCAAGAAATGAAACAGCTGGAAGGACCCAGAAATTGCTGGGCTCTTACTCCAACAGATTAATAGCTTCCCTAACCCGATTGAACAAGCCTGAGACGCTGCTTCCTTCCAATTTGACTTTCCTCCTAGCCTTTCGTTTTTCATGTCAGTTTTCAATAGTTCACCAAAGATTTCAGCAGTGCATAAGTCTCCGGTCATGAATAAGGGAAACGGCCAAGTACAGACTTGTGGGCCATTTCAATAGCTTCTCCCCTAAGCAAAGAACACCAGCAACTCCTGACATTGCACTTTGGTCTAAAGATGAACCAGTCATTTTCTAATGAAAATAACAAACTAGTTTGGCTTTGCCTTTTGAAATGGAGGCTTCCTGGCTACTGGGTAAAATCCTGCCAAAGAACTGGGATGACTCCAGGAGAAGCCAGTGGCTCCAATGGGTAAAGTAGAGGCATGTTAAGAGTCAGAGGGTTTGCCTAGTTTCTATGAGAGGTTAGTGGAGGGTCTCAGGAAGGCCCAAACCAAATTTCTTCAGTCTTTGAGCCATCGTGACATGGTCAGGGAAAGTGCTTGGGCCATGTCCTGGTTTCCTCCTTACTTGAAATTCCTTTGGTGCAAAATGTGGGAATGTGCTATGAAGCCATTTCATTTGGGATTAAAGAAATGTGTTGGCTTTCTGTGGAATCATAGTATGTCCAAGCTCTAGCTTATATGTCACTTTGCATATGTGTTCCTTCTTTCATTAAAATCTGGAAAGCTAAGCCCTCTACATCTTCTTTCCATATTGTCTTTGTCATTCTCAGTCCTTTGCTTTTGCATTTAAATTTTAGAATCAGCTTGTCAGTTTGTACACACACAAACACACACACACACACAACCCTCTAGAATTTAGTCTGGGATAAATTGACACCTTTCTAATTTTGAATCTTTCCTCAGTTATTCAGGTTTACCTCTCCATTTATTTAAGTCTCCCTAAATTTCCAACAATACCTTATAATCTTCAGTGTAATCTTGCACATCTTTTGTTCAGTTTATTCATAAGCATTTGATGATTTTATTTTATTTTATTTTATTTTTTTATTAAAATTTTTTAAAGATTTTATTTATTCATTATAGAGAGGGGAGAGAGAGAGAGAAGGGGGAAGAGCAAGAAGCATCAACTCCCATATGTGCCTTGACCAGGCAAGCCCAGGGTTTTGAACCAGCTTGAGTCAGGTCTCATCTGGTTTGAACAAAAGCTCACCAGCTTGAGCCCAAGGTCACTGGCTCGAGCAAGGGGTTACTCGATCTGCTGAAGGCCCGCGGTCCAGGTACATATGAGAAGGCAATCAATGAACAATTAAGGTGTTGCAATGTGCAACGAAAAACTAATGATTGATGCTTCTCAACTCTCCGTTCCTGTCTGTCTGTCCTTGTCTATCTCTCTCTGACTCTCTCTCTGTCTCTGTAAAAAAAAAAAGTAACTATGAGTTGATACTTCTCACTCCCCACACCCTGTAAAATCATAAGTAAATTTTTTAATTCTATAATATATCACCTGTATATTGCATTGTACATCCACCACCCCAAGTCAAGTCTTCTTCCATCACCATTTATCCCCCTTTACTCTCTTCTGCTTTCTCCCACCCTCTATTTTAAATGAATTTTGAAATATATATTTAAAATAGAAATAGTCATGGACAACATCTATAGCAAAACTAAGAGCTACTGCCTGAAGTACCAGTGGGTGGGGCTGAGTCCCTGCCAGGCACAGACCTTGGCATATTGGGTCCGTGTGAAAAGGGCAGTGGGCAGTAATATACCTGCCTGAGTGCTGGGGACCCTAGAGCACATGCAGGTGTGACCTGAACAGTATGGTGGTGGGACAGTTTCACACCAGTAGATGAAACTGACAAAGGGGCTGCTGCTGTGATAGTAAACAAGTGCAGGGTGACCTGGTCACATCAGAAGGGGCTCTTGAAAATAGCCCTGGCCAGTTTGCTCAGAGGTAGAGTGTCAGCATGTGGATTCCCATCAGGGCACACAGGAGAAGCGACCACCTGCTTCTCTACCCTTGCCCTTTCTCCTTCTCTCTCTGTCTCTCTCTCTTCTGTTCCTGCAGCCATAGCTTGATTGGTTAGAGTGCATCGCCCCAGGCGCTGAGGATGGCTCCATGGAGCCTCTGCCTCAGGCACTAAAAGTGGCTCAGTTGTAAGCATGGCCCCAGATGGGCAGATCATCAGCCCCAGATAGGTGTTACTGGGTGGATCCGGTTGGGGTGCATGCGGGATCTCCCCTCCTCTCACTTAGAAAAAAAAAAAAATGATGAGCCTGGACCTTCTTCCAGGACAAAGCCCCACATGAAAGGAAAACTGTTGGGAGTGGAATCAGAATTGAGCAGGACAGGGATGAGAGACACAAAGGAGGGAGAGGGTATGGGGATAGGTGGGGAAGGGTAAAAGCAGGCACCTCTGAAGGGCTGCCACCCTGTGTGTGAAAATCACATGAGAACAGAGGAGGGGAAAGTCTATGAAGTGACATCTGTACCAGCCTCCACCTAAAAGTTCATAAACATGACATTCACATAAAAAGTAACAGAAGCCTGACCTGTGGTGGCACAGTGGGTAAAGCATTGACCCGGAATACTGAGGTCGCCGGTTCAAAATCCCGGGCTTGCCTGGTCAAGGAACATATGGAAGTTGATGCTTCCTGCTCCTCCTCCTTTCTCTCTCTCTCTGTCTCCTCTCTCTAAAATGAATAAATAAAATCTAAAAAAAAAAGTAACAGAAAAATATTAACATAAAATTTTATATAAATTTACTACAAGAAAAATAAGAATAAGAAGAATAACATTCCTACAGAGAATGAAAACACTTGAGAAGGATATGCTAAAGAAATAAAAACAACCAAATTATAATATGCTGTTTCAAAATAAAATTAAAATGTATGAGAAAATGACAGAAAACATGGAAAAACCACTACCATAGGGAAATAAAAAGAGTACTACCATAAATCAATTTTCTTTTTTTATTTTCTTTTTTTTTTTACACAGAGACAGAGAGAGAGTCGGAGAGAGGGAATGACAGGGACAGACAGACAGGAACGAAGAGAAATGAGAAGCATCAATTATTAGTTTTTCATTATGACACCTTAGTTGTTCATTGACTGCTTTCTCATATGTGCCTTGACCATGGGCCTTCAGCAGACCGAGTAACCCCTTGCTCAATCCAGTGACCTTGGGTCCAAGCTGGTGAGCTTTGCTCAAACCAGATGAGCCCGCACTCAAGCTGGCGACCTCGGGGTCTCAAACCTGGGTCCTCCGCATCCCAGTCCAACGCTCTATCCACTGCGTCACCGCCTGGTCAGGCTCAATTTTCTTTTTTTGACAGAGACAGAGAGAGAGAGTCAGAGAGAGGAATAGATAGGAACAAACAGACAGGAAGGGAGAGAGATGAGAAGCATCAATTCTTTATTACAGCTCCTTAGTTGTTCACTGATTGCTTTCTCATATATACCTTGACCGGGGGTTTCAGCTGAGTCAGTTACCCTTGCTCAAGCCAGCAACCTTGGGCTTCAAGCCAGCAATCTTTGGGCTCAAGCCAGTGCCCATGGGGTCACGTCTATGATCCCACACTCAAGCCGGAGACCTTGAGGTTTCAAACCTGGGTCCTCCACATCCCACTCCAATGCTCTATTCACTGCACCACTGCTTGGTCAGGCTATAAAACAATTTTTAAAACTCAAAAATGAAGTGACAGACTCAAGAGTTAAAAATAAAGGAGATTGGCCTAACCAGATGGTGGCGCAGTGGATAGAGCGTCGGATTGGGATGTGGAGGGCCCAGGTTTGAGACCCCAAGGTTGCCAGCTTGAGCGCGGGCTTATCTGGTTTGAGCAAGGCTCACCAGCTTGAGCCCAAGGTTGCTGGCTTGAGCAAGGGGTTACTCGGTCTGCTGAAGGCCCACGGTCAAGGTACATATGAGAAAGCAATCAATGAACAACTAAGGTACCACAACAAAGAATTAATGCTTCTCATCTCTCTCCCTTCCTGTCTGTCCGTCCCTATCTATCCCTGTTGTTGTTAGTTGGGGGCGCAGAGAGAGAGATCAGCAGCCGAAATCATTGTGGACTAGCAAAGGACCACTGCTCACTCAGGCAAATGGCTCCGAGTTTGTGCTGTGTCTTATTTTTATTCACAAGATGTCAAAGAGCTTGTTTACTGAGAAATTGGCATAGCATCAAACATAACTTTTACTTAAAGATACATGGAATACATCTGCATGATAGCTTAATAACAATATAATATCAAAAGGCATTAATTGCTATTGCTTCTATGGTTCCCACACCATTCCTCTCTTTATCTCAAGAGATAACCTTGAAAGGAACAGAAATCTTATGAGAATGTTTTACTGAGAAAAAAGCCCAGCAAGTGCCTTCAGTCACATAGACCTGTTTCAGTGACCCGCCTTCAAGTCACAGAACAATTCTCTTGGCAAAACATTCTTTTCTTGTTGGCTGTGTTCCCATCTAAGGCCATGCAATGGGTTATTCCACTACCTATCCCTCTCTCTGACTCTCTCTCTCTGTCTCTGTAAAAAAAAATAAAAAAATAATAAAATAAAAATAAATAAATAAATAAATAAAATAAAGGAGATTGCCTGACCATGCAGTGGCGCACAGTGCCACAGTGGATAGAGCATCAGACTGGAACATGGAGGACCCAGGTTTGAAACCTTGAGGTCACCAGCTTGACCATGGGCTTGACTTGAGCACAGGTTCATCAGCTTGAGCGTGGGGTCGGTGACTTGCGCATGGGATCACAAATATGACCCCATGGTCACTGGCTTGATCCCAAAGATTGTTGGCTTGAAGCCCAAGGTTGCTGGCTTGAACAAGGGGTCACTTGCTCTGCTGTAGGCCGCCGGTCAAGGCACATATGAGAAGCAATCAATGAACAACTACAGTGCCACAACTATGAGTTGATGTTTCTCATCTCTCTCCCTTCCTTTCTCTGTCTCTGTCTGTCTATCTCATGTTAAAATTTTTTTTTAAATAAAGGAAAAAATTAATTCATAAATGTGACTAAAGTATACAAACAATGAGTAATGCTTTAAAAGAAGCAGAAGATGAAAAGGAGAAACATTTAAAAATTGAAACAGGCCTGACCTGTGGTGGCGCAGTGGATAAAGTGTCGACCTGGAAATGCTGAGGTCGCCGGTTCGAAACCCTGGGCTTGCCTGGTCAAGGCACATATGGGAGTTGATGCTTCCGGCTCCTCCCCCCTTCTCTCTCTCTGTCTCTCCTCTCTCTCTCTCTCTCTGTCTCTGCCTCTCCTCTCTAAAATGAATAAAAAATAAAAAGAAAAAAAAATTGAAACAAACAAAAGAACATGATTATAAAGATTTGAGAGAAAGGGAGAAACACCAAAGATAGGTTGGAAAGACCCAACATACAGATAACATGGTCTTCAAGGAAGCCAGCCAAATCGAGGAGCTGAATAAGTGCTAACGACTCTATTCAGGAAAACTTTCCTGAAATACCGAGATTTGATGTTACACATTGGAAGAACCCTCTGTATGCCTGAGACTGTTGACTCAGAATGACCAACACCAAGATATACTTTAGTAAAATTGCTAGTATTTAAAGAAAAAGAAAAAATCCTTTGGGCCTCTAGGTAAAAAAAGCAGTGACTTTTAAGAGAAAGAAATTATGAGAGTTTTAAATGACAACATTTTATGCCAGAAGAAAATGGAGTAACATTGCTAAGATACTCAAAGACAGGAAATTTGAGCCAAAGATTTTTTTTTAATTTTTTTTTATTTTAATTTTATTTTATTTATTCATTTTTAGAGAGGAGAGAGAGACACAGAGAGAGAGAAAGGAGAGAGAGACAGAGAGAGAGAAGGGGGGAGGAGACGGAAGCATCAACTCCCATATGTGCCTTGACCAGGCAAGCCCAGGGTTTCGAACCGGCGACCTCAGCATTTCCAGGTCGACGCTTTATCCACTGCGCCACCATAGGTCAGGCGAGCCAAAGATTTTTATATCCACCAAAACTGCCCTTCTAACATAAAGGGTAGAGACAAAAGTGCTATCCACATGCACAAACTCATTGTTCCCATACCCTTCTGAGGAGCCTTCTAGAGACCAGCTTCAGACCACAGTGATGAAGACGATGTCAGTGCAAGGACTGCTGGTGGACATTAAACGTCTAGTTATTTGAAGAACTAGACTAAATGAGAGACATGACAGCATGCAATGGCAATATAATCTGACAATGTAAATATTATGCAAATAAAAATAGGGAATAATAGGGGGATCATCTACAAAATCTGACACACTTGATACTGGTAGTATTGGTATCGCTTTTTTGAGATATGGTATGTGCTATGTGGGACAGAGCTAGTGCATTATTACGGGATATTCTAATTCTATCACTCCAGGTATCCTTTTTTTTTTTTTCCATTCAGTGAGAGGATGGGAAGCAGAGACAGACTCCTACATGTGCCCTGACTGGGATCCATCTGGCAAGCCCACTAGGGGGCAATGCTCTGCCCATCAGTGGTGTTGCTCTGTTGCTCAGCAATGGAGCTCTTCTTAGTGCCTGTAATAGAGGCCATACAGCCATCCTCAGCACCCAGGGCCAAATCACTCCAACTGAGCCATGGCTGCAGGAGAGGAAGAGAGAGAGAGAGAAAGAGAGAGAGAGAGAGAAGCAAGAGGGAGGAGGGGTGAAGAAGCAGATGGGCATCTCTCCTATGTGCCTTGACAGAGAATTGAACCCAGACATCCACATGCCAGGCTGATGCTCTACTACTGAGCCAATCGGCCAGGGCCTCTAGGTATGCTTAAGAACCAGGATTTTCACTGAGGAAGACGAAGATGTAACGAAGAAAATGCGCCAGAAGCAATGTGTACCTGCCCAGATTGGGGTCTTAAAATATTATTTCCCATCCAAAACCCCAGGGTTTAGGGAAACAGCAGATTCCAGGTCTGGGCAAGAAACACATAAGATGAGCTTACAACACCAAACACTTCAGCTGGCTAGGGGCCGGCAAAGACCACAGGACTTGGGAGTCAATGTGGGGAGGTTCTCGCTGGTCATAGATGGGTCAATCTGAGTGTCAATAAGGTTATATACCACAATGACTAAGAAACCCATCAGATATGTTTAAATTCATGAGTTCTTAATGGTATTTTAATTAAAAAAACAAGCAAACTAATCAGTCACACCTTGAGGATGACAGAGAACCAGTCTACCCTGGATAAATCTTGAAATCCTGATTTTATCTTGAAAATCAGGTAAATTAAAGGAAAGAACCAAGAATTTATCCTGCCTTTTTTTTTAAGAACTGTACCATTGTAACCCCTCATAGTAGATGGGGGAGGGGGAAGTGCCTCCTTATAAGATTAATCCAACTATTTGATGAAAAAAAATGACAACTTAGAATGTTACCATTTTGCAGCCCCCAATGAGTAAGTGGATTTAGGGACTGAGAGCATCAGTGGCTTTCAACGTCACAGAAAGAGAGACCAGCCTAGTCATGTGCCTCTCAAGGCAAAAATTGTGTCTACCCAAAATTCATCCGTTTAAGCCCTAACCCCCAGAACCTCAGAATGTGAATGTGGCTATATTTGAAGACAGGGTCTTTTTTTTTTTTTTTTAATTTTATTTATTTATTTATTTATTTTTTTTTTACAGAGACAGTGAGTCAGAGAGAGGGATAGACAGAGACAGACAGACAGGAACGGAGAGAGATGAGAAGCATCAATCATTAGTTTTTCGTTGAGCGTTGCAACACCTTAGTTGTTCATTGATTGCTTTCTCATATGTGCCTTGACCGCGGGCCTTCAGCAGACCAAGTAACCCTTGCTGGGGCCAGTGACCTTGAGTTCAAGCTGGTGGGCTTTTGCTCAAACCAGATGAGCCCACGCTCAAGCTGGGAACCTCGGGGTCTCGAACCTGGGTCTTCCGCATCCCAGTCCGACGCTCTATCTACTGTGCCACCACCTGGTCAGGCGAAGAAGAAGACAGGGTTGTAAAGCCAGAAGCCACGGCCAGGGCCACCACTACAGCAGCCCGGCCCATGAAGGTTCGCATTGGATTCGGACAGTCGGTAAAGAAACAATGGAGCCAAGAACTGGTGGGCCATTATTTTTAATTCTAGCTTGTACCTGGCGGGCAAGTAAAAACACAGAGTGGGCTCCAAAACCCACTCACACTCAGTGCTCACAAAGCTACTGACTTATCCGAGTTTCCTAGAATCAAAGGTTTCTAGCTCACCAGACTTATTCACCTCTGTTCCCCATCTCCTTTCTTCTCCTGCATAAACTGCACAAACTGGCCTTTCACTCAACACTCGCCATCTTGGCTGCTTCTCCTGGCCTACTCCACGTGGCCTCCTTCTGCTCTCCACTCTGCTCTCTCCTCTAAATGATAATCTCAGGAACCAAGAGAGCAAGCTCTCGTTCTGCCCCCATTTTATAGTGTAGAAATCCAAACCTTTAATCCAATATACAAAACAGGGAAGTCTCTAATACAGACACTGCTCTGAGGCATGATTGGATTGTACCGCCCCACATCAAAATGGGTGGGAAAGGCCTAATCCTAAAACCAAGCCCCAGGCTACAAGGATTCTACCTGCCTACAGAGACACACATTAATATCACCTGGGCGATGGCCTCCTCGTGGGCAGCGCCGTCTTTAACATAGTGAGCATAATATATTTTATCTGCCCAACAAGGGTCTTTAATTGAGGTAACAGTTAAAATGAGGTCATTTTGGTGGGGACCTAATGCAATCTGATTTGTGCCCTTATAAGAAGAGGAGATTGGGACACGGATACACAGACAGGAAAGACCACGTGAGGACTGAAAGGCAGAAATCTTGGGCCAAATGGAAAACACGAGGCTAGTGTGTTCCAAAAGGAAAGTTTATTTTAAAAGTGCCTGGGTGCAGGCAGGCTGAGACCAAGAAAGGCTGTCAGCCCTGAGCTGGGGGAGGGAGCAGTAGTTACAGGGGTTGCTGCAGGCATTTGCTGGCATGGGGCTGGGTGCACCTGGACATGCTCAGATTAGCATATTTTGGTTTGTGGCCTTGGTCACTGACTTCACAATGAGCAGGAGGAGGAGGATTCAGCTGCAGAAACACAAGTTCTTTCTTATGTAGCGTGGGTTTAGTCAGCCTGATTCTTTCTGGTGTCCTTGGTAAATCTTGAAAACGGCTAAGAGGCCAGAATCTCCCAGGAACAGCAAGGACCTGGTGCCTCTGGGCCTGTGGCTAGGCTTTCACAAACAACTATTGTGATTTAAACTCTACTAATTGTCAGGTCCCTCCCCAGTGTAAGCTTTCCCAGACATTCCTGCAAAGGTAAACTTTTTGCTACATTAAAAAAGTAAAGGCCAGGAATCCATTAAGAGAGAGAATAGGAAGCAAACTAACTACACCCTCACAGTGGGAGATGAGAAAGTTCTGTTTCTAGCCCTTCCTCCTCCTTCGAGCCTGCACTGTTTTCCCGATGGCAGCTGAGTACAGCAGTCATTTTATCCATCAAGGGCATGTGATGAGAAGCCGATCTGCAAGCCAAGGAGAGAGGCCTCAGGGGAAATCAGCCCTGCCTACACCTTGATGTCGAACTTCCAGTCTCCAGAACTGTGAGGAGATAAATCTCTGTAGTTTAAGCCCCAGTCTGTGGAACTTGGCCATGGCAGCCTGAGCAGACTAATATGGGGGAGTGAAAAGATAAATTCTCAAGGCCCAGAATGGGTGCATAGGTCCTGCCTGCAAGCAGGGTCTGCAGGACCTCAAGCTGCCTTGAAAAACAAGTCACCCACAGAGAAACTCCCTGAGGTTGGATGCCAATGGAAAAGGCAGCTGGAAGAAGCACTGGGGTGAAGGAAGGAGAGAAGAAACAGGAAGACCTGCTACCAAAGGGACAGGATGCAGAGAGAGCTCACAGTGGAAACAGGTCAGCTGAGCCACAGATGCTTGCTTTTATGGCGGGGAGGGGGGGGGCATTTTTAGGTTCACAGCAAAATTAAGTGGCAGGTTCAGGGAATGCCTCCCCACATGGACACCCCATACCACAGCGGTATACCTATTACAATCATGAGCCCACATTGATGCCCATAGCCACACAGTGCTTTTAAGAACAAGTGTATTCTTTCCTTGGGTTGGATGTTGAATTGTTTAACGCCACTGCTGTGAGGCAGGAAGAAGTTTTTTCTGGTCTCATTGTCCAGAGTAGATGTAGGTGGGAATGAATGTGGGGAACCAGGAGAAAGGACAGTCATTGCGCCTCTGTGGCAGCTGAGCAGGAGAGCCAAAGGGCTAGAGTGGTCTCAGGGCTGTTGGGGGCCACTGGGAGTAACCACTCACCCGCTTCTCTCAGGTACAGAAACTTTCAGAGCTGATGGGACTTGGCAGCCTAAGCAAGTCTGACTCAGGGGCTGAGGCAGTTGCAGCTCATGGTTCTGGCTGCTCTGCTGTCTCCACAAACAGAGGCTTAGTTTCTTTATGCTCAGCTCCCTGATTTGCAAAATAAAGCAGGATATTCTGCAAGCCCAGCGCGCTGGATGTGTGTGTGTGTGTGTGTGTGTGTGTGTGTGTGTCTCTCTCTCTCTCTCTCTCTCTCTCTCTCTGTGTCTGTGTGTGTGGGCGTGCACACACTGCTGCTGGGTAGGGGGTGGGCGGGGTGGAGAATGAAGGAAGACTGGTAGCAGATCAGTTTGAATTAATACATCTCCAGAGCAGGGAGAGGGCTTGACAGGGGCTAGGAAAGTGGCTCCCATTATCCTGAACTCCCAGCTTTGTCAGAGCCACAGAGCTCATGCTTTGGAGCCATTTAAGTACTTTAAGTACTTGACCCATATCAACCTCCCCAAGCTCTGCTTTTACATCTTGTAAGGCCAGTAGCTGTGGCCATGCAGATTCACAATGAATTCAGGCAGATGTTAAAGAGACTGCGGAGCTGTAAAAACGGTGGGCCATTTCGTTTATTAGAATCTCACAATGGCAGACAAGCAAGCAGGCAGGGAAAAACTGCTTCCCTCTCTCTCAGGCTGACAAACAGACAGGCTGGGGGAAAACCCCTTCTCTAGCAAACAATAGCAAAAAATGGCCCCTCCAAATGGTGGCAGGCAATCCGCAATCTACAATCTGCTGCCCTGAGAGCAAGCACCTGCAGCCTTACATAGACTGTACACACGTGGTGCTGCCCCGTGCTCATGCACCAATCAGGCAAAGTACAAGTGAGCAAGCCTAACACACTTGTTTGTCCAACACATCTGAAGGCGCAGCAGCCACGCCTGTAGGCAGGAATCATGTGCTTCCCCATCCCAATATTGTCCGGATGTTATGGCAGACTGGAATGTCCAAGAATCCAAGTGACACTTGACCCTCCCTCGGAGAGTTCAAGAACCAGTTTATTATGCTGGCGGGCTCAGAGGAGTTAACACTCCAAAGTATGAGCCCCAACGGGTGGGCTTTGGGGTCTTTTATACCCTGGCTGATGCACGAAGCAAGCAAGTTTACAAGAGCAAAACCAGAATTAGCAAGTAGAGCAGAACAGTTAGGGGTGAAGCATTTTGCTTGGTCATCGTGGAGTCATAGCCGTGTCATTCCCCCCTTTGATGTCCTCTAACGAAGTCTGTGGGGCATCACTATACATGTCTGAAAACACTCATTAGGACATGAAGGCATGGGGGCACTTAGTGGCAGGGTGAGTCTTACTAGGATAAGTCTGAGTAGGAATTTTTAAAGAGTGGTTTTAAAAGAAAATTTCCAAAATACTTTATAGTAACAATACATTCTACTATTAGTATTTAAGTGACTATTAATAACAGTCTCCCTAGTCTACTCCAATCTGCTGGAGTGCTTCTAGCTAGTCCAGACCAGAAGTAGAGTCAGGATCCTGACGATGATCAGGAACAGCAGCTGGAAGGTCATTATAGTCCTGGTTGCTCCTTGGGTCCCACTGGTTGGGCCCCTTTGTCAGTTTCTGGTAGTATGTCCATTGTCCTTCGCAGCATCACCTGTAATGGCTCTGTGGGGTCACTGTGAGTGGTCCAGGTCTCTGGCAGGTCCTTAGTGTTGGCTCTTTTGACTTGGGTATGATGAATCCAAGATGCCGTACCTGCAATTTTAATGGCAGTAGAAGTAGCCAAGACAACTATATGTGGACCTGTCCAAACAGGTTGGAGTGGGGGTTTTATTTATTCATTTTAGAGAGGAGAGGGAGAGACAGAGAGAGAGAAAGAGGGGAGAGACAGAGAGAGAGAAGGGGGGGAGGAGCTGGAAGCATCAACTCCCATATGTGCCTTGACCAGGCAATCCCAGGGTTTCGAACCGGTGACCTCAGCATTTCCAGGTTGACGCTTTATCCACTGCGCCACCACAGGTCAGGCCTGGAGTGGGGGTTTTAAAGTTTTAAAATTTGCCTGACCAGGCGGTGGCACAGTGGATGGAGCGTCGGACTGGGTTGCAGAGGACCCAGGTTCGAGACCCCGAGGTCGCCAGCTTGAGCGCGGGCTCATCTGGTTTGAGCAAAAAGCCCACCAGCTTGAACCCAACGTCGCTGGCTCCAGAAAGGGGTTACTTGGTCTGCCGAAGGCCTGTGGTCAAGGCACATATGAGAAAGCAATCAATGAACAACTAAGGTGTTGCAGCGCACAATGAAAAAACTAATGATTGATGCTTCTCATCTCTCTCCATTCCTGTCTGTCTGTCCCTGTCTATCCCTCTCTCTGACTCACTCTCTGTCTCTGTAAAAAAAAAAAAAAAGTTTTAAAATTTAACCCATACTATGTCTCCAGGCTGATAGGAGTGGATCCAGTCCTAAGGGGAACGGGGCCCTCTCTAGAACATCGGGGCTATCTTATGGAATGTTTTCTCTAGCACCTGGAGTTGGGTTGAGAGGCCTAATTCTTCTATCTGTCAGGGTCTCCTCTCAGTTTATTAATGATGGGTGGGGGTCTCCTGTATAAGATTTCAAAGGGGGAGTATCCTGTGGGTCGAAACTGCAACATGGCAAGGGGTAGCATGTCTACCCAAGGGAGGCCTGTCTCCTGGCAGACCTTAGCTAGGGTGGTCTTTAGGGTTCAATTCATACATTCAACTTTCCCTGAACTCTGAGGCCAGTATGCAGCATGGAGCTTCCAGTTGACTTTTAATACTTTTGCTATTGCCCGAACATGAAGGCACAGGCTCTTTGCTGCTTGGTTCAGCAAAAACAATTTTCCAAGTTTATTGGGTCGGTTCCTTTTGATGTCCTTTGCAGTGTATGAGACTGCTACTCTTTTGTGTTTCCAGACTGCTTTCAGTAGTTGAAGAATTTCTTCTTTGTTTTTGATTTCTTTACCCTTAGCCGTGAGTAGTCCTCTTTCCTTATAAATTGCCCCGTGCATATGTAGGGTTGCGAAGGCATATTTAGAGTCAGTGAAGATGTTGACCTTCTTCCCCTCTGAATATCATAGTGCTTGGATTAGTGCCCACAGTTGTGCTTTTTGAGCAGACCATCCCTGTGGTAACACTTCTGCCTCGATGACCCGATCTCAGGTGGTCACTGCATATCCAGTGTTCCCTTTCCCCATTTTAGATGAAGCTATTCCCTTCTGTGAACAGTTCCAGTTCTGGTTCAGTGAGGGGTGGGGGGTGTCTGTTAAATCAAGTCAGCTTGAGTAGACCTCATCAGTGGTTTCCTCATTCATTATCTGGCAGTCTGGCCTTGGTGGGGAGGAATATGGCTGGGTTCAGTGTGTGTACTGTTTCTAGTGTCACTCACGGGTTTTCACACAATAGTCCCTGATAGTGGGCCATCCTGGCACTGGTGAGCCTCCGGTACCCCCGGTTATTCATTAGGGTTGTCATCGCATGTGAGACTTAAATATGGATGTTATGGCCTAAGGCAGGGGTCCCCAAACTTTTTACACAGGGGGCCAGTTCACTGTCCCTCAGACTGTTGGAGGGCCGGACTATAAAAAAAAACTATGAACAAATCCCTGTGCACACTGCACATATCTTATTTTAAAGTAAAAAAAAAAAAAAAAAAAGGGAACAAATACAATATTTAAAATAAAGAACAAGTACATTTAAATCAACAAACTGACCAGTATTTCAATGGGAACTATGGGCCTGCTTTTGACTAATGAGATGGTCAATGTGCTCCTCTCACTGACCACCAATGAAAGAGGTGCCCCTTCCGGAAGTGCAGCGGGGGCCAGATAAATGGCCTCAGGGGGCCGCATGCGTAGTTTGGGGACCCCTGGCCTAAGGTGAGCTTGTCAGCCTCTCTACCTAGCGTCACCATGGGGGCTAGTGCCTGGAGGCAAGGGGGCCACCTGGTAGCCACTGGGTAGAGCTGTTTCGACAGATAAGCCACTGGTCTCTGTCATGACCCAACAGTTTGGGTGAGGACCCTAGTGCTACACGATCTTTCTTGCAGACAAAGAGATTGAATTCACAATTTACATTTGGCAGTCCTAGCACTGAGGGCACTAGTGAGCAATCTTTCTATCTTCTGGTATGCCATTTCCTGTCTTTTGTCCCAGTCCAGGGGTTTCTCTTCTGGCCCATTGAGTGCTTCATAGAGGGGTTTGCCTTTCCCGAGAACTTGGGAATCCAGATGCAGCAGAACCCCGCTGCTCCGATGAACTCTCAGTTTCCTTTTGTTGTCAGGTCTAGGGACTGAGCAGATGGTTGGTTTCCTCTCAGGTTCTAGGGAGCCAGGTCCTTCAGTGATGATGACTCTGATATATCGGACCCGGGGCTGGCATATTTGGGCCTTTTGCCATGATACTTTATACCCTGCATAGGTCAGCAACTCTAGCAGAATTCTTGTGGTTCTCCAGCAATCTTCTCAGGAATCACTGACCAGAAGGATATCATCTACATATTGTAGTAGGGCACAATTTATTTCTTCCCCTGGAAGGGCAGTGAGGTCAGCGGCCAAAGCTTCATCAAATAGGGTGGACGAGTTCTTGAATCCCTGGAGCAGGCGTGTCCAGGTTAGCTGTACTTACCGGCTTGTGTGAGGTCCTTCCCATTCGAACGCAAATGATGGCTTGCCCTTTGGAACCAATCATAGGCAGAAAAGGCGTCTTTGAGGTCTAGGCAGGTGAACCAGCTTGCTCCAGAAGGAAAAAGACTCCTGAGAATATAGGGGTTCGGGACCACATGATGTAAGGTGATAGCTGCGTTGTTGACTGCCCGCAGGTTCTGGACTGGCGGATACCCACTTCCATTTGGCTTTGTCCCTGGAAGTAGTGGTGTGATCCAGGGCGACTGGCATTCTACCAAAATTCTAGCTTCTTTGAGTCTTTTAATGTATTCCTGTATTCTGATTTGGGCTTCCTTGGGAACTAGGTATTGTCTCGGCCTTATCGGGATTGCCCCAGGCTTCAGGTCCACTACAATGAGTGCATGATTCTTAGCTAGTCTGGGAGGGGGGGCTCTTTTTTGGCCCACACTAATGGGAACTCCTCTAGTAGTTCAGGAGGGTTTTGATGTTTATCTCCTGAGTTTGGTTTCCATTTGGCCCCTCTAGGAACTGTTACAGACATTATCAGGGTCTCCCGTGTTTCTAAAGTTAGGCTGGCAGATTTTCCAGGAATGAAAGTTATTTGGGCTCCTCCTAGCTTAGTTAGCAGGTCCCATCCCAGAAGGGGTATGGGACATTCAAGCAGATACAGGAATTCATGGACAACTTGATGTCCCCCAAGTTGACACATTCGGTACTTGCAGAAGGGGCGAGCGGTTTGAGTGCCCGTGGCTCCAATTATGGTGGCTTCTTGCTCAGTAGAGGGTGTGACTGGCATGGTGACTACTAAGTGTTCTGCTCCTGTGTCCACCATAAAAGTCATTGGTTGGTTCCCTACTGTCATGTTGACCGTGGGCTCTTGGGGGCCTAATTTCATGAAGCCCAGTCTTACCTAATCGGAATCAACCCCGGCCAGCCCGATCAAGTCCTGGACCTCTGGTTCTGGTTGATACTTTCCTTTTCTTGACTGAGCAGCTTCGGCAGAGGGGTCAGAGGCTGCTTTCCGGTTGGGGCATTCATTTTCCAATGTTTGATCTCTTTGCAATATGCACATTGATCAGGTATCAGGGGGCTTGCCTCCTTTTGAAGGGCAGGCTACCAGGACCTTGCATTGTCCCTTCTTATTAATGTAGAACCGGGGGCAGGGTCTGTGCTATCTGTAACCAGGCATCTATATAAGGAAACTGATCTGGGTGGCCGGGATTATCCTTCACGACCCGGTAAACTGCTCTGACAGTTGATAAGTCTAGGATTCCTTCTGAGGGTCATCTGACCTGAAAGGTGGGCAACTCAAGTTCACAAAGGGTGTAGGGCTTTCCGAGGGTCAACTTCATGCCATAATCATCAGAAAACCCCTTCTTCAAATTCCTAATCATGCAGTCTAATACAGTGGGTTTAGACTGTATTAGACTGAGCAGACTCCATGTCTAGTCTATATAAGACCTTCCAGTAACCACTCCCATGTCTGAAGTTGTGAAACAGACAAAGGGTGGGAGCCCCCTTTTCAGCGGCCACTCAGTTGCCCGCCTGGCCGCATCTCTCATGAGACTTTGAGGCGCATCTTGGCTAAGATGCACCCACATAAACCCTGGGCCTGGTTGTGTCCTGAAAGGGAGACAAGTTACCATTATGCCTTATGACTTCGCCACGGAACTGTAGGTTAGGGCCCAGACAGACTCTGTAGCTTGTGCCGTGGAGCCACAGTCAGTCACTCATACATTCATTCATAGAGAGGGTATTACTCCCCCCCCCCCCTTTCCCAGGGCATCCTTATCTGGTATCTCAATCTTTTTTTTTTTTTTTTTTTTGTATTTCTCTGAAGCTGGAAACGGGGAGAGACAGTCAGACAGACTCCCGCATGCCCCCGACCGGGATCCACCCGGCACGCCCACCAGGGGGCGATGCTCTGCCCCTCCGGGGTGTCACTCTGTTGCGACCAGAGAGCCACTCCAGCGCCTGGGGCAGAGGCCAAGGAGCCATCCCCAGCGCCTGGGCCATCTTTGCTCCAATGGAGCCTCCGCTGCGAGAGGGGAAGAGAGAGACAGAGAGGAAGGAGAGGGGGAGGGGTGGAGAAGCAGATGGGCGCTTCTCCTATGTGCCCTGGCCGGGAATCGAACCCGGGACTTCTGCATGCCAGGCTGATGCTCTACCACTGAGCCAACCGGCCAGGGCCTGGTATCTCAATCTTGAGACCATGGGTGGTGATTAAGTTCCCTATCCCTCCAAAGATGGGCCTGACTGGGTGACCGGTCCCAGGACCTTGCCTTGTCCAGATGTATGTCCCAAAAAGGTTAGTCTGTCTCTCCATTGAGTCTGGTCGGATCCAGTTACCCCTGGGCATGGCGGGGGAGGGGGGCGATGGGGTTCCCGGAAGGAGGTCTTGTGGAAAATGTTGGATGGCATCGTTTTGTTCACGTGGAAGGCTCATGCTGTCCACTGGTTCTTGTTGCAGGGCTGGTCGCGCAAGGGGCTAGCATGGTTGGGTTCCCAGTAAGGGAACCAAATGTTATGGCAGACTGAAATGTCCAAGAAGCCAAGAGACACTTGACACTCTCGGAGAGTTGGAGAACCAGTTTATTATGCCAGCAGGCCCAGAGGAGTTAACACTCCAAAGTCTGAGCCCCAACTGGCAGGTTTTGGGCTGGGTTTTTTTTGTTTTGTTTTTTAATTTTTTTTTATTTATTCATTTTTTTTTTTTAGAGAGGAGAGGGAGGGACAGAGGGAGAGAGAGAGAGAGGAAAGACAGAGAGAGAGAAGGGGGGAGGAGCTGGAAGCATCAACTCCCATATGTGTCTTGACCAGGCAAGTCCAGGGTTTCAAACCGGCGACCTCAGCATTTCCAGGTCGACGCTTTATCCACTGCGCCACCACATGTCAGGCTGGGCTGTTTTATAGTCCTGGCTGATGCACGAAGCAAGCAAGGTTACAAAACTGAAACTGGAATTAGCAAGTAGAGTGGAATATTACAGGTGAAGCATTTTGCTTTGTCATCACGGAGTCATAGCCGTGTCACGGAGACCACTGGACTCAGGACAGACCACTGGACTCAGAGCAGGATGATGTCCTGTTTCTCCAATTCTGGCCTGAGGGGCTGGGCAACTCAGAACTTTGTTCAGAGTTAGACCCATGGTCCCACAAGGTCATTACGACTTTATCGTGGTCACTGATTCAGAAAAGCAATGCTCCTCACATCACTGGCATATCTCAGAGCCCGAAAAGTTTTGAGGTCATTTTCCAATCACAATGAAACACTGGATGAAATCAATGACATTCTGGCTCCATGTGGCCTGCAGTCCCTGAGCAGAAGAAACAACTCAGCATTCCATCTGATGTACTGGTGAGAAACATTTTGATTTCCGGACCCTTTGCCCATAGCTTTATTTTGATTTTCTGAGTGGAATCCAATGACCTTTGGGCATGTGGACAAAGGTATCAGAGTGCTGGGAGATGAGCCTTGAAGAAGGGCACGGCCTCAGTAAGATTTCCTTACAGAGAGATTCTCTTGGGGTTTTTTTGTTTGTTTGTTGTTGTTGTTTTTTTGTGGCAGAGACAGAGAGAGTCAGAGAGAGGGACAGATAGAGACAGACAGACAGGAATGGAGAGAAATGAGAAGCATCAATTCTTCATTATGGCACCTTAAAGCATCAATTCTTCATTATGGCACCTTAATTGTTCCTAGCTATGAAAATATACTGCTTACAAAAATTAGAGGATATTTTATCACTTTATATTAAGTTTTGCAATTCTTGGGTACCTTACCACACTGCTGCCCTGAGGGCAAGCACCGCAGCCTTCCATAGACTACACACACATGACGCTGCCCCAGTACAGGCAAGCAAACTTAAAAAAATTTTTATCCAACAGGTAGGAAATTTTTTTTTTTTACCAAATATTTGTTTACCCAACAGGTAGGAAATGAGCCACATCTATATACAGCGTGCCCTGCACGAGATCCTGAATGGGACAGGCAGAGGACATTTTTGGAGAAACCAGCAAAGTGCAAATAAAGCTTGGAGCTGAGCTAATAATGGTCAGTACCAACGTTCTTTTCTTGATTTTGACAGATGTACCATAGTCAGGGGAGAGGAACACACTAGAACTCTTGAAACTATCTTCGCAACTATTCTGCAAATCTGTCGATGTAAAAGAAAACTTCCAAACCTGTAAGAATTTGTATTTGAGCCAAACTGTTGACAATTGCCAGGAAGCAGAGTCTCAACAGATTGAGAAAGTGCTCCGAAAAATGGCAGTTTCACCCCTTATTTTATACATTAGAATCAAAGGGGAAGACGTTAAGGGGGTTACATGAAATTGACTGGTGATAGATTAGGGAGCTGGGAGAAAGCAAAGAGGAGAAATCTCTGGGTTTGGATAAAAAGTAAAAATGTATATACTGAAACTTCTTTTACACAGGGAGGCAGAAGATAGGTAAGCTAATTAACATGGGAATAATAACTATGAAGGGCTTGGTGGTGTCTGCTCTGGTGGAATGCCTACCCTGAGGGGCAGAAAAAAATTACCCCTACATTTCAAAGGCATGTTATCAGGTACATTATTGTAGATGCAAAAGGCAACAGACAGGCTTCAAAGCAAGCATTGACCTTAGTTCAGATAGAGAATAACTCCCTAGGACAGGGGTCCCCAAACTTTTTACACAGGGGTCCAGTTCACTGTCCCTCAGACCGTTGAAGGGCCGGACTATAAAAAAACAACAACTATGACCAAATCCCTATGAACACTGCACATACCTTATTTTAAAGTAAAAAAACAAAACAGGAACAAATACAATATTTAAAATAAAGAACAAGTAAATTTAAATCAACAAACTGACCAGTATTTCAATGGGAACTATGCTCCTCTCACTGACCACCAATGAAAGAAGGGCCCCTGGATAAATGGCCTCAGGGGGCCGCATGCACCTACGGGCCATAGTTTGGGGTCCCCTGCCCTAGGACATGACTACTCACCACAAACCACTTTTAGTTAAAAAGTCTCAATTTCAGACCATTCTGTGTGTTTACTTTAGGTCCCTAAGTCTGTAAGGCCACCACACAGGCTTTCCCTGAGCTTGTCAGGTTCAGCATGTGGCCCCTTTTTTTGTCCACAAAATCCAAAATTATTTCAAAAGAAGAAAGTGTATTTAATTTAAAAAATAAATAAATAAAAAGAGCCACAGGTGAAAGCACTGGGAGGCTGGGGAAAGTGGAGAGAAGGGCAGGCCCAGAAGCAGAGGGAGGCCAAGAGCCGATTATAAAAGGGTTATAAAGCTGGGGGGTGGGGGCGGGAACAGGAGGGACAGGAAGGAAGTGTGTCTTTGTCTGTAGGTAGCTCAGAGGGGGCAAGTTCTGGCTCTTCAAGCTCTAATGACAGAGATGACGATATTGAAGGAAGGATTAGGGTTATAAAATCACAAGCAGTTGGCATCGACCCTGAGCCCTGGGCAATCACTTTATCGCTTGGCAGGCAGAAAGGATTCTGTGCCTATTTGTTTTCAGAACAGTTGAGCAAATAGTATTTAGGGGTTTCCATAGACACCTGAAGACACTGGGTGATGGTGACTCCAGGGACTGCAAACATCCCTGTATTTGAATGGCCTCCTTTCCCCAGCTCCTCTGTCCTTGTCCTCTGTCTGGATGATGAAAGCCTGGCAGATTCTACTGGGGACTCAGGATGCCAGCCATACCCTCTCCCAGGGTACTGTGTGTGAGTAAATGTGAAAACCAGCAGGCTCTATTTCCTTCTTCAATTCGTTCAGTAAACCAGTGGTAGTCAGCCTGGTCCCTATCACCCACTAGTGGGCGTTCCAGCTTTCATGGTGGGCGGTAGCGGAGCAACCAAAGTATAAATAAAAAGATAGATTTAACTATAGTAAGTTGTTTTATAAAGATTTATTCTGCCAAACTTAGCGAAAATCCAACATAAAGTATCATACTTGATAAGTCATTATTATTACATGCTTTAACTTGCTGTAACTCTGCTTTATAAATTTTATAAAGTAAAGTTACTTCCCTACTTTATAAATCACCATTACTGTGGAACCGGTGGGTGGTTAGAAAATTTTACTACTAACAGAGATACAAAAGTGGGCAGTAGGTATAAAAAGGTTGACTAACCTTGGGTAAAACTATTGTTAAATTGGCACTGAAGCTCCCTTTAAAAAACAAAGGCAAAAACAGCTTCTAACACATTATCCATCTGGGAGACAACAGTGAGTTCAGAAAGGCTGCTTTCCTAGCCATCATAGCCAGCCAGTAGGTAAGACCGGGCGAACAGCTGCAGGTCCGCTGGGGACGCACAAGCTCTATGATGATGGCAGCAGGCCAGCCTCCATGGCACGAAAAGCTCGAGACGCTTCTAACTCCCATGCCCAGGTGCTTTCCTCCAAGCTCAGCTCCGGCGGTGTGGCTAATCAAAGATCTTTCCGCTGGGGCCCCCAAACACCAGGAGGGATGATGCAAGATTGGTATCACATGGCCTCAGGGGTAGCCTGCCGTCTGTGTGCAGGGTCTGACCTCTGCTGGCCAGTTTGCATATTGCCGGGCTCCATGCTTCTACCCAACTAGCCATGTTGCATCAGCCAGCTAGGGTAGTGAAACTGAGACCTGGCCCGCTTCGGGTGACACAGGCTCACCGCCCCCCCCACAGCTCCTTTGCAAGTGCTGTTGTGAAGGTGTGGACAGTGGCGTGAAGTTTACCTCTCAGGCTCCTTTCTCATTGCTGTGGGAACTGTGTCCACAACCCATAACCCTGGGCCTGTGTTGGGCAGATAAAATATATTATGCTCACTTTGTAAAAGATAATGCTGCCCACATGGAGACCGTTGCCCAGGTGATATTAATGTGTGTTGGGGGGCAGGCAGGATCGTTGTAGCCTGGGGCTTCGTTTTGGGATTAAGCCTTTCCCACCCCTTTTTGATGTGGGGTGGTACAATCCAATCATGCCTCAGAGAAGTGACTTTGTATTAGAGACTTCCCTATTTTGTATATTGGATTAAAGGGTTTGAATTTACACTATAAAATGGGGGCAGAATGAAAGTTTGCGCTCTTGGTTCCTGGGATGATTAGCATGAGAGAGCAGAGGGAGCAGAGCAGAGAGCAGAAAGAGGCCATGTGGCCAGGAGAAGCAGCCAAGATGGCGGAGTGCTGAGTGAGATGCCAGTTTGTGTAGAGTTTGTGTAGAGAGAAGGAAGGAGATGGGGAACTGAGGAGAATAAGGCTGGTGAGCTAGAAACCTTTGATTCTAGGAAACTCGGATAAATCAGTGGCTTTGTGAGCACTGAATGTGAGTGGGTTTTGGAGCCCAGTGTATAGTTTTTACTTGCCCGCCGGGTGCAAGCTAGAATGAAAGAAAATGGCCTATCAGTTTTTGGCTCCGTTGTTTCTTTACCGACTGTCCGAATCCAATGCGAACCTGCATGGGCGGGTGGCCGCTGTGATGGTGGCCCTGGCCTTGGCTTCTGGCTTTACAGCCTGTCTCCAGCCAGGGGAGCTAAAGACTGGTTTGGACAATGACACTGCTCAGAACCTCTAAGAAAGCTCCAGCAGCTGTTGCTGAGCCCAGACCCTGATATCTGATTTGACTTCCTGTCCTTTGGCCCATTTTGCCCACATCCTTGGCCCAAGAAGGGGTCAGTATGCCTTGTTTCTGCAATGACCAGAATGTGCCCAGTTTACTCCCCCCTGGCCACCTGGACTGCAGAACAAACTGGTATGATGTTAAGAGAAAGTAAGACATTACCTTCTACTTTTAAGTATATTATCACAAAGAAATGCAGACCACTTCCCCAGGGACCGGGCAGGCGAGGGTCAAAAATGGGACTGTGAAGATGCCGACATCACATAGTACCTGGTAATTCATTATTATTGTTGTTGTTAGTTAGTTAGTTAGTTAGTTATTGATTTGAGAGAAAGAGGAAGAGAGAGAGAGAGAGAGAGAGACAGAAAGAGATCTGTTCCTGTATGTATGTGCCCTGACTAGAGATTGAACTGGCAACCTTAGCACATTGGGACAATGTTCTAACCAACTGAGATATCTGGTAATTTTTAAATGTGGTAAAGCTTTTCTTTATTTCCTTTGTTCTTTTATTATTATTATTAAATATATATTGTGAACATTTTACATGTGCCTGTGGGCGAAGCCAATTTTCCCTGTGTTGTATGATTTTTTGCCCCCTGCTGGCCAGCCGCAGCATGAGAATGAAAGTTTCTTTATCTTGCATCAGGGACCTCCCACGCAGTAGTATGCATTCCGGGAAGATGGGGACACTTTGTCAGCCAGAAAGTATCCTCTAACGTCACATGCACTAAGGTGAGTCAGTGAGTGGGTTGTAATGAAGCAATGAGCCATGCGAGACTTTAGGTTCAGTCCCCTAAGCCTACATTCTGTGAGGTGGGCATTGTCTTCCGAGACCCCACTGTATCCTGACTTCTTCACAACACTGGTTTTACAGGCTTGTGACTTTTTAGCGTGAATTGAGGGTAATGTTATATACATGTACTCACATGAAAAGGTGCCCAGCATCCTTGTCCACATTTGGTGCTGTCAATGTTCTGGATTTGGGCTGTTCTCCTAGGTGTGTGCTGGTGTCCTCTTGTTTTAATTTGCATTTGCCTGATGACACATGATGTTGATCAATCTATATGACTTATAACATATTAGTTAACTGTCTTTGTAGACAGAGGATATTTGAGAGACTAGGATGGGGCGTTAGGGCTAAAGTGGAGGCTCACACGGGAGAGTCAAAGACAGCAGAAAAGGAGCATAAGGGCCTCACAGCTCTTTTACAGGTGTCACAGGTTTGCCTTGGGTCAGCTTCCACACATTTCCTGGAATAACCTACTTTGTGTTGTACTCTCAGCATTGGCAGTGTTTTTAGGGTCCATTGCTATAGAATTTTCTTCTGCTCACCTCAGGCCTTCTCAGGTTAAAACAAAAATAAAAAGGGAGGGAGGGAGGAAAGGTGAGAGGAAGGAAGGAAGGAAGGAAGGAAGGAAGGAAGGAAGGAAGGAAGGAAGGAAGGAAGGAAAGAAGGGAGAAAAGAAGGAAAATGTAAGAAATAAATCACTGAGAGCCAACACCAAATTCGCTAATGAGGATGTTAAGGGTCAGAATTAAGGGTTTGCAATGAGGCTATTAAACCTTATGCTAAGTCCATTAGCAGGGAAGGCAGGACATGCATCTAATTCAAATTGGGTCAGAACTGGCTTATTTCTCATTCTATGAACTGTAAATTTATTCATCGGTCCTATGTTCCTCTGCTAGATCTTTGTAAATATTTATTTTTATCTTACTTGAGTTTTTACTTCAAATGTCTGAGATTCTCAGCATTTGGAATAAATCATCTGCATATAATATATTATACTAACTAAAATATTTGACTAAAATATAGCTCTGACCATGCCAGACAAACATTCTCTGCATCACTTTGTGAGTCATTTGGGGACTTAATAAAGTCACTGTTTATTCATAATTTATTAGCATTTAACAAGCAGTGTAATACTTTGTTCAAGGGATACAAAGGTGAGTAAGATAAGTCCTGAGGGAAATTAAAATCTAGTAGAAGAAAGATACAGCACATGGGTAATTAAAACACAGTAAGTTTCTAGTGCATTCTCCAGAACCGTTGGAGGTAATGCTGTTAATGGGGAAATCTTGACTTACCTGGAAGTCAGCTACCATGCATATTATTTCTGTCATGTCTTTGACATACTAGGCAATATTTAACCAATTCTCCAGTCCAGTTTCTGAGTTTGTCTTATAACATGCCAACTCTCAGATTCTGATGTAGAAGTCTTTGTTGATTTTTTCATGTTTTATATTAATTAGATCATTCACTAGTACGCCCAAGAATAGGAAGATGTGTTTAGCTCTGTATGCAGAATGTAGGTTTCAGAACTACGCTTTTGTGAAAGATTAACACCTGGCCTTCTCCAGGTGGCCTAAGATCAGAACCATATAGGTGAACAGTGAGAGAAAAGCCCTTCTGAAGGATTCAATTTTAGTGGGCATAATCTATATTGCTCACAAAAATTAGGGAATATTTCAAAAATAAATATAAAGTGATAAAATATCCTTTAATTTTTGTGAGCAGTATATTTTTATAGCTAGGCAGCTGGAATTTAAGGGACTAGTAACTGTATGAACCCTAAGCATAAATGGTTGATTATGAGATGACTGGGCTTGACAACTGAGCTAGTCCCTGGGTCAGACAGGATTAAAGAGCCAGATGTTCAAACTAGTGATATTATAAAGACTTTAAAAATCAACTTAGCTCTTTTTTTTGAGAGAGAGAGAGAGAGAAAAGAGAAGGATGAGAAGCATCAACTCGTAGTTGTGTCACTTTAGTTGTCCAACTATCTAGAAACTAAATAGCGACGCCCCAGATGGGCAGAGTTGCTTAGCATACTTCTAAGCAACTCAGGGGTCTAAGAAGGAATCAAAAGAGGAAGTACCTTGAACTGAATGAAAATCAAAACATAATGTATTTAAAAGTATAGGGTGCAGCTGAAGCAGTATTTATTTATTTATTTTTATTTTTTTTTTTTCTTTTCATTTTTCTGAAGCTGGAAACAGGGAGAGACAGTCAGACAGACTCCCGCATGAGCCTGACCGGGATCCATCCGGCACGCCCACCAGGGGCGATGCTCTGCCCACCAGGGGGCGATGCTCTGCCCATCCTGGGTGTCGCCATGTTGCGACCAGAGCCACTCTAGCGCCTGAGGCAGAGGCCACAGAGCCAGCCCCAGCGCCCGGGCCATCTTTGCTCCAATGGAGCCTTGGCTGCAGGAGGGGAAGAGAGAGATAGAGAGGAAAGCGCGGTGGAGGGGTGGAGAAGCAAATGGGCGCTTCTCCTGTGTGCCCTGGCCGGGAATCGAACCCGGGTCCTCCGCACGCTAGGCCGACGCTCTACCGCTGAGCCAACCGGCCAGGGCTGAAGCAGTATTTAAAGGGAAATTGAAAGTACAGTACTCTTAGATATTTTAAATTAATGAATTAAATTAGAGACAAATAACAAGAAGATCTCCAAATATTTGGACATTAAGCAACATACTTTAACTCCAAAGAGAATTTTTCTTTTAGGTACACTGGAGCAATGAGATGAAATTTATCCTTTCCTCTTAGACAACAAGAAAACTGGACAACCTTCATGAACAATGTTTTTGAATTCATTGTTTCCCTTCTTTTTCCTTTCCTTTCCCCTTTACCCTCTTCCTTTCTTCTTTTCTTCTTTCCTTATTACTTGCCTCATTTCACAAAGCATTTGAGGAACATCATGTTTTGTTTCTCTCATTAGAACAAAACCTTGAAGCTGGTGGGTGGGACATTGTACCGGTGACTTGGTACAATGTCCACACATTGTATTATCCGGTTAATGAAATGACTATCAGCCAGATCAAATCATGACTTCATCTCACAGCTCAAAGAATCTCTTAAATTTGTATTTTGCATTTTATTTTTCTAAGCTATCATATGTTTTCACTTGATTCTCCCCAAAATTCTGTGTAGTAGGTGGGCAGATTAATATTCTTCCTCTCCATATGGGAAACATGCAAAGAACCGCCTCATCTATACCACACATGAGAGAACTTTCCAATTACAGTGATTATTGGTGGTGACAGTAATTTATTTATTTATATTTTTCTGAAGTTGGAAATGAAGAGGCAGTCAGACTGACTCCTGCATGCGCCTGACCAGGATCCACCCGCACGCCCACCAGGGGGTGATGCTCTGCCCATCTGGGGCGTCACTCTGTTGCAACCAGAGCCACTCTAGCGCCTGAGGCAGAGGCCATAGAGCCATCCTCAGTGCCTGGGCCAACTTTGCTCCAATGGAGCCTTGGCTGCGGGAGGGGAAGAGAGAGTCAGAGAGGAAGGAGAGGGGGTGGGGTGGAGAAGCAGATGGGCGCTTCTCCTGTGTGCCCTGGCTGGGAATCGAACCCGGGACTCTTGCACGCCAGGCCGATGCTCTACCACTGAACCAACTGGCCAGGGCCTGGTGGTGACAGTAATTTAGAAGTTCGGTTGATTATTAATACTTTTTCTCTCTTCTGGATTTTAACTTGAGGACAGTAGAGGGCATCTGACCACACAAAAGTACACTTGAAAGTTAATGATACATTGTTCAATTTAAGATAATCCATTAAAGTTTCAAAAATGTGAATTTTACTAAAATAGGACTCTGTACTTAATCTTTTTACTATTTTAGAATTCTGATCTCATTTTAAATGTTCTATTCTCTTTCTTTCTCAGTAACGAGAATTTCAACCTTACACGTAAATCACCATGACACATAATAGAAGAGCCTTCCAATTCAGCTTCAAAATTGTTTTGGATAGTACAAGTATTAAGCTCTGAATCTACCAGATTTTTCTAAATCTTCAATAGGGAATGTGTTCCCCTTTTGCAGCCCTTAAGAGGGGCCACTATAATGTACTGCAGACAGATGTGCTGTGACTGAAGGGCCGTCTTGCTTCAAGTGCATTGCCTCAAGGTTACCTTATAATCTTAGAAAAGTATAAAAGAATTAGGCATGTTCTCAAAGTCATATTGCACTAGAGAGAATTATTTCCACAGAGCAATAGTGGGGATTTGGCCTTTTGCAGTTTACTGTCGAAGATGGTGATGTCCAGACTCAGGAGCTGGGTTTCTGTGAAATTCTGCAGCTTTATCTTGATCAGCTTCTAACTGGTTCTTTTTTCTATCATCACACGTGTTCTTCTATTCTTGGACAGGCAGTTCTGGAGATAGTGGCAGCTTGAATCCTAGTCTATCTTTTCTTCCCATGATTTCTCCAAATTTCATTTTCTTCATCTTTTTTTTTTTTTTTTTTTTCCATTTTTCTGAAGCTGGAAACAGAGAGAGACAGTCAGACAGACTCCCGCATGCGCCCGACAGGGATCCACCCGGCACGCCCACCAGGGGCGACACTCTGCCCACCAGGGGGCGATGCTCTGCCCATCCTGGGCGTCGCCATGTTGCGACCAGAGCCACTCTAGCGCCTGAGGCAGAGGCCACAGAACCATCCCCAGCGCCCGGGCCATCTTTGCTCCAATGGAGCCTTGGCTGCGGGAGGGGAAGAGAGAGACAGAGAGGAAGGCGCGTAGGAGGGGTGGAGAAGCAAATGTGCGCTTCTCCTGTGTGCTCTGGCCGGGAATCAAACCCCGGTCCTCCGCACGCTAGGCCGACGCTCTACCACTGAGCCAACAGGCCAGGGCCCATCTTTTTTTTTTTTTAAGTGTGAGGAGGGAAGGTAGAGAGACAGACTCCTGCATGTGCCCCAACTGGTCCACGTGGCAATCCCTGTAGGGGGCCAATGCTCGAATCAGCTGAGCTATTCTCAATGCCCAGGGCTGATCAATTGAGCCACTGGCTGCGAGAGGAGAAAAGAGAGACAAAGGGGAGAGAGAGGGTAACAGAAGCAGATGGTCACTTCTCATGTGTGCCCTGACCAGGAATCGAACCTGAGGCTTCCATATGCCAGGTTGACATTGTATCCACTGAGCCAACTGGCCAGGGCCTAAAGATTTTATTGATTGACTTTACAGAGAGCAGAGAGAGGAGTGGGGAATTAGAAGTATCAACTCATAGTTCCTTCACTTTTAGCTATTCATTGATTGCTTGTTGTATGTGCTTTGACCCAGCAAGTCAAGGGTTTTGAACTGGGGACCTCAGGGCTTAGTTAGGTCATCGCTCTATCCACTGTTCCACCATAGGTCAGGCCATTTTCTTCTTAATTAATAAGTTTCTGGACAAGGCTTGGAGATGTTTGGAAAAAAATTCCTTCCTGGCTGTTCAGTGATTAGTAAATTGACTAGACCCAAGGAAATTTAAGGCTGAGCCCTGTGCCAGTTCACCCATCAAATAAAAAAACTAGATAATTCCTGATTTTTTTTTTTTTTTTTGAATCAGAGAGGGATAGATAGAGACAGACAGACAGGAATGGAGAGAGATGAGAAGCATCAATCATCAGTTTTTCATTGCGACACCTCAGTTGTTCACTGATTGCTTTCTCATATGTGCCTTGACTATGGGCCTTCAGCAGACCAAGTAACCCCTTGCTCGAGCCAGCGACCTTGGGTCCAAGCCATTGAGCTTTGCTCAAACCAGATGAGCCTGCGCTCAAGCTGGCGACCTCGGGGTCTTGAATCTGGGTCCTCCAGCATCCCAGTCCGATGCTCTATCCATTATGCCACCGCCCGGTCAGGTGATAATTTCCTGATTTATGTTTTCCCTTTGCCAAATATTTGCTTGTGCTTGTCCTTAATTTGTTCTATTTTTTTTTTTTTTTACAGTGACAGAGAGAGAGTCAGAGAGACAGGGACAGACAGACAGGAACGGAGAGAGATGAGAAGCATCAATCATCAGTTTTTCGTTGCGACACCCCAGTTGTTCACTGATTGCTTTCTCATATGTGCCTTGACCATGGGCCTTCAGCCAGCGACCTTGGGTCCAAGCTGGTGAGCTTTTTGCTCAAGTCAGATGAGCCCCTGCTCAAGTTGGTGACCTCCGGGTCTCGAACCTGGGTCCTTCCACATCCCAGTCCGATGCTCTATCCACTGCGCCACCGCCTGGTCAGGCCTTTTTTTTTTTTTAATTTTTTTTTTTTTATTAGAACCTGTCTTCTAAGTAATGATAAACATTTTCACTTTATGTCCAAACCATAGCATCCCATGTCCTACAAATGGCTTTCCCATTTATTATGTTATTTGAGTCAAATACTAGAGTAGTTTTCTACCGGGCAGATCCAGTTTTTCACGTTTGATTAAATGACTACCTTTGGAGGGGAGATGTCATGAGTCCTGTTCTACCGACCAAGAAACACGTCCTCTAACACAGGACATTTGAAGGAAGCCATGTAGAAAGCAGGAGTGACAGGGCTGCTTTTCTTGTTGAGCACAATATCCTCAGCACCTAACAGTATTGGCACGTTTTGTGTGGGAGAAAGGATTGTCTTCACTTAGGGACTGCAAATCCGTTTAAGTGCATGAACATCTTTCTGGGGATGAAGCCACAACAATCATTTCATTGCCCAAAGGGAACAAGGTAGATAAAATGTGGCTCCCTTACAGTGTCACCTAATTGGGTCTTTCAGACAAGGGTAAGCAATTTGCCCAAATATAATAAAAACCGAAGCCAGCCTTCAAGGCTGCAACGCTCCAAAATCGACAACTGCAGCGTCCCCCGGGACAAGTAATAACGCAGGGCGTGGACAGGCGGGAGGACGTGGGGCAGAGGGGACACGCGCAGGTCCGCTAATTTGGGGCGGAGCCAGAGCACGCAGCCCTCAAGTCTATTTACATAGGCCATGCCCGGCACCGCGCTCCCGGAAGTGACGCATTTCTGAGCGCCGAGCCGGAAAACAAACTTCTGGCGCGCCACGCGCCGCTTTCCATCCCCATAAGTGCGCGGATCCTCCACGGACCCAGCAAGATGGGCAAGAAGGGCAAGAAAGAGAAGAAAGGTCGCGGGGCCGAGAAGACGGCCGCCAAAATGGAGAAAAAGGTGTCCAAGCGCTCACGGAAGGAGGAGGTGAGCGGGGCGCGCTTCCCATCGCTCGTCGTCCGCGCGAGCTGCCTCGCTCCTGTTTGCTGGTTTCCTTCGTCTTGTGTCACTGGCGTAGCAGGTTTTTTTCGGCCGCACGCCGGAAGGGCTGGGATTTGGTGTAAGAGGACTTGGGGTGATTGGGGTTGCCTCTCCGAGCGGCGTGATCTGGGAACAAGGGCTTAACTTCTGAGCCTCACTCCTCAGCTTTAACAGTAAATCTCACCGCAGTCCTGAACAGTGAGCATCCGTGGAGTAAGTGCAACTCTGGGGTGTTCCGTAAGAGTTGGTGGAAACCACCACTCTCTTCGTCTTCCTCTCTCGCTCATTTTCACTCAGCAGGGTTTGCAAGTGGAACAGGGCTAAACTTAAGAGTGGAGCGTTCTGCTTTCTGTTGACTTGTTCACCAGCATCCTAAACAATTTGTAATGATTCGTAGTGTTTGCTGTGTGTTAGGCACTGTGCTCTGCCTTTAATCCTCACAACCAAGTAAATTAGGTAGTTTTGGCGTCCCTATCTCAGGGGCTCAGAGTACACCGCTCAGGGTTACACAGCTATAAAATAGCAAGAAATGGGAGATGAAGTGGGCTGCCTGAAGGCAGAGACTGCTCCCAACTAGAGACACCGGTAAAAAAACGCCTATCGCGTGACTAGGGTTAACTGTATAATGGTGGGCATTAGTGCCTGCTCACAGCAGGACTGATAAAGCAGCTCTCCCTTCACACCGGCTGCTCCTTAGTCCAGGCACTCCATTTTCCCACCTTATCCTTCTCTTCCCTTCTGCCCTAAGGAAGATAATTTCTGAGGTGAATGACACTGGACCAGGAGCTCTGAACTAACTGTGACTCCTGCAGTTGCTCTTCCCAGGTCTTTCTGTAAAATTCCAATCATTCAGTATTTGACTTGATTACCTAATGCAGCATTGGACAGCTGCTAAGTAATTAACTATACACATAGAAGTAGCAGGACATGGAAACTTTCATAGAGGGTTGTGAGGGTGAAAATTAACAGAGCCCAATTGGACCCTACTTTTATCAGTATGTAGACCTGTGGAAGCTATAGCCTAGTAGCATCTAAAGGTTTCTTGGGAAAACTTCCTTAAATTACACAAAGACAGGTATAAGAATAGACATAGTAGTATTTATCTAAACAAAAAATTGGAATTGACCCAGATGTTCGCTCATCAACAGGATGATAGAGAAGCTGTGATGGGCTAGTAACTCTGCCACAGTAAATTAGGTGGATTCAGTGTATCAGACTGTTTAGCAAAAGAGCAAGGTGCAAGAGGCTACATAGTATGATACCATTTACATGAAATTGAAAAATGTAAAGCAATACAGTAAATCATCGCTTAACATTGTTACAGGTTCTATTACTTTCAGCAAAATGACATACAGGCATACCTTTACTTTATTGTGCTTCACACATTTGACATTTTTTACAAATTGAAGGTAAGACCCTCCACCAGCAAAAAGATTATGACTTTATTGTGGTGGTCTGAAACTGAACCCACAGCATCTCTAAGGTATGGCTAAATACTGAAACCAGCTTTAGGCGAATTGAGATAAAAAAGAGTTAAGTTCTTAAGGTATCTCATTACATTATAACAAAATGATGTTATTCAAGGACTTGCTATGATATATATTGTTCAGGGATATATAACATGTAGTAAAAGTGTAAAGAAATGCTGGAGAGTAATGAGCACCCAGTTCCAGATAGTGGCTACTTCAGGGAGGTGAAGATGGAACACATGGGGAAGTGTGTGTGGGGGGTGCTCGTGGCAGTTTAGGTCAGGGGAATGTGTTCTGAATAAAGGAACTGAGGGTTCAGTGAAGCTTGTGAGGAGGTGGGTTTGGAAATGAGGCCAGAGAGGAAGGAAGAATGGTCTGCAAACATCTGACTTAACCTTCAGTGTGGAGTGTGGAACCAAGGAAAGAGAGATGTGGGTGTGCATATTTTGGGGCTGGGTAGGGAGGAAGGCAGGGGACATATCCCAGGTCTCAGCATGAGCAAGGTGAGGGAGTGACCTTTCAAGAAGAGAATAAAGATAGAAAGGGACTTTCCCAATGACACACAGGTCATGCATCTTCTTTTGGGGACGGGAGGGAAGTTAATACAGGGAAACAGGAACTGGACTGGGGATAGGAAGACCAGGTTCCGGTGCCACCCAGCTGGGCAGGTAAATCTTTTTTTTTTTTTTTTAAAGCAAGAGAAACAGACAGGAAGGGAGATAGATGAGAAGCATCAGCTCATAGTTGTGGCACCTAGTTGTTCATTGATTGCTTTCTCATTCTCATATGTGCTTTGACTGGGGGGCTTCAGCTGAGACAATGATTCCTTGCTCAAGCCAATGACCGTGGGGTGACCTCGGTTTTGAGCCTGAGTCCTCAGCATCCCTGGCCGATGCTCTGTCCACTGCACCACCACTTGGTTAGGCTGGGCAGATAAATCTTAAATCCTATCTGCAGTTGTAAAAATAGAGACCCTCTTACTCGCAGTGGCTGCAGTCCGTACTTGCCAAATCCACACATTCAGGGTCTGTTCTAAGCAGACTGACAAATCTTGCTTACTGGGAGCTCTTATTGTTTCAATGGGAGGGAGATGGAAATAGAAAATAAAAAATAATTGAGCAAGAATTCTTATATCAGACACTGCTATGTAAAAAGCAAAGCAGGCTGGTGGAGTGGTCCACGTTTGGGTTTCTGAGAGGTGGTTGAAGATGCCAGTGTGAAGTCAGGGTGGGCTTGTCTAAAGTGGAAGGCCCTTTGGGGAGAGTGTTAGGGTTTGGAATGAGATATTTGCAAGCATCCACACTTTCAAGAAAACTACCTGTAAGGTGAAGCTCTGAGTATTTTTGCACATGTCAAATTCTGTCAGTGGAGGGTTGGAAAGCTGACCTGGGATTTTGACCCCATAGGTGGGTTTAAGAAAACATCTCACATGTGATTGCTTGTCTACCTTTAGGAAGACCTTGAAGCTCTCATAGCCCATTTCCAGACACTAGATGCCAGAAAGACTCAGATTGTGGAAACGCCCTGCTCCCCACCTTCACCAAGGTAAGTCAGCAAGGTTCTTCATCTAGCTTCTGAGACTTTTCTTCTATAAATTGGAAAACTGCTTTAAAAAGGCAGTATATTTTCATAAATAACTAGATACTTGGGACATTTTTATTATTAAAACCAGTTCTTATCAGCTCTGACGAAACATTTTTTCACTTTCTTCTGAAGAAAAATTGTGATGTTAATCAGATCTCTTGTCATACAGAAACATGGGAATGAGGTCTCAGTGCAGCTGCTTATCTGGGAAATTGTGCCAGGTTGAAAATCTCCCCAGCTGGTAACAGTTTGTGGATAAAGTGTTGTCCCATGAGCTTTTCTTTGGTTAAGGTATTTTAAAAGTGCCTGTCACAGGAGAAAAACTTAAAATCACAATAGCTTTCAGCTGTGTTTGTTATAGTGCTTTAAATTTTTTATTTTTTATTTATTTATTTTTACTTTTTTTTCCCCCCCATTTTTCTGAAGCTGGAAACGGGGAGGCAGTCTGCCGCATGTGCCCAACCGGGATCCACCCGGCATGCCCACCAGGAGGCGATGTTCTGCCCCTCTGGGGCGTCGCTCTGTCACATCCAGAGCCATTCTAGTGCCTGAGGCAGAGGCCATAGAGCCATCCTCAGCGCCCAGGCCATCTTTGCTCCAATGGAGCCTCGGCTGCAGGAGGGGAAGAGAGAGACAGAGAGGAAGGAGAGGGGGAAGGGTGGAGAAGCAGATGGGCGCTTCTCCTGTGTGCCCTGGCTGGGAATTGTACCCAGGACTCCTGCACGCCAGGCTAATGCTCTACCACTGAGCCAAACGGCCAGGGCTGTTATAGTGCTTTTAGATTCTTGTGAAAAATGTGGTTATTGGGCCCTGGCCAATCGGCTCAGTGGATAGAGTGTCGGCCTGGTAAGTGGACATCCCAGATTCAGTTCCTGGCCAGGGTACACAAGAGAAGTGAACATCTGCTTCTCTTCCTCTCCCACTTCTCTTCCCCTTCCCTTTTCTCTCCTCCTCCCCTTCTCTTCTTCTTCCCCTTCTCTTCCTTCCTGCAGCCAGTGGCTCATTTGGCTTGAGCATAGACCCTGGGCTCTGAGGGTAGGTTGTTTGGTCCCAGTGCGTCAGCCTTAGGTGCTAAAAATAGCTTGGTTGATTTGAGCATTGGCCCCCAGACAGGGGTTGCTAAGTGGATCCTGGTTGGGGTGCATGCAGGAGTCTATCTCCCCTCCTCTCACTTAAAAAAAAAAATGTGGTTGTTAAATATAAATTGCTGTAAGCCATTTAAAAAAAAAATAAACAATTAAAAAATTTTTAGTAAGAGAAAGAGAGGGACAGACAGGCTGGAAGGGAGAGAGATGAGAAGCGTCAATTCTTTGTTGTGGCATCTTAGTTGTTCATGGATTGCTTTCTCATATGTGTGGTGACTAGGGGGGCTCCACCTGAGCCAATGATCCCTTGCTCAAGCCAGTGACCTTGGGCTTCAAGCCAGCGATCTTTGGGCTCAAGCAGGTGACCATGGGGTTATGTCTATAATCCCATGCTAAAGCTAGCAACCCCATCCGTGCTCATGCCAGTGACCTCGGAGTTTTGAACCTGGGTCCCCAGCATCCCAGGCTGATGTTCTATCCACTGCACCACCGCATGGTCAGGCGGGGTATAAGCCATTTTAAATTAATTTGTAAATTATAAGAAAATTCCACAAAGTTTTTTGTAGAATTTTAAACACTTGTAGAATGAGCTAAAATGAGTAAGCTTTGGTTTTCATCTGACTTCTTATTCCTCTGTGTCAATTCTTATTTTTTTATCTTTGAAATTTTAGTTGTTTTAGAATTTGTTTTCAGGCTCTGTAATTCTTTTATTTGCCAACAGAGCAGAGGCAAGGCACTGAATGCACTGAGTTAGGAACCTAGGAAAGGCCAAGTGACCCTAATGAAGAGATAGACACCATGTCCTTCAGAGAAGGGGAGACATATTAACTTCACAAGCACCTGGGACTGTTTGGTTGGTTGAAAATGACTTGCTTTGTTTCCCTTAGAATGAACTTAGTCTCCCCAGAGTTGTCATCAGCTGAAGGGAGACCTAGGTCCAGCAGTTCAGGAAGGAGCTGGTCATAGTGCTGCCTGCACTTCAGTGAGTTGCAGGTGATGTCTCTGGCACCCGAATTCCTCTGACCTGGGTCCCAGGATTTAATTATCATCTGTTGGTAGGGTGGGGTTGGCGTCTTGATTAGCCCCTGAAACAAATGACCTGACACAGCAGCTTTCAATCAGCTCCCAAAGTTGAAAGTCCTTCCTGTTTTTCATTTAATAAATTCTGTTAGGACTCTTTTATTTTCCTCTTTACTCAGCATGTTATTGTTGGGGCCAAACATAAGTTCTGCACGTGGTAAGATGTACTTTTTCATTTGAATTGTTGAAGCAAGTAAATCCTGGAGATCTTAAGGTTTTATATATACAGCACCTCTGAGGAAAGTCACTGGTGGGTTATTTTTGGATGACATATTTATTTATTTATTTTAGAGAGGATAGAAGAGAGAGAGAGAAAAGTATCAATTTTGTTGTTCCACTTATTTATGCATTCCTTGGTTGATTTGTGTGTGTGACAGAGAGGGACAGATAGGGACAGACAGGAAGGGAGAGAGATGAGAAGCGTCAATTCTTTGTTGCGGCACCTTAGTTGTTTATTGATTGCTTTCTCATATGTGCTGGGGGTAGGGGGGAGCTACAGCAGACTGAGTGACCCTTTGCTCAAGCCAGCAACCAAGGCTGGTGAGCCTTGCTCAAACCAGATGAGCCCACGCTCAAGCCAGCAACCTCAGGGTTTTGAACCTGGGTCCTCTGCATCCCAGTGTCTCCACTGCGCCACAGCCTGTTCAGGCTCCTTGGTTGATTCTTGTATGTGCCCTAAGTGGGAATTGAACCTGCAACTTTGGTGTATTGGGACAGCGCTCTAACCAGCTGAGCTAATTGACCAGGGCCTGGCTGACATTTTAGAACTTTTCCTAAAGTAGCATTGCCTCCAAAGCCAGGTTTAATGTCAGGATATAATTGGAAAGGTTGGTGGTTCCCTGGGTCAGCTGGGAATATTTTCTTAACAGTTGATGGAGTTGACATATAAGATTAAGACCTTTTGCTTGGTAATATTAGTAACTTCTTACCTCCTACTTCTCCACCATATTATGGTAACAAAACTATGAAAATTACTAACTTTTGTAAGTGTGTATATCTGCCAAGTATTGGCTGAGATGTAATTTATTGGGGAAATAAGGATAAGGCGCTCAGTTGCATCAGTAGTTCAGGGTACTCGTGTGTCTGTGACTCGGAGAACGGTATGAGTGGGCATGGACAGCAGTGACACTTCAGTACTCGGTGCTTAAATTCAGTTGTTTCCCAAGTTGTGTTTGTGACTTTGAACAGAAAATGAATGTGTTAAGTGAAAAGAATTGTGGTCAAAGTACTTTGGGAAACACTGGTGTCCTGTTTAGAAAATTATTTCTTTTATTGTTATACAATATATTTAACATAGAAATTTGCTGTTTTAACCATTTTTAACTGAACAGTTCCATGGGATTACTTATGTTCACAACCGCCACCACCATCTGTTTCCAAGAATTTCATCATCCCAAAAAGGAACTCTATACCCCTTAAGCAGTCTCTCCATTCCCCACCTCCTAGTTTCTGGTGACCTCTACCCTACTTTCTGTCCCTCTGATCTGCCTGTTCTAAATATTTCATGTATGTGGAGCCATACAAGATATCTGTGCTTTTGTGATCGGCTTTTTTTATTTAGCATAATAATGTCCTTAAGGTTTGTCCATGTTGCAGCATGAATCTGAATATTATTCCTTTTGAGGTTGAACAAACAGTATTTCATGTATGGGTGGACCACATTTTTTTTTTTTTTTTACAGAGACAGAAAGTCAGAGAGAGGGATAGACAGGGACAGACAGACAGACAGGAATGGAGAGAGACGAGAAGCATCAATCATCCGTTTTTCATTGCAACACCTTAATTGTTCATTGATTGCTTTCTCATATGTGCCTTGACCGTGGGCCTTCAGCAGACCGAGTAACCCCTTGCTCGAGCCAGTGACCTTGGGTCCAAGCTGGTGAGCTTTGCTCAAACCAGATGAGCCTGCGCTCAAGCTGGCGACCTTGGGGTCTCTTACCTGGGTCCTCTGCATCCCAGTCTGACACTCTATCCACTCTGCCACCACCTGGGCAGTCTGGATGGACCACATTTTATCCCATTCATCCATTAGATCCATTGATGGACACTTGAGTTTTTTCCACTTTGGGGCAATTGTTAATAATGCTGTAATACATTGTTTATGAACTGCCAGTTTGGACTGCTTTGCAAAAGAGTTAATCACCTGAATATTGTAGAAGATTATAGACCCAGTAATCTTAGTCAAGTTTGCTTATGCTCAGAGTGATTGCTTTAGCAGTTCCTGAAATAATTCTATTTTCACCAGTCCCTGAGTGTCAAAAGGTTGAAAACCATGGCTTATAATGAACATTGCCGTACAGGTATCGAGGTATCATTTGAGTCATTTTCAGTTTTCTTGATTATATACCTAGGAGTGGAAAATTCTATTTAGCTTTTTTCTTTTAATTTTTATTTTATTTATTTATTCATTTTAGAGAGGAGAGGGAGAGACAGAGAGAGAGAGAGAGAGAGAGAGAGGAAAAACAGAGAGAGAAGGGGGGGAGGAGCTGGAAGCATCAATTCCCATATGTGCCTTGACCAGGCAAGCCTAGGGTTTCTAACCGGCGACCTCAGCATTTCCAGGTCGATGCTTTATCCTCTGTGCCACCACAGGTCAGGCCTATTTAACTTTTGAGACACTGTTTGCCACAATGGCTGCACAATTTTAACACCAGTTTCTTTACTGCAGAACTTCTTAGTCTGTAAGATGTTTCTGTAAAAAAATAAATCCCCTAGAAACAAAAACAAAAAACAAAAAATAAATCCTCAAAAGAAAAATACAGTTTTCAGATTACCCAATTTACTTGACCTTGAAACTTTGTTTCCTTCTGAGAAGCATCTTTTGAAATTAGTATCATGGAATGCATCTTAGGGAATACCACTCATGGTGATTTTGAAGGGAGGGCATTTTCCAGTTACTGACTTCTCAGTCACTATAGTTTTCATTACTTTTTACTGAGATGGTCAGGATGTATAACTTTATCATAGCTATTATCCTGTCATCATCTGTTAAATAAATAGAAAGTTATTTGCATTTTTTCCAGATGGAAAATATCTGGGATGTATATTGAAATACTTAAACACTGGACTTTTAAGAGCAGTTTTGATTGTGATAGACCTTTTTTTTTTTTTTTTTTTTTTTTTTTTAACAGAGACAGAGAGAGAGTCAGAGAGAGAGAGATAGGGACAGACAGACAGATAGGAATGGAGAGAGATGAGAAGCATCAATCATCAGTTTTTTGTTGCGACACCTTGGTTGTTCATTGATTGCTTTCTCATATGTGCCTTGACCGCAGGCCTTTAGCAGGCTGAGTAACCCCTTGCTTGAGCCAGCGACCTTGGGTCCAAGCTGGCGAGCTTTGCTCAAACCAGATGAGCCCGCGCTCAAGCTGGCGACCTCGGGGTCTCGAACCTGGGTCCTTCCGCATCCCAGTTCGATGCTCTATCCACTGTGCCACTGCCTGGTCAGGCTATGATAGACCCTTAAATTAGGACAGTTCTGGAAATTTTGGCACATAAGTCTGAGCACCTAGACTTGTCACTGCCTGATGATTTTAGCCAGATGCTGTCAGAGTAGCCCGGTCCAGCCCTCCTGGGGCAGGAAGCCTGGATATTAGCATCATGGCCCAGACTACTTTTAAGGGTGGTGCCTTAGCCTCTGTTTTCAACCCCAGGTTCCTCTTTCACAAAAGTTTAGTAAAGGCTCATCCCTGCTAAAGGACTCTGATGGAAGAGAGAACGGGTTTTGGAGCGGGCATCAAATGGTTTGATTTTGTGTTGACCTGCTTCTTTTGTCTCTTGGCAGGTTAAATGCCTCTCTTTCTGCTCATCCCGAGAAAGATGAATTAATCCTTTTCGGAGGTGAATATTTCAATGGCCGAAAAGTAAAGTATATATTTTTTTCTTTGCTTTCCTAATTTCCATGGGTATCATGTGGAGTAAAATGAATTTAAAGCAGTGATATCAAATACTCTTTGGTCCTTTAACTCCATTCTCATGTGTTCCTCCTCCTAAGCCATCAGGACTGGCATGTGATGTTTTCCCTACGTATCTGCATCCTTTAGTGACCTTTAGGGTCACTTTTTATTGTCTGCTTGAGGTTGACCAGCACACTACTCCTTCAGATTGAATATTCATGCTGTTCTTCCTCATGATGAGTTTCCAGAGTTGTTTTGAATAGGAAAAGGACTGATCAGTTTTAGAGCCAATTTTTATTTTTAAACAGGCCAGAAAGACCGATGTTTCAGAGTTGTAGATGAAAGTTACTAAAGCATGGTGAACAGATGGGTTTTTTCTTTGTGTCATCATCCCAGAGGATCCAGAGCACCAGCTGCACCTGTCCTGCATTGATAAGATTTACATTGCTTTAGGAAGCACATTTTCCAGGGAAGGCTAGCAATTGAGATCCTTCTTTCCATTTATTGTCACTTTCATGAAAGCATCATTCATGACAGTAAAGTTCCTCTTCCTTCCTGCAGACGTTTTTATATAATGAGCTCTATATCTACAACATCAGGAAGGACACCTGGACCAAGCTCGAAATCCCCAATCCACCTCCCAGACGCTGTGCTCACCAGGTATGTGTTGGTCTGTGTTAGAGACTGTTAGTACATGAATCTTATGTGTGAGAGAGAGAGTGTGTGTGTGTGTGAGAGAGAGATAAGCAGGCAGAGAGATGAGAATCATCAACTTGTAATTTTGTCACTTTAGTTGTTCATTGATTGCTTTCTTATATGTGCCTCGACCAAGGGGCTCTAGCTGAGCCAGTGATCATGGGATCATGCCTATGATCCCTCACTCAAGCTGGTGAGCCTGTGCTCAAGCTGGTAAGCCTATGCTCAAGCTGATGAAACTGTGCTCAAGATGGCGACCTTGGGGCTTTGAACCGGGGCCCTCAGCATTTCAGGATGACACTTTATCCACTGTGCCACCACTGGTCAGGCAGTCCATGAAGTTAAAAAAATTTTAATTGATTTTAGAGAGAGAGAGAGATAGAGAAATATAAATATGTTGTTCTACTCATTCATTCATTTATTGGTTGACTCCCATGTGTGCCTTGACCAGGCGTCAAACCCACAACCTTGGTGTATCAGGATGACATTTTGACCAACTGAGCTACCTGGCCAGGGTCTGTTTAGAACTGGTAAATAACAGACAGCCTGATACAGAGAGGCTTGGCCTTGTATGTGGTCCTCACTTTGCTGTTTTCTGACTTGAATTTGTTACTGAACTTCTTCACATGTCAGTGTTTTCACCTTTAAGATGAGATAAACACCTGCTCTTCTAGGTGCTGTAGAGATTATATGAAATAACCCAGGTAAAAATATCTAGTATGATACCTGGCATGTAATAGTCAGCAAAGTGCTCCTCTGTTTGAGTGAGAAAGACTCCATAGGCTCAAGGTCTGATGACTCGAGAAATAAAAATTGGAAAAGTGTTCAAAAATAGGTGCAAATGGTGCATGGATAATAATTATTGTAGAGTGAAGAAGTCATAGCCACGGATAATGAAGGTGTAGCACTAAGTCAGCATGTTGTTGACTAGTTTTTTCTTAGCCCAAGGAACTGTGTCAGAGCTGTTAGCCTAACAGGGAAGGCGTCCTGGTTTCAGATTCTGTAAAACTACAGTATGAGGACAGGTACTTGGTCTTGTTCATTACTCTAAGCCAGTACTTGGAACAGTGTCGGGGCTCAAAAAACAATTTGAGGGATACCTCTCCAGGGTGAAGAAAGATGATCATCACATGAGCCCACCATGGTGTATATGGTTCTCCTTTTTCTGACTCCGTTCTCAGAAATAGTCTGATCTGAAATTGAAAGAGAGGAGGACCTGCCTGCCTGAACTGTATGAACGTCTTGGGCACATGAAGGCATACAAGTATGTGGGCTGGTTCATTTTCTGGGAAAGGAATACTGTTGCTTTCAGTTTTAAAAATTAGATTTTAGTACGCTTGGATTTTAATAAATTTGAGTTCATTTACTAGAGCCCACACCAGTTTTGAAGAGTGAATAATCTGGACCATGTATCTAAATCCTGCTCTGTTCTGTCCCGGTGTGAGCACTCTTGAGTCCCCAGTCCTCCTGAATCTTGTCAGATTCTTCGGCCCCCAGAACTCTGAGATCCAAGCTTCATGCTCATGTAACATAATGCAGGCTAGGAGCTTCTTTTGTGTTTATTTTCTTACCCATTTTATTTATTTATAAAGATTTTATTTTTATTTATTTTTTTATTTTTATTTATTTGTTTTTTTACAGAGACAGAGAGTCAGAGGGATAGATAGGGACAGACAGACAGGAACAGAGAGAGATGAGAAGCATCAATCATCAGTTTTTTGTTTTGACACGTTAGTTGTTCATTGATTGCTTTCTCATATGTGCCTTGACTGTGGGCCTTCAGCAGACCGAGTAACCCTTTGCTCAAGCCAGAGACCTTGGGTCCAAGCTGGTGAGCTTTGCTCAAACCAGATGAGCCTGCGCTCAAGCTGGTGACCTCAGGGTCTCGAACCAGGGTCCTACGCATCCCAGTCCAACACTATCCTCTGCGCCACCGCCTAGTCAGGCAGATTTTTTTTTAAAAAAAGAATTTATTTAGGCCCTGGCTAGTTGGCTTCAGTGGTAGAGCGTCGGCCTGGCATGTAGGAGTCCCGGGTTCGATTCCCGGCCAGGGCACACAGGAGAGGCGCCCATCTGCTTCTCCACCCCTCCCCCTCTCCTTCCTCCCTGTCGCTGTCTTCCCCTCCCGCAGCCGGGGCTCCATTGGAGCAAGGTTGGCCCAGGCGCTGAGGATGGCTCCGTGGCCTCTGCCTCAGGCGCTAGAATGGCTCTAGTTGCAGCAGAACAATGCCCCAGATGGGCAGAGCATTGCCCCCTGGTGGGCATGCCGGGTAGATCCTGGTCGGGCACATGCGGGGGAGTCTGTCTGACTGCCTCCTGGTTTCCATCTTTGGAAAAATACCAAAAAAATAAATAAAAAATTATTTATTCAGCCCTGGCCGGCTGGCTCAGTGGTAGAGCATTGGCCCAGTGTGTGGAAGTTCTGGGTTCGATTCCCAGCCAGGGCACACAAGAGAAGTGCCCATTTGCTTCTCCACCCTTTCTCCTCTTCTTTCTCTTTCTCTCTTCCCCTCCTGCAGCCCAGGCTCCATTGGAGCAAAGTTGGCCTGGGTGCTGAGGATGGCTCCATGGCCTCCACCTCAGGCGCTACAATGGCTCTGGTTATAACGGAGCAACACCTCAGATGGGCAGAGCATCGCCCCCTGGTAGATCCTGTCAGGTGCGTGCGAGAGTATATCTGCCTCCCTGCTTCCAACTTCAGGGGAAAAAATTTTTTTATTCATTTTAGAGAGGCAAGAGAGAGAGAGAAGGGCAAAGGAGCAGGAAGCATTAACTCCCATATGTGCCTTGATCCCAGGGTTTCAAACTAGCATCCTCAGCATTCCAGGTTGAGGCTTTATCCACTGTGCCACCACAGGTCAGGCTTATTTTATTATTTATTTATTTATTTAGCAAGAGAAACTGACAGAGAAAGGGACAGATAGGGACAGACAAGAAGGGAGAGAGATGGGAAGCATCAATTCATTATTGTGGCTCCTTAGTTGTTCAGTGACTGCTTTCTCATATATGCCTTGACCGGGGGTCTACGAGTGAGTGACCCCTTGCACAAGCCAGCAACTTTGGGCTCAAGCTAGCAACCTTGGGCTTCAAGCCAGTGATCTTTGGGCGTAAGCTACCAACCATGGGGTCATGTCTGTGATCCCACGCTCAAGCTGGTGAGCCCACACTCAAGTCAAATCAGCCTGCACTCAAGCTGGCGACCTTGGGGATTTGAACCTGGGTCCTCTGCATCCTAGTTCGACGCTCTATCCACTGTGCCACTGCCTGGTCAAGCTTCTTATCCATTTTAATCACAGTCATTAATTAACTGGGTCCTTGAAGAGTTAGAGTCATAAAAGACTGAGATAATTTTTTCAAAGATTTTATCTGGCCCTGGCCAGTTGGCTCAGTGGTAGAGCATCAGCCTGGTGTGTGGAAGTCCCAGGTTCAATTCCCGGTCAGGGCACACAGGAAAAGCAACCATCTGCTTCTCTACCCCTCCTCCTACCCTTCTTTTTTTCTCTCTTCCCTTCCCACAGCCTTGGCTGGCTGGATTGGTTCCAGTGCAATGGCCCTGGGCTCTGAGGATGGCTCTGTGGAATCTCCACCTCAGGTGCTGAAAATAGCTTGGTTGCAAGCATGGCCCTAGATAGGCAGAGCATTGGCCACAAATGGGGGTTGTCGGGTGGATTCTGGTCGGGGCACATGAAAGAGTCTGTCTCTTTATCTCTCCTCCTCTCACGTGGAAAAGAAGAAAAAGAGCCTGACCTGTGGTGGCGCAGTGGATAAAGCCTGGAATGCTCAGGTCGCTGTTTCAAAATCCTGGGTTTGCCTGGTCAAGACACATACGGGAGTTGATGCTTCCTGCTTCTTCCTCCTTCTCTTTCTCCACTGTAAAAGGAAAAAATAAAATCTTAAAGAAAAAAATAGATTTTATTTATTGATCTTTAGAAGGGGCAAACAGTGCTTTATCTATGTCAGGCAAGACTTTGAGATTTTTAAATTCTGTTATTTTGGCAGGATGCTCAGCAGGCTCTGATTTGTGTGCGTGTCTGATGATGACTTTATTACCCTAGGCAGTGGTCGGCAAACTCATTAGTCAACAGAGCCAAATATCAACAGTACAACGATTGTAATTTCTTTTGAGAGCCAAATTATTTTAACTTAAACTCTATATGTAGGTACATTCCTTATCGAGGTAGCGCCCGCATGTGGTATTTTGTGGAATAGTCACACTCAAGGGGCCAAAGAGCCGCATGTGGCTTGCAAGCCACAGTTTGCCGACCAGGGCCCTAGGGCTTAATAATATCCTTGTAGTTAAGGTTGGCTTGCTCTTCGTTGTGAGTTTCACAATGAATCACAGCAATGGGAAACAGAAAATTGGTTATGAACCCTTTTGCCTAAAGGTCATTTCAGTTCAAATTCCAACACATTAATTCTGGGACATAGAGTTTCCTCATTATAGGTTAGTTTATTGTTTTTGTTTTTGTTTTTGTGATAGATGGAGAGAGTCAGAGAGAGGGACAGACAGGAAGGGCGAGAGATGAGAAGCATCAATTCTTCGTTGTGGCACCTTAGTTGTTCATTGATTGCTTTTTCATATGTGCCTTGACTGGGGGGCGCTACAGCAGACTGAGTGACCCCTTGCTCAAGCCAGCGACCTTGGGCTCAAGCTGGTGAGCTTTGCTCAAACCAGACAAGCCCACGCTCTAGGTGGTGACCTCAGGGTTTGGAACCTGGGTCCTCTGCATCCCAGTCTGATTCTCTACCCACTGTGCCACTGTCTGGTCAGGCTAGTTTAATAAAATGATGTGGCCCTGGCCGGTTGTCTCAGTGGATAGAGCGTTGGCCAGCACGTGGACTGATGATCCCTGGTCAGGCACACATGGGAAGTGACCATCTGCTTCTCTTCCTCTCCCTCTCCCCCTTTTCTCTCTCTCTCTCCCCTCTTGCACAGTGACTCAATTGGTTTGAGCATCAGCCATGGACAATGAGGCTAGCTCAGTTGGTCTGAGTGTTGGCCCCAGATGGGTGTTGCTGGGTTGATCCCAGTCAGGGCACATGTGGCTAGTCTATCTCCCCTCCACGCACTTAAAAGAAAAAAGATTATGTTAGAAGCTGTGGTCTTTATCTTCTCTTTAATCAATTAGAGGGCAAAAGAAGTAGAAAGAGAATGCTTATACGTACACACTTCATTCTTTTCTCCTATATCCTGGATTTTGGGGTGGGATAAAGTTATTTTATTGTGTAATTTAATAGTTTAGATTGCCTTCTGTAAGATGAATACAGCCCATGAAAGAAGATTAAAGGGTTGTAACATCTGCTGAATGTGTGGTCATGTGACCTGGGAAAGCAGAGGAGTGTTCAAACTCCTGTGCCTGGACTATTGCGGGCGCAGGGAGTGAGACTTGAGAGCTGAGGGCTGGTTGAGAAGGAGGCAGTGAATATCATGAGTTCCTGTCGTACTTACCTGACATTTGTTTCTCCTAAAGTAATGGCTAAAACTCCCTTGAAACAAAATGTATTCTCTCATAAAATAGAAAAAAGTTTTATATGGATTAATAAAAAAATGTCACTTATGTTCTTATCAGTCTTCATGCATTAATGAGCAGTAAGTAATTTATGGAGAAGAGTTATTTTATCCAAAATGCTTATTGATGAAATAAGCAGGATTCCACCAACATTTGAACTGCTGCAAGTGGCAGGCTCCAGCTAAGTAATAGCTTTGTCAAGTTCCATCTCAGCAGACATCCCAGGACTCCTATACCTGTTCACTCAGGAAGGAAATGAGTATCATTTCCATGTAAGGCACTGTTCTAGCGACATAAAGACATTTGTCATTTCCAATGATGTCCCATATTTTGTGTTTTCTTTGGTTCTGATGGTGTCATCTGTTTTTAGAACTCAGCTTTCATGAAGCTGAAAGTATGTGGGTGATGTCAAAATCCATTCATAGTTTGTGTTATTTTGGACTTTACTGGTTTTTCTTCTTCTTTTTTTTTGTATTTGAAAGGAGAGTTGTTAATTTAAAGCTTTCCAGACATGATTTCATTCCAATTAAGACAAGAACAAACTACCTGAGCTTGACCAGGCGGTGGCGCAGTGGATAGAGTGTTGGACTGGGATGCAGAGGACCCAGGTTCGGGACCTGAGGTCGCCAGCTTGAGTGCGGGCTCATCTGGTTTGAACAAGGCTCACCAGCTTGGACCCAAGGTCACTGGCTCAAGCAAGGGGTTACTCGGTCTGCTGTAGCCCTATGGTCAAGGCACATATGAGAAAGCAATTAATGAACAACTAAGGTGTTGCAATGAAAAACTAAACTGCCTGACCTGTGGTGTCACAATGGATGGGGCATCGATCTGGAATGCTGAGATTGCCAGTTTGAGACCTTGGGCTTGCCTGGTCAAGGCACTTGCAAGAAGCAGCTACAACTTAATTTTCCCATCCCTCCCAACCCTGTCTCTCTCTCTCTCTCTCTCTCCCCCCTCCCTGTCTCTAAAATCAATAAATAAAAATAAAATCTTAAAAGAAGACAACAAAAAACTCAGATGCTTGTGAAAGCAGGCAGCCTCATGGAAGAAGTAGGACAATGGATGCCAGTGAGGATGGCCCTGCCCCAGCCCGGAGCAGTGGCGTCTGGCTTCGGTCACTTGGTCACTGCATAGTGCTTTGTCTGTGTTAGATCCATAGACTGTTCGTTGTCAGTTTAAAAACTACTATGTATATGTGTGCATGAATACATATACAGTGTGTCCGTAAAGTCATGGTGCACTTTTGACCGGTCACAGGAAAGCAACAAAAGACGATAGAAATGTGAAATCTGCACCAAATAAAAGGAAAACTCTCCCAGTTTCATACCTATTCAGTGCAGTTTGATGTGGGCTCACGCACAGATTTTTTAGGGCTCCTTAGGTAGATATCCCGTATAGCCTCTACAGACTCATCACTGACTGATGGCCTACCAGAACGGGGTTTCTCCACCAAACTGCTGGTTTCCTTCAACTCCTTATCCCACCGAGTAATGTTATTCCTATGTGGTGGTGCTTCGTTATAAACGCGCAGATATTCACGTTGCACTTTGGTCACGGATTTGAATTTAGCGAGCCACAGAACACACTGAACTTTCCTCTGTACCGTCCACATCTCGACTGGCATAGCCGTGGGCTGCTCCGCTGTATATACATGGTGTTATGTCATCATCTGCGCATGCACACATGCTGCCACATCATCCTACAGAAACTGGGAGGGTTTTCCTTTTATTTGGTGCAGATTTCACATTTCTATCGTCTTTTGTTGCTTTCCTATGACTGGTCAAAAGTGCACCATGACTTTACGGACATACTTTCTTCTGAAAAGCTGATAATAGGCCAGCTCATACCACAGTTAGGTGTTTGTTTTTTGTTTTTTTTTTGTATTTTTCTGAAGTTGGAAATGGGGAGGCAGTCAGACAGACTCCCGCATGCGCCCGACTGGGATCCACCCAGCATGCGCACCAGGGGGCGATGCTCTGCCCATCTGGGCCATTGCTCTGTTGCAACCAGGGCCACTCTAGTGCCTGAGGCAGAGGCCACAGAGCCATCCTCAGCGCCCGGGCCAACTTTGCTCCAGTGGAGCCTTGGCTGCGGGAGGGGAAGAGAGAGACAGAGAGGAAGGGGATGGGGAGGGGTGGAGAAGCAGATGGGCGCTTCTCCTGTGTGCCCTGGCCGGGACTCGAACCTGGGACTCCTGCACGCCAGGCCGATGCTCTACCATTGAGCCAACCGGCCAGGGTTATTAAATGTGTTTTATTTTTAAAGTTTTCTTTCCAAAATACATAAATTCATCTCCCATAAGAACTTGGGAGTCTAAACTCTTTCTGTAAGTTTGACAGTGCAAATAAGGGTGAGCAGTGAGTAGGGGAAAGGCCTGCTTCTGTCACAGTTAGCCAGTGACTTCATTTCTTTCTAAAGTCCAGCCAGCTTTCTTCTGAAAAGCTGATAATAGGCCAGCTCATACCACAGTTATCTCTATATGCAGAAGAATTCTTATTTTAGAAGGATACTATGGGTAATAATTATGTTAAAATGTTCTGACATATATTTTCCTCTTTAAGTGAGGAGAGGGGAGAGAATGAGACAGCCTCCTACATGCGTCCCAACCAGAATCCTCTGGCAACCCCCATCTGGGGCTGATGCATAAAGCAATCAAGCTAATGCTCAAACCAATCGAGCTACTGGCTGCAGGAGAGGAAGAGAAGCAGATAGTTTCCTCTGTGTGCCCTGACTGGGAATCAAACCCAGGATGTCCATACACCAGGCTGATGCTCTATCCACTGAGCTAACTGGCCAGGGCCATTTTGACTTTATTTTTGTGATAAGAGAGAGAGGGACAGATAGGGACAGACAGGACAAGAGAGAGATGAGAAGCATCAACTCTCTGTTGTGGCACCTTAGATGTTCACTGATTGCTTTCTCATATGTGCTTTGACTGGGGGAGCTACAGCAGACCGAGTGACCCCTTGCTCAAGCCAGCGACCCCAGGTTCAAGCTTGTGAGCTTTGCTCAAACCAGATGAGCGCACGCGCTCAAGCCAGCGACCTTGGGGCTTCGAACCTGGGTCCTTTTCATCCTAGTCTGATGCTCTATCCACTGTGCCACCGCCTGATCAGGCAACTTCTTTTAAAGTAAACTCTTTAAGACCTTTGTTTCTCACAAATTTTATTTCCATAATATATATTAGAAGCCATGCAGTGGTACAATTTTTTTTTTGTTTTTTTTTTTAGTGAGAGGGAGGGAGGGACAAACAGGAAGGGAGAGAGGTGAGAAGCATCAATTCTTTGTTGCGGCACCTAAGTTCATTGATTGCTTTTTCTTACGTGCCTTGACCTGGGGGCTATAGCAGAGTGAGTGACCTCTTGCTCAAGCCAGCGACCTTCGGGCTCAAGCCAGCAACCATGGGGTTACATCTATGACCTCACACTCAAGCTGACGACCCTTGTTCAAGCTGGTGAGCATGTGCTCAAGCCGGTGACCTCACGGTTTGTTTGTTTTTTAAACAGTTTTTTTTTTATTATTATTTATTCATTTTAGAGGAGAGAGAGAGAGAGAGAGAAAGAAAGAAAGGGAGGGAGGGAGGGAGGGGGGAGGAGCAGGAAGCTTCAACTCCCATATGTGCCTTGACTGGGCAAGCCCAGGGTTTTGAACCGGCAACCTCCCTCACGGTTTTTAACCTGTATCCTCAGCATCCCAGGTCGATGCTTGAAGTTAAATTTTATGTATGTTAGACTGTCTCATATTATCCAACAGGGCAATGAGTCTTTGTTCTTTTTGTTGTTGTTCTTTTTTTCTTTTCATTTTGGTAGTTTTTATTGCCCTTCAAAGTACGAGGATATGCTTTGAACTTGTGAATTATTCATTTTATCTTTGGTATTTTTCAGCTTTTGAAGTTGTTTGGTTATTGATTATTGTTTCCATGACTATTATGTTCATGTTTTCCTTTGAATCTTTGGACCATTTATAACTATTTACAAGTTCCTGTCTGCTAATTTTCTCATTTTTGTCATTTCTGGGTCTCTTTCTATGGACTGACCTTTTCCCTTGTTACTAGTTATATTAGAACTGTATGGTTCGATGTAAGACTGAATATTGCTTGTTGACTGGCTTTTGTTTTCATCTGTCAACAGTTGATGAGTTTTGTTTTGGCAGGTGGTTCAGTCACTTGCAGATCATTGTGATCCTTTTGAAACTTTCTCTAGAGTTTGTTTAACTCTAGGGTATGTCCTTTCTGGGGTCCCAACTGAGTGCTCTGGGTGTTCAGTGATATCTTTCACTATGTCTGGTTGGAAATTGCCTGTCTCTGAGCTCCGTGTAAGTACAGGTTATTTTCACGTTTTCCACCTCAAAGTGGTGGTTCTTTTCCCAGCCTCTCCTGCAGATGTGGAGCTTAGTGCTCAAAAGCTCCAGGGGATTCTGTGTAGATTTCCAGGGTGCTCTTTCCAGTACTGATCCTGCACATTCCAGCTGCCTCAGCTGGCACTCTGACCTTTATCTCCTCAGCTCAGTAAGACCATCTGCTGTGTTGGGCTGCTTTCCCTGCACCAGGGTGCAGAGGCTGCCTCTAGAGGCACAGGGCTCACCTCTCTCATTTACATCCTCAAGGTCACAGTCCTACAATTCCTGTTGTTTAATTCTAGTACTGTCATAGATCTTGTCTAGTTTTCTTGTTTATTATGGGAGGGCTAGTATGAAGTGGGTTGCTGCATCTTGATCAGAAGTGGAAGTCTTATGTTTGTCTCTTTATATTTTTTATTTTTTTCTCTATATATTTTTAAAAAGATTTTATTTATTGATTTTACAGAGAGGGGGAAGGGTAATAGGAAGTATCAACTTGTAGTTGTTTCACTTCACTTGTTCATTGATTGCTTGTGTTATGTGCCTTGACTCAGCAAGCCCAGGGTTTCAAACTGGTGACCTCAGCGTTCCAGTTGGATACTCCATCCACTGTACCGCCACAGGCCAGCTGTCTCTTTCTAGTTTTAATCTTCTCTTGAATAATATATTACCATAGCTCTTTTCTTTGAGGACCAGGTTAATACAAATTCTTCAGATCACTGTCTTTTTTTTTGAAACAGAGAGGGACAGATATGGACAGACAGCCAGGAAGGGAGAGAGATGAGAAGCATCAGTTCTTCATTGCAGCTCCTTAGTTGTTCATTGATTGCTTTCTCATATGTGCCTTAATCAAGGCACTACAGCAGGGCGAGTGACCCCTTGCTCAAGCCAGAGACCTTGGGCTTCAAGCCAGTGACCCCACGCTCAAGCTTATGAGCCTGTGCTCAAGCTGGCGACCTTGGGGTTTTGAACCTGGTCCTCTGTGTCCCAGTCCAACGCTCTATTCACTGCATCACCACCTGGTCAGGAAGATCACTGTCTATTGATACACCTTCCTATAGTCTAGGGGTCAGGAACCTATGGCTCGCGAGCCAGTCGTGGCTCTTTTGATGGCTGCATCTGGCTCACAGAGAAATCTTTAATAAAAAAAATAATGTTAAAAATATAAAACATTCTCATGTATTACAATCCATTTCCTACCACTCATGTTCATGGTTGCGGGTGGCTGGAGCCAGTCACAGCTGTCCTTTAGGACACCAAATTTTTATTGTATAATGCATAACGTACATGGGTTGTTGTACGGCTCTCACAGAATTACATTTTAAAATATGTGGGGTTTCATGGCTCTCTCAGCCAAAAAGGTTCCCGACCCCTGCTATAGTCCCTAGACTTCTGACTGAGACAGACCTGGTATTGTGATTAAGATGTGGGATGGGATGTAACAGGTGAATTGTGGTTTACCTTCTTTTTTGCCTGGAGTTGGGCTTAATTTTTCTTTCTTTCTTTTTTTCTTTTCTTAAGAGAGAGAGGCAGAAACATTGAGTTGTTCATGTATATGCCCTGACTGGGGAATTGAACTGGCAACCTCTGCACTCTAGGACTATGCTCTAACCAACTGAGCTATATGGCCAGAGCTTATTTTTATTTATTTTTTTATTGCTTGATTGATTTTTATTTATTTTTTATTTTTTAAAATATTTTTATTTTATGTTTTATTTATTCATTTTAGAGAGGAGAGGAAGAGACAGAGAGAGAGGAGAGACAGAGAGAGAAAAGGGGGAGGAGCTAGAAGCATCAACTCCCATATGTGCCTTGACCAGGCAAGCCCAGGGTTTCGAACCGGCGACCTCAGCATTTCCAGATCGATGCTTTATCCACTGCGCTACCACAGGTCAAGCTCGCTTGATTGATTTTTAGAGAGAGAGGAGAGAGAGAAGGGTGGAGGAGCAGAGGAGCAGGCAGCATCAACTGTGCTCATGTGCCTTGACTAGGCAAGCCCGGGGCTTCAAACCTGTGACCTCAATATTCCCAGGTCGATGCTTTATCCACTGCGTCAGGGCAATGCTCTTAACCAACTGAGCTAACTGGCCAAGGCCTGGACTGACTGACTTTCTTACTTTTTATTTTTTTTAATAGGGACAGAGAGTCAGAGAGAGGTATAGATAGGGACAGACAGACAGGAATGGAGAGAGATGAGAAGCATCAATCATCAGTTTTTTGTTGCGACACTTTAGTTGATTGCTTTCTCATATGTGCCTTGATCGTGGGTCTTCAGCAAACCAAGTAACCCCTTGCTCAAGCCAGCAGACCAAGTAACCCCTTGCTCAAGCCAGTGACCTTGGGTCCAAACTGGTGAGCTTTTTATTCAAATCAGATGAGCCCGCGCTCAAGCTGGCGACCTCGGGGTCTCAAACCTGGGTCCTCTGCATCCCAGTCCAACACTCTATCCACTGTGCCACCGCCTGGTCAGGCATGCTTAAGTCTTTAAGAAGTAAATGTTAATAATGTTACATGTTTTATTTGTGAGTGTGGTTTTAGGTATACAATGTTTAATAGCTAGGAAAGGGATTGAGGGCAGATTAACAGCTTTATTATATATAATAAAAGAATATACTCTGTCAGTTTGTGTTATAACTGATGTTAACTTTTAACATAATTGTGTCCATTTTAATGGGATGTGGAGTTGTCTAAATATAAATGGATGTTAATTTTGTAGCCTAGCAATGCCTGAAAGTTTGTTTTTGACTTAGGAAGATTTGTTGATGAAGGAGGGAGTTTTCAGGAATTTTCCCCTCAAAGGCAGAAGTGTGGATGTTGGCCGCTACTGCCATGTGCTGTAACCTGGAGGGTGGTGCAGACACTGTAGAGCCAGTCAGGAGCTGTGTGTTTCTGCCCTGACCCGTCACCTTTCTTTTCACAGGCTGTGGTGGTGCCTCAAGGTGGTGGGCAGCTGTGGATCTTTGGAGGGGAGTTTGCTTCTCCAGATGGAGAGCAGTTTTATCACTACAAGGATCTTTGGGTTCTGCATTTGGCCACCAAGACCTGGGAACAAGTCAGGTAAGGTGCTAGGTGATGAGCCAGCGTCTGGGCCCAGCTTCTGTTGGTGCCA